>NC_085050.1:32827269-33150274 GCF_963662255.1 Cinclus cinclus
GTACTTGTCTCATACAGCATGTTTAACTGAAGTCAAATGCAGTTCCCATTGCAAGGTCTGATGTATGGCTTCTTAATAGATTTCTTAGCATTTTCAAGTGTTAGATAATTTTGGTTCCTATCCAAAATCATTAATCCAGAGTGAGCTATGTGTATGTTTTTCTTTGTCTTCTGATTTTATTTCTTACCACTTCCAAGAAAAACAATTTGCCAAAGCTATTTATTTTAGAAGCATAGTTACTACTGTACAGGTTAAGAAAACCTAAACTCTTAAAACTTTTATCCTGAAAAAAATATACTCACAATTCATGATTATGTAATGCTTACAGATGATACAACCAGTGCTGCAAAAACCTACCTTTCTGCCCAATAAATAAAATAAAGGTTCTTTTACTACTAAACCTGGCTTTTACTGACATATGGCTGACATTCATGAAGAAGGAGCAAACTCCTAGTCTTCCTCAACTTCAAGAGCCAGAGGAAAAATTCTGCATTAAATAGGTCAACTGAAGTTTTTGTCATGAACTTGCAATAGTTAATGCCATCCCTTGAACATTTTGCAAATTTACAAATCCAAAAGCATTTTTGAAAGGCCCCTAGAATTAGTTCATTATAAGCAATTACATTCTTTACCAATTTCTGCATGCTTAACACACATGGCCACACTAATAAAATGTGTGAAAGATAAGCCAGGAATGGGAATATACAATATAAAATTTCTAAGCAAAAACAGGTGAGTTTGTTGCATCAGGTTTGAAAAAACTCAGATAAGAGGGACTCATGTTTTGCTTTGGAGGAAATTAAAATGGAACAGGGGCAGTGACATGAAAAGAAAACCATGGGGGAAGAATGGTAGAATTCCACAGAAAGAGGATGAATGTATAACACACAGAGGAGACCACACAAAAGTGAAGAGATGAGAGAAAAGTTCTGAGAAAAATAAGAAAGCATGTATAATTTCATTAGAAAAATCATAATAATCAAAGTTTTGTGGAAAACGTAGAAGTGAGATGCTTTCTCTGGCTTGACTTTTTAAAAGGAATTTAATCCTGACCTCTAGAGTTAAAGCAAAAATTTCTACAGACCGCAGCCTGGGCCTTAGAAAGAGGGAAGTAGAGCAGTAGATCAGCAGACGAATTCTTGTCTCCAAATCAACTAATTGATCTGTTATCAAGTAAAAGAATTATGCAGATTATGAAAGACAAGAAAAGAATAGGAAACCAAGCTTCCAAAACAGCTTTTAAATAATTTTCCTCTTAACTGTGTCAAGCAAGAGAAATGCATAATAGGGGGAGGCCTCCACAAGAGCAAACTAAAGAACTATTGTTCTTTAACGACTTTAAATAAGCTTTTTAGGCTTACATGTGAATTAGGTTTTTGCTCTTCCTCCTTATGGAAAAAAAAACCAACAAAACCACTCTTGATTTTAGTAAGATATTATTCTATTCTAATGACAATCAAATATAGTTAGGTATCAATCAAAAGAACAAATCCATTGCAAAAGATTTCTTAAAAGGTATTCTTGGTTGCCAGTACAGCTGCTTCCCATTTCAGTAGGAAGATTGAGTCATTAACCCTCAAATCAAACCTCAGCTTTGAATTGTTAAGAGTTGAAACAAAAACTGCCTTTCAACCTGATTGCCTAAGATCATGCAACTTATCAACAAAACTCTCCCCTACCAAACATGTCATTTTAAGCAAATCTATACATTCAGAGGTATAAGTGGACATGGAGAGGGATTTAATTAGACATTTGTATATGTTCACTATTTATATGCAAATGCTGTGAAGCACAGCAGTATGCTGAACAGTTTAAACAGATTGTATTGTAGTTAAGCATAATAAACAATTACATTCAATATTAAACAAAAAGGTGTGAAAGTTTGTAATTTTTAAAACAATTTATAAAACACAGAAAAATGAGAAAATCAGTTTTTCTTACACTTAAATTCTATATATTTTTTTCACAAATAACTGTAGGCTTTCCTGTATGTATTTTCATTATGTCCTAGTTGTGTTGCTGCTACAAAATTTTTTCCAGCAGATGATCTTTCACATCAGTTTCCAGCTAAACTTTACCGCTTCTTGCTCAAACCATGCTCCTTAAAAAAAAAAACATGGCTGATCCATTTAATAGTAAGCTCTTCCTTTTAATAACACTGCTGTAGTTCTCACAGACACTGACAGAACCAATAAAAGGTAGAGAAATCACAGCTCACTACTACCTTCTTTGATTTAAATAGCCAACTACATAGTATACACAAAAAGATCTCAGAAGAGCAGAGCTAAAGTATCTTTTTTTAAATAAAGTTTTTGAAACAATGGCAAATACACACAAATAAGCACAAAGAATATCACCACCACAGTGCAGTGAAATGTGGTGAAATCTCCCATATACCATTAGCAAATGCAAGTTGCATTCATTCCATGATGTTCCTGACTTCCAAGGAACTGTAGCAGCAAAAGGATAAGCAAAGGCTTTAAAAAAAAAAAAAAGATTCATTACAATTTTATGTTCTTCTGGTAGAATTATAGATTCCACATACATTTTAGTTCTTAAAAAAACAATTGATCTGAAACCTCCTAGTAGTAACCTAATTTTTACATATGCAGAATTTGTGTTTCAAATTACTTAATGTAGAAGAAGTGTGTAAACTCTCTTTAAACCTAACAGATGTCATTTCACCAGTAACAAATTTGGCAAAAGCATTTCTAGGTATGCTGGGAGAGCACTTGCAAAGACAGCTTGCTCACCATGTAACACTACTGATTTATGAAGCAAGCTATGCCCCAGTCAAGAGGGACAAGATTTTACACAGGCATAGAGCCAGCAGAGATCTGAATGACTGGACTCCCTGAAAGCCTGCTGCCTTCCACTTGTGGGGAAAAATCCCTCTATTTCTAGCATAATCACACCTCTCCACCTGAACATGTTTCCCAGGTCCATCTTCTGCCTAAACTATCATATAGGAAAATACATGTCTTTTTGTCTTCCGCTGAAACTGCAACGCTGGTGACAAGTAATCTGTGTGTGGGGGTGGTACACGATTGCAAGGGAAACAGATGGTCCCAAGCTGAGAAGTCTGGTATTTAACATTCTTTTATAACTACCACCGGGGGCTAAAACCAAACATTTCAGGAGAAAGAATTGTTTCGTGGTAAGATCGCAGCAGAGCACGTCAGGAAATCTTTTTTTATTCCTGGCATAGCCACTGGTGTGATCACAAGCGAGAGCCTGTGTACGTCCAGCGGTCTTGCTGCTGAAATCAATTATGTGCCCAACAGCTCTTTGCTCTTCTTGAAATGGAAGATGTTCTATATGTAAAGGTCCTCTGCACTCAGACCAAATTTATGACGAGAAGTGCACAGACAAATGTGTTTGCAGAGAGGTAGAGGAAGGGTAAGGCTTTGTGTTCTGCTGAGGCATGACTCCACACTGCTGACAGACTGGGGAATGGGAGGGGATACTCAGAATACCAGATTATTTTCTGATACAGGTCAAGTTTCCACCACCTGTGTTTAGGGAAGCACATGTAACCCATCCCACCTACCCCCTACAGAAGTCCCTGCAGCCCAGTTTCCTGGCTCCATGTAGGTATAAGTGTGAAAATTTCATGTGCACATCCTTGCCCAAGGTGCAAGGTTTCATGAGTTACATGTGGCATTACAAGAGAACGTCCTCTCTTCCACAAAGATAAACCACTGATCTCACAAACAACATAACATTTTTTCATTACAAGCTACTGGGTCACTTTATAATCTCAAGTGAACTGAATCTACTAAAGAGATTCATACTTTGGAAATACAACTCTAAAGAAAATAAATACAAACAAACAGGAAGACTTCGAGCTACATTAGCTGCAAAAATTATTTCAGAAGCAAATGGTTTTAAGAAACTGCAAACATGTACAATTAGAAGCATTTTTGAAAGCTGAAAGCCTAAATAGCTGTCAGCAGCTTCACCAGCAAGTGTAAGTTATTTACAACAGCAAGCAGACAGATTATCAAGATAACAGAAGCACTGATTAATTGTGTAGCCTAAACTGGCAATGAAAACAGAGTAGAGCCCTGTATGTGTGAATATTTATTTTTAAATAGGTATGTTTCAGTTCCAAGTTTTCCTCTTTTAGTTATAATTTAATAGTAATGATTGAATCAAATTGCTCTTTTAATTTTTTAAAACATTCAGAAGTAAAAACCTGACTGTAGATAGCCTCCTAAGACTTTTCAAATCTCTGAATACTACAGAAATACTGAACAGATACTAAGAGTTAGAGTTGCTACAACAGTTACAAAATAAGATGCATGCAATGGCAATATTCTTCTATAACATCACAAACTTCAAGCACAGATTCCAAACTATTTTATAGCTGTTCGTAAAATTTGGGTGAAGACCTATGGAATTTTGGTAAGAATAGACTTCTTCATGGCACATTATATGTATTACATGCTCTTCTTTAGAGACAAATGGAAAATCTCAAGAATTTTCATGTTCCGTGGTTAATATTCAGAACCTTTTCTGGCTCTACAGAACTTCTGAAAAAGACAATGAATAATTTATTTTCAAAATACCTACCATATACTTCTTTTGACTGTGTGGAGGCCTACACAACAAGGCACAGAAAGTGCTGAAGGACAAGGTGAGTCAAATCACTTTGCAAAAGTGACTTAAAGTGAAGCTGGCTTTAGATATTGCTGAACAAGAAAAGTAGCCAGTCCTTTATGTCTGTATTGACTCATAGACAATGAGAAGCTCTCTGTGGCATCGGCTACAGCAATGGAAGCAGATCAGTTACAGTAGTGTGACACATCCCTCTGGGATGCTGAATTATGGCAAGATATTGTTGCTCGGGTAGAGAATATCATTGTAAAAGTACCTCACAAGATGCCCATGTACCTAAGAGTTGGGGCACTGAAGAACACTGAAAGAATGAACAGGTGACCAAGCTGCTGGAACTGAAGTGGCTCAGATGGAGCTGGACTGGGAACATAAGTGTGGGCTACTTTTATAGCTTGATGGGCTAATGACACATTAGGACATTTAGGAAGGCATGCAACAGAGAGATGGGATTGTGGCTGAGCAGCTGAACTTAAGTATTGATGCCATTGCACAGGTTTTCCAAGAATGTCAAACATGCCCCATAATTAAACTAGTAAAGTAGTTAAAGCCTTTTGGGTATAGAGAGTAAAGGCTGAAATTCTATGGAAAAGCCACGAACCTTTTTCAACTGGGGCTTACAATGGTGGAAAAGACACTGGATGGTGGGAAACATACTGTATGACCCATGCCACTGGTTGGAATACTATCCTGGGCCTTGAAGAACAGGTTTTATGGTCACACAAAGCATCCCTGAAAGAACTGAATCAGAAAGCAGGACTCATTTCCAAAACAATCTCATAGGCACACAGCACTGAAGGAGTGTATCACATATCCTATCATGCACCAGACTCTGGGAAAACGGAATGATGATTTATGTTGCATGTTATGGGAATTGCTAGCTCCAGGCTAGGAGCAAGGGGAGGAGTTCACTGCAATGTTAAACCCTATAAGCTGGCCCAAAAGGTCCAGGGGTAGAAAGTGAATTGTATATACCTTTAAACTGTTATAACCCATGATCTGAGTTGTGTTTTATAGGAATTACTATAGTGTTAGCTAATTAAACCAATGGAGGAGAAGCCTAAAAAGAAGCAGATGCAATGCAGCAGTGACCAGACCTGAGTTGCACTTGGTGCCCAGTACCTCCATGCAGCATATCCCCTCTCCTGTCCCAGCTGACCACTAGAACAGACCGGGCGCCAAGTCATGGACTGAATGAACTCAGTGGACATTTGTGGATATTTATGGATGTTTCACAGGCACTTCACAGGGGTGATCCATAGACTAAAGCAATGGTATCTCTATATTGTATCAAAGGTCCTACACCTGGGCTGTGGCAACCTCAGGCACACCTACAGGATAGGTTGAGAGAAGCCCTGTTGAGAAAGACTTGGAGGTGATGGTTGTTGAAAAACTCACCAAGACCTGGCAATGTGTGCTTGCAGTCCAGAAACCCAAGAAAACCTTGGGCTGCATCAAAAATAGTGTGGCCAGCAGGTCAAAGGAAGTGATTCTCTCCCTCTACTCTGTTCTGGTGAGATGCCACTTGGAGTGCTGTGTACAGTTATGGTGCCCCCAAAATAAGAAGGATATGGAACTGTTGGAGCAAGTCCAGAGGAGGGCCATGAGGTTGATAAGAGCACTGGACTGGAGCACTGAAGACAGGATGAGAAAGCTGGGACAGTTCAGTTTGGAGAAGAGAAAGTTGTGTGGAGACCTCATAGCAGCTTTCCAGTACCTGAATGAGGCCTGAAGGGAAACCTGAGAAGCCCTCTTCATCAGGAACTGTAGTGGCAGGACTAGGAGTAATGGGTACAAATTAAAAGAGGGGAAATTTAGGTTAGATAATAGGAAGACTTTTTATATTTTGAGAGTGGGACACCAAAACAGATTGCTGTGGGAAGTTGCAGATGCCCCAACGCTGGCAGTGTTCAATGCCAAGTAGGATAAGACTGTGAGCAACCTGGTCTAGTGGGAGGTGTCCCTGTCCAAGGCAGAGGGAATTGGTACTAGATGATCTTTAAGGTCCATTAAAACCCCTTAACATTCTATGATTTTATGATGATTAATGGGGAACATGATTAATGAGGATGTATTGAAATTTTTGAGACCTGAACATGACTTAAACAGAGTAAGAAGTTGCGAGTCTGTTGGTTTTGGCCAGAGTAGAGACATTTTTCTTCACAGTAGCTGGTATGGGATGCTTTGCTTTGCTATGCTTTGGATTTGTGCTGGAAACAGTGTTGATAAATCTGTGATATTTTAATTATTACTGAGCAGTGCTTAAAGAGGCAAGGCCTTTTCTGCTCCTCTCTAAACCCTGGCAGTGAGAAGGCTGTGGGTGCACAAGAAGGTGTGAGGGGACATAGCCAGGACAGCTGATCTGAACTGGTCAAAAGGATATTCTATCAAATAGGGTGTCAGCATAAAAACTAGAGACAAGGTTGGCTGGGAAGCCACTGTTCAGGTACAGGCAGCAGCTGGTGATGAGCAAAATCATTTTCATTTGCATCACTTGTCTTTCACGGGCTTTACTTACCATTGTCTTTGTTACTTTCCTTTCCATTACAATTTATTTTTCCTTACTATATTTTATGTCAGCTATTAAACTGCTTGTCTCAACTCACACATTTCCTCCATTTTCCTGTTACAAATTCTCTTTCCCCCATCCTGCTGGAATAGGGGAGTAAACAAGTGGCTATGTGATGTTTAGTTGTTGGCTGGGGTTAAACCATGACATTCTACCAGCCAGATCTCAATATGCTGGAAGTGTAGATACAAGAAACTTACACCCTTATCCCATGAATCACAATGGATACACTTTTTCTAGAACCCAGCTGGCTGAGGTTGCTGGCATGCAAGAAGTCTACCCTTGGCCAGCAGACAACCACATGGATGAACAAGTCCTGGTTTTGACTAGCTCTGACAATAACCTGGGGGGTGAGTCAGACTAGCAGGAAAGTATATAAAATGAAGGCACTTGCAATGCCCCTGGGCCCATGCCTCATTCAAGCTCAGAGACCTGACATAAATCTTGTTCATTGTTTCTTTCCAGTAGGAGCTTTGTAGCTTCTTTAAGTAAATGCCATTTGATTATTATTTATCATGTCTCCAAAACAGTAAATTGCAGAAAAACATGACAACTGCCAGAGGCATGACTCTTGCTTTATGACTGTTTATATTCACTCTTCACCCAAATGTAGGCCATGGGGGGACTACTAAATATTTGTCACACTGTGAGAATACACATGGAAATTGTTTGGGGCATCAAAATAAATAACTCATATCCTGAAGTGAGAGATTATTCTACCTTTTCTTTAGGAAATCCCAAGAAAGAAATATGATGGTGGATGTGCTGCTGCTCATGCCAGTGTTGTTTCCGTAACAGTTACATGTACAGCTAATCTCATTCAGTTTTCACAGTCCCAGCTGGTCAATTCACCAGGTTTATGTACAACAGGATGTGAGAACTCCTCTGATGATAAACTTCCCAAATACTCCAAATTGCATTGTATTTGGTACAGGTGTTTGCTGAACATAGGCAAAGATGCCAGATTTACTCCCCCTACAGTTAAAGCTCAGTAGTTTGTTTAACAGTGGAGACTTTTGCTAAGACCAGTAGTCTTAAACAGCTTTATAGCAGTTTCTTCTTACTGATAAAACCAGACTAACTCTGGTTACTTGTCCTTAAGCTGTAAAAGTCAAGCCTAGTCAGTTTGTGTGTCTTCTACATCAGAAACAACTTTCACTAAACAGAGATGCACTTTAAGTTTTTCTGTTTGTGCACGCACAAGATGTAGCAGACTAGTTTCTGTGCAGATGGGTTTGTGCCCATTTAAAGTATCATCACTGTCTGTCAATTAGGCCATTTTACTAAGGCCTGAGCTTAACCGTATTCACCATTCCTCTACTGAATTTACTTACCTTTTTTTTTTTTGGTGGAAACGGAAACACACACAAGAATCATTACTGAACACATAAAATCTTACTTGAAAAGTAAACATCAAGAAAGAACACTCAAGAAAGGTACTTACTAGGTTCGGTCTCACTACTACTACAGTAATAAGGTCCCTTTTCACCCCCAACTCTTTTTGCATTCACATAGGAATACAGTGAGGAGCAGAGCTCTAGGAAAGACATCTGCTCTTACAGAATAAATCATATTGTGTTTGATATTTGCAGCACTGTTACAGTTCTTGGACTATGAATATTTTACACCACACTCTAGGTATTTTCGCATATACATACAAACTTACTGTTAATAAAAATATAAATACATTTTATTACTTTATGAATAACTTTTATACTTGTGACATATCCGTACTGTTTAGCAGCACACAAGTGAGAAGTTACTGTGTCTGCGGTTGCCTGTGACAATTTACATCTCCCTAGGGATAAGGGTGGTAAGCTTTCTTCAAACCACTTATTCTTGGCACCAAAACTGAGCAATTACAGCTATGTCTCACACTTTGTCTTTTAAGGATGAGGCATGTTTTTACTTGCAAGAGAAAAATGACTCCTACAATGATGTTTTAAAATCATTGGGTTCAGACTAAAAACAAAGTGCTGTCTATAAAAGGCAAAGTTAAATTTGTATACAGCTCCTATCTCTATGGTATATGCTCACAAAAGCCCCAGGCAGAAAGTATTCCTTTCTTGCTCTTAGCAGTACAGAGGTACTACAGAAATTTCAATTAGCAGTTTGGAAAAGTTTCCACAAATATTTTGCTTCTGTACTAACAGCTATTGGGTTTTTGACCTAGAAATTATTATACAAAATTCAACGTCAAGTATATGGTGCAATGGCGACTTGCAATCTTCAAAGCTACAACAGTAGCTAATGAGAGTTTGCTTGAGACTTTTAACTTGTAAAATCATACCTAGTCCCACATCACACATGCCTAACATATAAATGCAAAAATCACAGCAGCTTAGAAAAAGACCTCAAAACAACCACACGCAGAAGAGCAATTAAGAAATTTGTCTTCAGCTGCAAAACAAAACATGTAACACTGAATGCATAAAGCTGTCCAGTAAAATATACTCATTGCATCAAATGAAGGATATGATAATTACAAGTACTTTCCATAAATCTGAAAAGCAATGTAATAGAAAATAAACACCCAATAAAATATGAATAATTTGCAAAAAAATAACTCAAGCTATTAGTTCAGAGATACAAAATTATATTGGTCTCATTAATCAGTTAAAAAAGTTGCATTAACAAAAACTGCACCCTTGTAAGGTCTTTCCTTTACAAGGTAGTTATTTCTGTAGAGTCAGTGTGTCTGCTTGCTATATACTGAGTATGGAAAGTACAGAAGAATATATACATATAATAAAAAAAATTAAAGGGCCATACTGATTTGAGGGACTGTAATAATGAGAAGACTACTACTTCTTTCCGCTCCCCACAGTTCTTTACGTGAGTAATTGTAAATCTTAATATACCCTAGATAATTCACATTGTTCTGTTGAACAAAATTTTATTTCACCATACATGTAATAGTGACATAATGAGTGTATGAACATATGGTTAAGAAATATGATAAAGAAATTACTGGACTGATAAACTGATAATATAATCATAAGTAAAATTAGCATAAATTTCTAAAATATGAGAGGAAATGAAAAAAAATTATAAGTTACTTTCCTTGTGCCTTAAGAAAAGCAATTTAATTATATTTTTCTCTCCTCCCTTAAAAAAAAAATAGCCCCTATACAATGAAGTACCAAAAAATGCAAACATCTGAGAAAGGTAAAAACAAAGCACAATGGCAAATATTCAGACACAAGCACTCAGACATGTCGAAGGTATTTATACTGGCATACAAGAGAATGATAAAGTACTGAAAAAAGAATGATGAAAGATGTTTAAAACAAAATTGAGAAAGAAGATTTCCAAGGGAAGGACAAAGGCACCCAAGAGGAACTACTGTCCCAGGACATAGAAACAGCAGCTATCTTGTTTGTAAAATTTTCTTTAAAGACCAATTTTGGACTTTTTTTTTCCTGGTTTGGCTTTCTTTTCCCCATTGACCAAGCTCCAGGGTGCCTCAGAACTTTACTGCCCATATTTTCTTTCCTTTAAAATAGACTGATCCCAACCACACCACTGGAGCATTGGAAGAGATCCTGGGATTGTTTATGTAAGTCACGGACATTCATCCACTCGGCATCACAAGGGCAGCTCATTCCCTGTGAGCACTGGAGCCCTCTGGAAAACCCCAGCACAGAGGAGGCTGCTCTGCAGGGCTGCCATGCTCATGTCTGGAGGGTGCACGGCCGAGGGCACCCTGTGCCAGAGAGGGTGGGAAGGCACCTCAGGGCCCTCAGATGCTGCTGGACAACCAGCTGGGGTGCTAGCAGGTAACTTCTGAATTAATTGCTGGACAAAATGCAACTGAGCTCTCTCTAAGGACACGCGTTCCTTCGGGGGTGGAAAATACCCTCGGGTGTTGATCTCACTTGTGTGTGATGGGAGAGTCACTAAGGCAGTGGTGTGTGTCCAGACAGGCTTTTTTTTGGTACAGGCTTCCATACTGTAGGTAAAACGCTGAGTGTTTTTCCCAGCACTTTTAAACTCTTTTATCCTCTGTCCAACAGTTAATCATTCATCTCACATGCAGACACAACCATGTCACTGTCACTGCAATACTATCCTGATGCCACTCTAATATTATGTCCTTCCACTTATGCAAAAACTATTCTTATACACAGCACTTCTGCTGAAGCCCTGCTTGCTGACTGCCTTTCACCTTTTGAACAAAAATACTTTCTCTAAAGGGATGAAGTGAGCATGAAACACTACAGAGAACACAACTCCTAGTACTGCTTTCAGTAGTTCATTTATATCATTAATTTCTTCAGAGAAATTTGAAATTCCAAACTTGACATTAGTCTGTTAAATACATTAATTTTAAAATATAATCAAATAATACTAACAACATTTGGGGGAAGTAAGATTTTATTTCTAGGACACATTTATTTCTGCACCAATTGTTAGCTTCATCTATTAAAATCTAGCCATTTGCACAATATTGTGCATTAACAGCAGGCATACAAAACTGTATATAGTGGAAATTAAAAAGATGGAGAAAATGGTTGGAGAAAAGCACAAATCCAGATGTTAGCTTTCACAGAGTGAGTGTAAAGATCCACTTCATATCAAAGTCACACATTAAAGACTAATTTTCAGGTCAAGTGGGAGCATCTCACCAAGATGTCTGAAACCAACGACTCTCTATAGCAAAAATGGTCACATGTGGGGAAATCAGTGCCATTACCAGTACCAACATGTCAATGATTTCTGCTTTTAATCTTCTGTAAGGCTATTAAGGTATCCAGGAACATCCCAGTTCCCTAGGGCAGATGAGTAGCCTAGCACCCAAAAGGTTAAGATTTTTCTGCTCTGTTAAAACCACATGGGGTTGATACTTTTTTGTATCTTCTGGCCTCTCTGCTGCTGCAAATTCTCCAAACAGCCAAAGCAGCCATCAAGAGAAAAGGCTGCATGGTTTTTTTTTTATCAATTTTCATCTCTTCTAATAGCTTTCCTGCCACAAGAGGGTAAGAAGGATCAGAAATAGGCAGGATGTTAGTTTTCATCCCCGATTATAAAGGAACTACACTTTTAAAGTATTCATGTTTGTGTTTTTGCTGATCCTTCTACAGACGTCTGGACTATTCACAGAAGAGAAAAGAAGGGTGAAAGAAAATTCTAGATTACAAGTGTTGTAATATGGATTAGAAGCAAAATTCTTATTTTTTTTGTTTCAAAAAACATACACGTTACATAGCATTCCATTCCTTGAATGCGAAGACACTAATATTAAAAAAGAAATATGACATCGTTACTTTAATTATGTAGAACTGTAATTGGCATTTATTGCATCAGGCTTCAGAGGGACAGGAGCATGGGGGGAAGCTGATTTTTTCATTAAATAGCTGCCCCAAGGCAGATACATTCTGTACAAAGCACCTTTTCATGAGATATACCTGTCCCATGGAGAGAACAACAAAGGGAATGAGGAAAGGGACATAGGAAGCCTGAACAAGGAGAGAATGATATGAAAAGAGTCCATTAAAAAATGAATAAAAAAAAAGGATAAAAGAGAAAGTAGTAACTAGGATGGAGTGGCATGGTATGGTCTAATAAAGGTTAAGTGACTTAATAAGAAAAAGATGCTTTCAAAGAAGAAGGGCAAAAAGAGGGAAAGGAGGAAATTAAAAGAGCACACTTAAAGGATAAGAAGGATTAAAACTAAGATAGAACAAGAGGAAAAAACCCAACACCCATCGAATCTCTCCAAAGAATGAAAAGGCCAAAAAGAACCCCACATCCACGCATACAGATCACTTCAGGGAGTAAAAGGCTCATGCCTGTTTGCATCTGTTTTATTGCAGATTTGACTATATGGCACTCCTCAGCACTTTTGACTGCTTTAGGAGCATTAAACAGATGAGTCATGAAGGATGAAGTTAAGGGCAGAGGAGATCAGGACAATCTCTGGTTTCTCATCTACACTCGTTTCATTCCTTCTTTGCCTCAAGGTGGCTACCAGCAGTTTGGTTCTGAAAGAGCCTGAAAAGAACATCTTGCCTTTTTTCCCAAGAGGATGCATGGTATTGCAAAAAAAATGTCCCCTAATTCTAGTGGAATGAGGGAATCATGCCTCTTCCTCAGTAAGACATATGAACATCATCAGAAATTGATACAGGGTGCAGAAGAGCAGGCTCCATTATTCATACATTTAGTTTTCCACTGATATTCCACAGCAGCAATGGAAGTATTTTTTCCTACTGTGGCAAACAACAAATACACCAAGAAAAAGGGATCTAGTTTTCTAGTGTACTCTGTGGATTCAAATGAGAGGTTTTGCTGCATCACCACTTGGCCTCACTCATATCTCACAGTGATGATTAACAGACAGCTATGGCAAGGGGCAACACCCTTTCCTTTGGAGATTCAGACAGTGTAATGGAAACTGCACACCATCTGAGGATTGTTAACCCTCAACGCAACAGAGCTTTGCACTTGGAGGCAGAAATCATGGCAAAGGAGCTGTCTGGTACTTAACATCAGCAGAGAACATGTTTTTGAGTGGTGGAAATATTGCATCTGCAACTACTTTTTTCCTTTGCTACTCAACATCTCCAAAAGAAGCAAACAACACTAGAGGAGCACTGATGCAGCAGAGAAAGAGCACTGCATCCAGAGGTTCCTGTACTTCAAACCTTTCGAAAGGTTTTCCCAAAGGCCATCTGCAAATGCCACTGAATTGTTAAAGTGTTTGTAACAACAGGAATATGCTTTTCACATTTCTTTAAATACACTTTCAGTTCTGTTGTAATCATGGGAGTGCAGTATCAGGAAATGGAAACATATGCATATATTAACTACAACTTAATTCTGCCAGGATATAAGATATTACTTGCACTTGTGAAAGTTGAGATACACTAATCATCACCATTGCTAAGATGAAAGGTTAGTGCATTGTTTATAGACTATTTAGTATTCACATTTGATTATTTCAGGATTACTGTCAGAAAAATTATATACTACTAACCATACACAACCCCCCTCGAATAATCTTTTAATCATTCTCTTGATTTTCTTTCTGCCTTCAAATTTCTTGAACTTTTTGCAGAAGCAGTAACCTATCCATCACTCACAAATACATAAATACATGGTAGTTTAAGATTCCAAGTGCAAAATGCATAGCCACTGTCTGTTCCTACGATATGACAGAACAGATTAAATCTGGGGCAGCACACTGTACAGGAACATCAACATTGCTAAAGCATGCATGAAGGATATGGAAGCTTCCCCAACTTCCCTAACACAGAACTGGTACTATAGGGCACTTCCTTTTAGAGATCGGTGGTTTAAATGCCTAAGTGTAAGAATTTTATTCTTTACTAGTTTGAATTTTAACTCTCTCTCAAGGAATTTTATATACACAAATGAAAAAAAAAATCTGGTCTACTGTGGTCATGATCATAGAAGTTTATTACGTGATAATGAAGCAAAGCTGCACCCAAAGCTCAAGACTGTTTCAAAAGAACTTCCAGATAAATTTATTTAACAGAAATGTTGATCTGAGTATTACTAATGATTAAAGCAACTAGATGAATCTGGGCACGCTCTACTGTTTTACTTGGTAGTTTTTCTGTTGGTCTTTCTCTACAAAACCAGCCATTTAAAACGTCTACTAGCTAACAGTATAAATCTCTGTAACAGAGCAAGGAAGAATTCCCTTTCAGGCTCAAAACAATGCAAGTACACTGGCTGATTCCTCCACCCTGCCTAGGAATGTCCCTTGGGGTCTCCAGTCCAGAATGCTTGCAAAGCAATTTATTCTGGAGGGCTTTCTGGAAACTAGAAAGGAGTTTTAAAAATATCTAACCCATCCTCCATCTCTGCCTTCCTGTTTACTGGCTTAGGTACACAATAGTAGCCAGAATTCACTACAATTAGGAGAGACATCAAAGACTTTTAAACAGGAGACTACATTAAAATAAGAAATAATTCAACTTGAGCGAGGAAAAGATCCATACATGATGCTGTAGTGCATTCCGATGCCAATTATTTTGAGTTATTCATACAAAACTACAAACAAACAGAATAATGTTCCACATTACACACCACTGATTAAAGGCCTTGAGGAAATAGATTAGGAAGGACATTTGAAGAAAAATACTGCGGTGAATTTTGAAATTTTGAGAACCATATATTACAAGGCATAAGTAACAGCTTTAAACTGTATTGCTTGAAAAATGTACAAAAAAGACTTGAAAAAGACCTATTATTTTTAATTATCCGGGTAAATACGCCAAAAATGCTGCATACCTGAAGGCACATTAATATCTAAAGTACTTGGAAATTGAAAATTGTAAGGTATCAATTATTGTTTCTATTGGTGGATACTTTTTTCCATATAGCTTTACTATACATTCCGATCTCAACAAGATTAAAACAGTGAAGTGCTTCTTTCTAACTTTTCAGTACCAATAAAACCCCCCAGATCTTCAGACATGTATCAGATGTTCAAAACAAACAACTTCTTTACTAATATACTGCTGCTTTAAGAAACTGTATCTTTCAGCTTTTCCATTTCTTTAATCCCCATCTAGAGTGCCTGCTGGCAAATCAGCAGCATGTCAGAAAGGGGTGAAGAACATAAAGACATATAAGTGTGAATTTCATGAAGTCTGTTGCTCCCTCTATGTTATACATTTTTGGCCAGTAAAACAATTTAAGTACTTAGCTCCAAAACCCCATGTTGTGCATCTCACCCCAGTAGCAATTACAGGAAGAGTCCAGCTGTAAAAACCTGATGGAGATGCTGTGCAGATTCAAAGAATCAAAAGAGCAATTCATTAGAAGTGCTTCACTTGTTTTCTGAAGCAATTTCGAAGCTGGTATACACAGAGACGGGGGTGCAAGGTCACCCCTATCCTCGTCTTTTCACCACTCAGCAGAGGACAAGCTACCAGAAAGTAACCCAGGGACTCAAGAAATACCACAGACGGTATTTTAAAGCTTTCCTGAACACAATGCAGGATGCCGCTGAGGAGAAAGAAGGGAGCATTCTACAAAAAACCCCTTGTGGTCTTTGCATTTAAGAATGAACAGAAAAACAAGTCCCCTCGCACCAAATATCAGCAACAAAATCAAAGGAAAGCTTTACTCTTCCTTAAAACTTTCTGAATGAACTAAAAGACTTAACCAGCAGCAGCTGATAATTTGTACTCAGTGATAGCCAAGTCAGCCTGCCACATATTCAGATATAACATGCTTTATTACAAATAAATTCCATTGTACATTGTTTGAATAGCTACTGCAGTGTTAAACTGAAGCTTCAAGGAAAGCATACAAAGTAATATTTAAGAGACCATTACATGTGGAGTCTCCAGGTTACGGCAATAATGGGATAAGTTTACTGCTGATTACTGCAAAACAGAGTATCTTTCAACACAAAGATGAGTAGGACTGGTGGCAAAATTTACAGTAACTGACTTCCTTTTAATTTGCAAGTATCCGGTGATTACAGTATTTCAAAATAGAGGACTTTGTTTGGTTTGTTTTTTTTAATGACAACAAAGTATCCTGTTACATAAACAGAACTGTTCTTTGACACTACATCTTGCTGCTAACTGCGATGGGATTTATCTTCAAGAGAAGAATGGCAATAAAGAGGGGAATTAATTCTGTTTTCTGTAGCTGTAGCAGGGACACTACTAGTGTAAACATACAGAATTCCCATGGAGAGAATATTTTTAGTGTTTTGTAATAAATGATCAGCAACTTAGCTGACAGAAACATCCTTACTTTTTTCTCTTTCCCCCCTCCCTCCTGGCTTGGAGAACATATCTTGTACCTATGAATTCTAATGATTAAAATAATTCTACCAATTACTTCGCTGCACTCCAGTATGCATAGTCAAGTATGTAATGCAATAAACTATGCCTGAATGGCCTGTTTACCCCAAAGCAAGTAGCAAGGAAAACTCTTTCGCCTTAAAGGACTTGTCTCTTTGGAGTGTGCAGGCTGGCAAAAAGCCAAGGGAAGCTGGTGCTTAAGCAACCAAGACTGAGCAGTGCCTGTGTGCACTGCAATCTCAGCCAACCGCAGTAAATGTTATTGGAGTTTTTGTGCTGTAAAATTGCTGCTTTCATGCCCACTGCATCTGACAATAGGAATCCTTGGCCTTGCATGAGAAAGGAAGGCTGATGTGCCTTCTAGTCAGATCTCTGCATCCTTAAAAAGCAGGGTTACTACTCCTGTGTACTCCTAATGGGTTAGTGACAAATAAATTCATGTCAATGCTATGTCAAACACAGAAAGATACTAAATGGAGAAATCTTTTGTCTGTGAGAAAAGCAGGAAAACCATGCTGTAAGCACAGTCCTTAAGCTATTAAAACTATTGATAATATTTAAAAAGATAAAGGATGTTAAAGATGACAAATGTTTAGCCTTTCACTTTCCAAAGCAACTTGGAGATGAGCTGTTTTCACTATCATCCAGTGCACATTACTTTTCTTGCTTAGAGACTCAAACACAAAATTCTTAGTATTTCTCCCGTGAAAGACTGCAACAAGCATTTGACAGCCAATCTTCTGAGAGTCCTGTTCGCTTTCAGCAAGCAGCATATTTAAAGCACTGGAACATGATCCTCCAAATTTCACCTACTGAGAACAGAGTTCAAATGGAAACCACAAGGCAATGAGAAGAAAAATCAGAATTTTAAAACATTTTTTTCTAACAATCTGGGGTTTTTTGCTACAGGAACTTTTCAACACAACAGAATAAAATGTATGTTGCAGGTGCATTACAATGACCTGACCCCTGTATTGACCTCCACTAGCAACTCCCATTTAATCCAACAGCAATTCCTCAGAAGCACAGAATCAGCCCGTAGCAACCGCTTAAACTATAAACTAGTATAAAAAAAAAATCAAGAAACACAACAAAACAGAAAAAACAAGATTTTATTAAAACCTCACAGTCTTCAACTCATTCTATGTTTCTGGAAGAACTTTTGTATTCACGAATCCATCAAGGCTTGGTGAGCATTAGAGCTCATAAGACAGGCTTATAAAACTGTAAATTCAGACTGTTGCTACCAAGTGATGAACACATGGGAGCATGTGTAAGATCTTGAGTCCTCCCATTCTAAAAATAGCTTTTAAAAAAAGCTTCTGTATTGCAGTACAGCATTAAAATCTAGACCTTTCCCTAAAATAAAATAATGAAAAATCAAAATAAAAGCGCTTAATGTGATGATGTGACACACTTGCATCTGCTCCTGAGTCCTGATGTCATACAAGTTCTTTGCTGCGCACTCACATAACATTTGTTCCTCTGGAAGTCAGCATGAGCAGTACCTGGGTGAAGTCCTCAAATTTGTAATTTAAAATGAAAATAAATCCTCTATGTGGCTGTTTCCTTGTCCTCTTATCTTCTGTATTACAGATTAATTTCTACCATAAATTTCTTACAGCCTACTCTCTGCACAGGAGCAGTACATCCTCGTTCCTGATTGCGACTTCAGGATTCTTCCATTAAACTGTGACTGAATTTAAATTCAAGCTCCTTATCTTGCAATTAGGAATGTCTGTTCTGTAATCAAGCAGTCAAAAGAAATGATGTGTGTGCAAGCGCTGGCAAGAGGGAAGGGTGCATTTTTGACTCTTATGTTCATCTATCACACCAGGTACATGTTAGTTCACTTCAAGTGAGCTGACATTTGGATGCAGCATTCTTCCTTCAGTGAAACAATACTCTACTTTTATGTTTCACTGTATTTCAGAATGAATTTATCTTCACAGGTTTTCTTACACTGCATGATTTTTTGTAATATGATTTTTGATGGGAAAGGAGGAGTGGAGGAAACGTCTCTACATCAGATCATATCTGCACTACGATACACAGTTGGCAGGTTGTCCCATCTGGCATGCATTCGAGTATAAGATGGATAAATTGTCACTCTGAATCCTTTGATTTGTGAAAAGGCCAAAATCATCTCTGGAAAGATATTCTGCGTCTAATGATACAGGAGGTGTGGGGGAGACTGTTCTTTGAAGGTTACAAAGGCCACAATCTGAGGAGAAATAATTGGGTCTTGGCTCTTCTATTAAGTAACATATTAAGAGACTGAAAACTACAAAAATCTCTTAAGAGCAAAACATGACTTACAACAATCAGATATGAGAAGTAATTGCCCACCACTTTGCAAAATTTCATTTTGGAGGGCTGAGGGTGAGATTGGGGAACTGTAATTTGCTCTTGGCAAACAGACTGAATGCTTAATTAAACTGAACAAATGTACATTTTTCTACATTAAGGGAACAATGTTGACAGAAGTTTGGCTTAAAAACCAATGACAGAGGATAAAAAGATGGATTCATGAAATTGAAATCAAATATCAAAAAGAGATAAAAAATAAACTGGCTAGCATTCAAGACACAATTTTCAAGCTTTTAAGGCAACTACATTCACCCCAAGCAAGTGGAACAGATAAATCTGTTGATCTGTAGTTCCTGAAAGATACCTGCCTTCCTGCAATATCTGACTTTGGACCGTAAGAGATTTACTTCTGTGCTTTTGTAGCTACCAAGGAAGACTGCAAGCACTGCTACACACTGGCTGAAACAGAACTGTTTCTGGCCTGAGAAAAAAAGTCAGCATGTATTTTTATAACATGAACTTATTCTGTATTTACAGAAAGCCTGTCAAGTACCTTTATCCAGCATCACAGGCATTGTGAATTTATGGGTATCAAACACTTTTGCTTACAAAATATTTACATGAGTATGTACGTGCCCAGAAGACATTGGCAATTTTCACTGAGAACTGGGAATCTTATTTTGTAATTCTGCAGGATATAAAATGGTCCAGCACATGGGAAGGGAAAGCAGCTGTTTTGCAAATTATTTATTGTGGAAGGTCTGGACAATTTCAGAGTGAGGTCTGGGCTACAGGACAAATAATTTTCTGTTCCATTTAAACTGGCAATGCATTTCAACATGCAGGCTGCCAACGTAACATGCATAGCCATAGCTTAGTATGAAAATCTCTGCCATAAACTACAAACTCACACATATCTGATTTGAAATGCACACAGGTATTACTAGAAAAGCTCCAGGAGGTTATCTCAGTCCACCTTCTCCTAACTGAAAGAAGGTTTGTTCTCAGCAGTGCAAGTTACATTTTTATTTGAATTTCACGTTAAAAAGTGACAGAGCTTCTGTCACTTCCTTGGGACAGACCTAGATATCTTAATGTAGTTCACTGTTAAGCAGTTTTTCTTAACTGTGTGCCTAAACTTTCCTTTCCTTATTTTCATCCTGTTGCTTTTAATTGTATCCCCACACCACATCCAACATGTTCCATTCTATCTTTAGTTGTTAGCTTCTCTTTGCCAGCAATTAATTATTTCGTAGGCCACGTATTGAGCCAAAGTTTAATCTCTTACCTATTCCCACCCACACAGTAATACCTCTAACCTCATAACTGTTTTCATAAACATATATTTGAATAGTAAAATAAAGAGTAATAAATTTGACAGGAACTTTGAAGAAGCAAGATGCCTGAATTCTAATATTATATTCCTTTGATGCTATGTCTAGGAATCCCTCTTTGCTGATATATTTGTATAACCAGCTCAAACTGTACTTGTGAGTCAGTCCATGTTGCAGATTAATGGCTAATTAAAACTCTCTGTGACCATTTCTCCTTAGATTTTTTTTTCTGAAACACCATACTTCATACCAGCTTATATTTTTCCATTTTAATTTCATTTTATTACTTTCTCACTATACAATTAATGATCTTTCCTTGCCCTCTTCTATTAACATTTTGTCTCTAGCTGGCACTCAGATCACTTGCTATTTAGCACTATTGGGAAATTTTTAGTGTCATTTTTACTCCTTCGTCCATATAACTAACGAGGATGTTAAATAATACCAAGATGATAGCATATCCCCATGATGTTCTTCAATACAACTCCTCCTAGTTTGAATATTAATCCTAATTTATTATCACAGACTATTTCAAACCAAACAGGTCTGAGTTAATTTTTCAAGTAACATGTCTTAGGACCAGTGTCAGACCTGAGGACAAACTGTGTGTACTGATACAACAATGACAAAATTCAATTTATCCTGAATTGTGAGATATGAGATAAAGATCTCATTAAACAATGTGTAAGAAAACAATGAAAATAAGGTAGGCAGACACCCTCAGAGATTCCAGGTGACTAACAATTCCGAGAATGACAAAAAGGAAAAGAAATAAATATATATACCTCTCTGAAAAAAAAAAAATCTAAAGAGCTTTTAAGCATTTAATCTCATGACATCATGTTTGTTTCCTTGTGTCCTAGAATACCCTCACACACCCCCTTCCTCTCCTTATGTTCCCTAATAATCTGAACTACTAAAATGTAGTTCATGAGAGCATGGTGCTAATAACAACAAGGCTGTGGGTTCAATCCCTGTGTGGGCCATTCACTTAAAAGCTGGGCTCAATAATTCTTGTGGCTCTTTTCCAATGAAGAATATTCAACAAAATCAAAATAACTCCTGTAAAATTACACGGCAGGTCACAGCCTGGCTGCTAAGCTCTAGTTCACCAGCACATGCAGTTTCCTTTGTGGCATAACTGTGGCCAAGCAGAGATGGAATAAGGACT
Source organism: Cinclus cinclus (assembly GCF_963662255.1). Classification (NCBI taxonomy): domain Eukaryota; kingdom Metazoa; phylum Chordata; class Aves; order Passeriformes; family Cinclidae; genus Cinclus; species Cinclus cinclus. The sequence goes on from NC_085050.1 coordinate 32,849,065, forward strand.
GGGAGGTATTTAGTAGGCACTAAAGCAGGACTATCAGAAAGCCACAAAAGGTACTTCCACACTGGCTAAGACTTAATTTGCCATGGGCCTTTTCAATGTTCACAGGTTATTTCCAACCTTCTCACAAGCCAGCTGGGCATGAAGGGGGAAATCCCATTTTCCTCTTCCCACCCTCAAAGGAGCTGCAAGGGAAGAAAAGATACCTTAAAAGTCACTAGTATCTTGCACTAACTTATAGCACAAATCCCTGTGTGTACTTCCAATCACACTTCCATTTCAATTTGCTCTTGGTGGAAAGAAAAAGGCAGAAGTGAGGCAGATTGTTTAATTATGCTGGTTATATATGAATTGGGGTATCTATGCAGAAAAATAAAACATGAGAAATGGAGGGAAAACTAGGAGAGTAAAAACCCCTAACAAACACCTAATAAAATTAGCACTTATGCTATGTACATGTGTTATCTCTCGTTTTCACTAGTGCCAGGCTTGACCATTGGGCACCCATTCCCTCAGGTACTTGTACAAAAGCAGAAGGCTCTGACCTTGGCTTCTTGACATGGTGGCATAAGAAAAACAGTAACTTCTGTATGGCAGATACTTAAGTATAAGCTCTCCCATCAAGTTCTAATGAGTCATCATGAACTAAAGTCCTCCATTTATAGGAGAATCATGCCACAGCACATTTGCTGTCTATAGAGTGATATGTCCTATGAGACCTCAGAATGGAGAGAGTTCAAATATGTTTTCATTCAACCAGCTTTACTGCATTATTTTTTCTCTTTAACAAGTTTAAATTCAGAGATGTGCTCTAGATTTCCAAATTTGTAGGAAGGTTTAGCCATTTTGAACTGAAAAGCCCATCAATCTGCAATTCCCATGTGGCTGGAGCAAAATCTTGTTTGTTGTGCATTGCCTGGTAGATCCTTGATCTAGGACAACTGAAAAATCAGCTGATATTATATTGAATTTTGTTCAGATCTTCCCACAGCATAAACTATCATCACAAACTGTTATTAAGAAACATGAGAACCTTAATGTTCAGATGCACTGTACAAAAACTGCTATGAAATACACCCTTCTCTATTTTGCATTTTATGGTTCTCCCATAATATTTCCAATCTGGGGGTTAAAATTCTCAGATCTGAGTTTTTAACTCAGACTCTTCAATTTCATTGTGAGTAGTAAGCACTAAATATTAACTGTACCTTGTCTTCATACCCTCTGCTTAAACTAAGAATTGAGCACTTTCTTTCTCATTGTACTAAATACTGTGTTAAAAGATAAGGTACCACTAATTTCAAGAAATTCCCCTCCAGAATCTAATCTAAAACTTTTAATGAAAAAAAGATTAAGAAACTTATCAAGATGCTTAAATACAGAAACTACATGACTTCTATTGTTTATAAGCAGACTTAGTGACATAAGGAAACCCTCCAACTTAATCACATTCAAGATTCCTCCCAGCTCCCAGTTCTCTCTACTCTCCCTCTCACTTTAACAACTGTTTCATTTCCCTGAATATGTATTCAGATGTCCCTGTTTCTTATGAACCATTTTGCTGCTCTTTCTAAAAGCAATAAATGTGGTTAATAAATTGTTCTGATAGCAGTAGGCAAACAGACTGACTGCTGGAACAGTTCATATACTGAGCTGCACCCTGAAGAAGAGGAATAAGTAGAATTAATCAGATATGCTATGCAAAAGAAGAGTTATAACTGATGGTCCTAAAATTTATCTTCTCCTGAATTTCATGACTTACTAACATACTGCTCTTAGAAAAATTAAATGATTCCTATTAAAATGTCCACAACAGTCTTCACTTGATCTGAATTTTTAAAGCTACTAGTAATACCTCCATGTAGACCTTAGCTTTTCATGGTACGCGTCTGATAATTCATTTTACTAATTCTCCTTGCTCTTTTAGATAATTCCAGAAAAGGAAGCTAATTCCCATTGATTAACAAAACAAGCTAATCAAACCCAGCATCATAGACTTATATAATTCTACACACATATTCAGATCCTTTGATTTTTGAGTGAGCTGATCAAATAAAATATATTGACCAAATGAACTCATTCTAAATGAAAACCATCAGATGTTTGAATAGACTAAGATGTTAATTCAACTTGCTATTCAAATAAAGTCAATATAACTGAAAGCAGTTCAATAATATAATTGTTTTCAGTCAGCACCTTTTTTATTCCTAAATGTTTCAGCAGTGATCCCCCACCCTCTGCCAACATAAACACTGGAAGTCATCTGGAATAAGGCACTGGACTTACTTTGAACCCATTAAGATTAGATAGCATTGAAAGTTTACATGAAGACACAAAAGAAAATAAAACTGGTGAAAAAAACCCCCTTCTTTCTGTGAAAGTGCTACACATGCTGCATTACTTAGCTTTTTAGTTAAAGAATATGCAATAATCAAATAACAGCACACTAAAGGCCACAATTAAATGATACTAACTTGATAGAATTGTAGAGATCCACATACTACAACACAATGCTACATAACCATGCATATTATCAAGTAGAAGAAAGTTGTAGCTAACTTATTACATTCTGTTTTTCCCTGTTTGGTAAAGAACATAATTTTTCCTCACAACAGGCCATCAGGATATGATAGGGGAAACCAACCATAAGCAAATCAGGTAGATAATCCAAGCAATATTCATTTATGTGCTGAGTGAAAGGAAATCTTTCTTCCAATAACATAAACCCTCATCCTGCAGCTGATTGTAGAAATGGAAGCCTACTACCTGAACAACTATGATCTTCTCCTTACCCAGCAGAAAACCAAGAAGCCTGACTTAAATCACTGGAATCACTATATATACAGTATACGTGGTGAGCAAGTTGAAGCACTTCTGAAAACAAGTCTAATCTTGTGGAGAGAAAGATCATTTGACAGCAGAACTGCAAACACTTCTGCTATACATATACACTGAAGGGGTCAATGTCAGACAACTGCAGGTAGCAGATACAGGGGAGAACAGTGGGAAGAGTGAGGGAAAAGGAAAATGAACACATACTTGCAGAATATGCTGTGTTTTCCTCCTGCTTAGCAAAAGTCTTACAAAGAACAACTCTCTCAATGTATACCATGGTGCTAACTCCTGTCCTACTTGTTATCAGAACCCCTCTTATGTTGTTCTGCTAAAAGGCCAAGACTTGACTTGACACAGGATTAAATGAAATTAATTTAGATTGCCTGAGATGAAACAGGTTAAGGAACATTCCTGAAGGGTGGTAAACTCACTGGCAAGCAACTGTTCAAAATTCTGGAAGCAGCAAAAAGACTAAAATCTAAATTTAGAATTTATGAAAGACTAAATTCTTTCATAAAATAAAGATAGCATACCTTGATTATGACAATGCATGACTTTTTTTTTGAGTTCTTCACAGATTAAATACCAAGCAGGTTGAACATGCAAAAATAAAGTTGTCATTGATTTTAAATATCTTAATCCAAATGTGACAAATTAACATACACGAGTGGTCTTAGTAGACTGGCCTTTTATAGATAACACCAAAATTCCACTCACAGCTAAGAAGAGAAGCTCAAATTAAGTGTTATGCTTCGCAAAATAATTCTGTCCAACCAGCCAATGCACAATCTGCAGAAAAATATTTCTCCAAACTCCCTCTAGTGGTTCATCTGTTGGTGAGATTTTAACAATCAAAAGACAGAAATTGCTCTTAGAATATGAAGTGGCTTGTTTCAAGCTCTGCTGATCTACCTGAGAAGGGCTGTGAATTAAAAAAAATATTCTTCCAGTCTGCCTACACCAAGAAAATCTGTTCAGTCATGTCATGAAACAAAAACATGGAAACCTGTAGTTAATTTCTCATATTTTCTCATATAAACAAACAAACAAACAAACAAAAAACAAACAAACAAAAAAAAAACAGAAAGGAAAAAAGGGGGGAAAAAATACCAAAATAAGAGAAAAAAAGTGGTTTCTTTGGACACAATGTTTAAGCAGGCACTGGTGTTTAAAGTATGTCCCCAGCTGATACTGGCTGGAAGGAAGAGAAACATGGAAATATACACCTCATAAGTCACCACTGCCTCCTGTCATCTCACAGCTCTCTTCCTTCAGAGCTTTTTCCTCAGTCTCGAGTGCCCTATCAAGTAACAAAAGTCCTGCTCTCCTTCCCTTGGAAAAATGAAAGGAATGGCTGGAACCTGCTGAACTTGATGAGGTAGTAAAAGACAACTTTTACATTATTCTGAAGCTAAATATCATGACAGTTTAGCCAACTTCAGCCTACCCTTTAAAAAGTACAACTAAAGGTTAGTCACTTGCTAAAAACTACATTACATAATAAATCATTATTAGCTACTGCTTCACATAAGCATTGCCTATTAAATGACATAAATGAGCTTTTCTATATCAGCAGTTATTTTTTTACTCTTGCTTCTCTTACAGTAAAATAGAAACAATTTGCGACATTTAAGGAAAAATCAGTTGAAAATATAGAGTCATTTTGATATACTGAAGTTTTATTAGACAAGATGGAAAATAAAAGGGTATTTAAACTATGGACAAAGTGTCCTCTTCTTACCATGACCTGGGACAGATACTGGATTATCACCGGTCTGTACTAGATATGAGCCGGCAGTATAGTCCTCATCTGTATCAGAGTCCTGAACTGGCTGGCTGGCATTATTACTTAATAACCACCTCTGGTTGTCATGGAGATTGGGTGATGGAGGAAGGGAGTGTAAATGTTCAGGAACTGATGGACTAGATGAGGAGGATGGCATGGGAGGACCTACAAAAAAATAAAAAGCATTTAAAAAATGGGTCAAGATATCATATGAAAAACAAATAATTTATTTCTTGTATCACCAAAAGGTGATTATTCTACTTTGAACAAGAAAAAAAGATGGACAAAGAAAATATGACAATTGCCCGAAATAATCTGGTTTAAGTGCTTTAGAAACCATAACACAATGCCATGACTTGATATTTCAATGAACAGTGTTTATCAGACAGGATTGCTTCTTTTAGTGGGACATTCCTGTCTGAAATCGACTAGTGAAAGAAAGTAATACAGATAAGCAGGCACAGATACAAAGAAACAGGACCAGTTTTACAAGCTCATACATACAAGGAAACTCACCGCTGTAAATTTCTATTGCAATATTTACTCTGACAGAACTTTTAGTTTTCAGCAGTGTTTATCAGACACATATACTATTTAAAACCTATCAAAATGTTTCACCTGTCAAACTTGTGTCCATCTGCACAAGTTGTTTTAAAACATGCATACACAGTGATACATCCCATTTCTGCATCTTTATCTTAAAGTCATCATGGACAGGAAGGCAGATTTAAATTAAGCCTTAGGATATCATAACAATGCATTTAGTCCTCCAATGAAACAATAATTAGGCCAGAATGCAAAAGACAAAGAGTTACCTAATCCATCCTGTGAACATATAGATTCTTTACCATCTTTTGTGAGCACAGATCTTACTCAGAGTAGGACTGACAGACTACTTTTGAATAAAGTGGTGTTGCCTGTAGGTGGGGAATGTACCAGAATATGAAGAAGCTTTTTTACATAATTTATGCTAATACCAAAATTAGATTAATCTGCATGGTTATCATTCATAACTATAAATCTAAATTTAAATTAGAGGAGAATGGGCTTTTTTTTTTCATTATATAATGGTTTGGTTTTGTGGTACTTAGTAGTATAGTTATGCTGGAGAGGTGCTGTGCTCATCAATATTAACAAATCATACTGGCACCAGTAACTTGAATTACCTTCCCTCCACCTCCCTTGTACACTGCTAGAATCATGCTATTTTTTTTTCTTTCACATTGTGTTTATACCCTCATACAGTACCTTAAATATCTCTAAAACTTGTTGTTAAGTCCTTACCAATTGGCTTCCCTGGGAAGAAAACTATGACAGCCTCACCACAAACTATTTACTTCCACATATCATTTACCCCTTCTTGTAGCGAACAGCACAACATATATTATTATAATTTAAGATGCAAGCTTGGTCCTGGAAGGAAAGCAAGCACTTACTATTAGTCAAGTAACTCCCATGTAAAACCCAACATTTATAATCAGGGAAATAAAAAGTATGGGGGAATGACATTTTACAGGGCTCAATTTGTAAATTTAGAAGTAGACAGTGGGCACATTTTGTAGTTTGAGATAAAATGCCAATGGGTTTTCTCTCTACACTTTAATTTTTCACATTGTTTGCTTCAGGAACCTGAATTTGTGGTTATTTCTTGATGGAATATTTAATGCATTATTTATTATATACTCAAACTGATTTAGGTAGCAGCTATATTTCAGTTTTTGAATAGCTTCAATTAAAGAGAAAAAGTAGGGCTTTTGGTAATACTGTTTTTATCTTGGAATAAATCTCCTTTAATTGCTTTGGATCCCTTCTACAGGAGAGCTACAGTAATATGTTCCAGATGCATACGTACTGTCTGAAGCAAGTCAACATCTTAGTAGTATCTTTGGACTTTATATACAACACTTCTCAATATGTTTCCTTTCTCCTTCTCAATTTACACTCATTAACTTTCAGGCACAACAGAGCCTTGACTGCACAAATCACAATCACACAAAATATCATGTTGCCTGAAAATGTGTCATGTCCAAGGTTCCTTAACTGCTTTGTAAATTCCCTCATTTATTCAAATTTATTAATTGTCTCAGTGCTACATGGCTAGCTGACACTGCACTGCACTGATGAGTAGCCATCCAGAACATGGTGCCTGGTTTACTGAATTTCTCAGTTCAGAAAACACTGTGTGTCAGGTGTGGGGTGGAAGTGCTAAGGGTATTAGCAAAGCTCCCACCACTACACAGCAGGGACAGATCTCTGCTGCTGCAACAATCTGTGGATTGGGAGTGTCACCTATAACCACCAGGAAGCTATGCAACTTTTTATAATAAACCTAACCCTAGCAGGAAGGTCTTACAATCGTAGAATCATTTAGATTGGAAAAGAACTTTTAAGATAATTAAGTCTTTAAATCAGCATTGCCAAGTCCACCACTAAACCATGTCCCTAAGTGCCACATTTACATGTCTGTAAAACACCTTCAGGAATAGAGACTCAACCACTTCCCCGGGCAGTGTGTTCCAAGTTGTGATCACCCTTTCAGTGAAGAAATTTTTCCTAATATTCAAGCTAAGCCTTCCTGACACACTACAAGCTCACCTTCAGCTGGCAGTCGACCAGCATCTCCAGGTCCTTTTCTGCCGGACAGTTTTCTAGCCACTCTTCTCCCAGCCTGTAGCATTGCATGGAGTTGTGACCCAAGTGCAGGACCCAGTACTTGTTGAACCTCGAACAATTGGCCTCAGCCCATTGATCCAACTTGTCCAGATCCCTCTGTGGAACCTTCTACCCCCCAGAGACCAACATTCTTCCTCACTTGGTGCTGCCTGTGAGCTGAATGAGGGCACACTTGATCTCCTCCAGATCACTGATTAACAATTTAAACAGGACTAGCCCCAGTACAGAGCCCTGGGGAACTCTACTGACTAGCCACCAGCAGGGTGCAGCTCCATTCACCACCAACTGGATGGGCCTGCCCATCCAGTCAGTTTTTAACCCAGCAAAGAGTACACCTATCCACTACAGAAAGCCAGCTTCTCCAGGAGAATGATGTGGGAGAAAGTATCAAGAACTTCACTAAAGTCATGGTAGGCAACATCAACATTCCCTCATCCACTAAGTGGGTCAGTTTGTCACAGGAGACCAGGTTGGTCAGGCAGGACCTGCCTTGGGTAAACCTCTGCTGGCTGTGCCTGATCCACAGTTTATCCTGGGCTCATGGCACGATGGCACTCAAGATGACCCTCCCTGGCACTGAGGTCAGGCTGACAGGTCTGTAGCTCCCTGGAAACTCTTTCTGGCTCTTCCTGTAGATAAGTGTCACATTATCTAAGTTCCAGTCGCCTGGGACCTCCCCTGTTAGCCAGGGCTGCTGGTAAATAATCGGAAGTGGCTTGTTAAGATCTTCTGTGAGCTCCCTCAGTACGCTTGGGTTGATCCCCATAGACTTGTGGGTGTCTAAGTTGCTCAGCAGGTCACTGACTATTTCTTCTTGGATTACAGGGGCTTTGTTCTGCTTCCTATCCCTGTCTTCCAGCTCACGGGGCTGGGGACCTTGAAACCAAACGGTCTTACGATTAAAGACTGAGGCAAAGAAGGCATTAAGTTATCTCAGTTTCTTTCACATAATTCGCCGCTGTATTTTCTCCCTTCACCCAATAAAGGATGGCTACTCTCTTTAGCCCTCCTTTTGTTGCTTTCTTGTCACAAAGTTACATGGTCGCAGAGAAAAGGAAGCCAGCTATAACATGAGCCAATTTTTCACAAGAACCCTAGGCCAACCAGCTGGGACACCTATTTATGTGCAACTTCACCCAGAACTGGCAGATTTTTGCAGTGAGCTCCTCTTTGATTCCAAGTGAAAAGAGAGATAGCTATCTATATTGCCATTTATAGAATAAGCTACACATTAAGAAAAAAAATACTTAACACACTTTCTAGAGGAATCATAAATGATGTGCATATTCCTTTCCAACTCTTTTTTTACATGGAATGAAAGGCATTAAAACTATTTGACAATATCCGCTCCTGAAGTCTTAACAAACTTGTTTATGAATCATAAAAATCATTAAGTATAACAAAAGCCAATTATATGGATTATAACACTTTTTCCATACAGTATAGAACCATACAACACAAAGAATATTTCACTCTAAGAAAACGCACAAAAATACAACTTCTGATTTTCTCCCCATTCTGCTTCTTTTGGTATTTACTAGCAAAAACACTTTGTTGTTCTGCTTTCACTTTCTTGCCCGTATTTTAAAAAATAAGAAGTTCTTGTTTTTAATATGTGAACTTGATTCAACAGTAATCTATTTTTCACAGGCAAATATACTGGACTTAGGAGTATTTAAAGCTATGTTTTAGGTCAGTTATGAGGAAAAACACACTTTAATTTGTTGGCATTTTCATAATTGAAAAGATACAACTTTAAACAATCTTTACGTACTCCAAAAATTCTTCTTACATGAAAATGCAAAATACAGGCACACTCCAGCAAGAACAGATTCAGTATAGCTGTATGTGAAGAGGTGTATACATTTGCTAAGCATATGAAAGTAAAACACAAAGAAAGTAGGTTGTAAGAACATGAAAAAAGAAATACACTTGAGCTAATAATGGATTCATTAAATGCATATGTACAAGGTAATTATGTTAAAAAAACCCTGCAGTGTTCTCTGCCCTGATCAGCACTGATCTGAAACATGGCACAAATTAAAAGTTGGAAGCAGAACTGGTATCACATATGGAAAAGCTCAAAGGGACAAGTATGGTAAGTACAACCCATAAAAAGATAGCAAATAAACAACGGGGAAGACTGCAACAATGGACTGGTACACATAGGAATTTCTATAGGAATATACACATACATAGGAATTCCTATATTCAGTACATTAAGGCAAAATGAATTCTAAAGCTGAGCCTCTGTCAGTCAGTGCTGCCCAGCACCACGACTGTCAGAGCAGGGAAGGAGAGTGGGGCTGCTGCAGAGTTTGGGAAGGACTGGGGGCAGAGAAGGGCAGAGCTGTGCCTTCAACCCCCAGAGCCTCAGACACTTCCACCTGGCCACAACCCCCAGTTTACAATTATGTACAAGCTGCCTTCCCTTAAAAAGAATAATAAAAAAAGTTATTTGCAGCAGTTAAGTTATTTACATGGTATTACAAAGAATGAACCCAACAACTGCTCAGCTTTCATCCTCTATAGGTCATCAGTTGCTAGACACTGAAGCACTGCTTCAACAACACCAATAGGTGCCTGGACAAACTGCATCTCCACTAGAGATGCAGATTTCTATTAAGAGATTCTATTAAGAGAAAATACTGCTAGACACTTCTGGAACATGGCATTTAGGAGGAAAGTAGGATGGGAGAGAAGCAGTAGTAATGACCTCCTACTGTTGCAGGGTGGATGGGCTGAAATAGATGACCCAGAATCTCTGAGGAAACCTAAAACACATGCACTTACAAAATCTTCCCACTAGATTCAAACTCTTAAAGCAGAGAGATTTTGCTGGCAATGACACTAAGAAGAAAGAAAAAAAAAAACAACTTGTTTATTTTCTTTTCTTATGATAAATCAGATTTTTCTGACTATAATTCACGAAGCAACAAAAACTTTCCTGAGCTGAAATACGATCTTAAAAATGTGCAGTTCTCATTGCTTCATGAATTTCAGTAATGCAGAACTGGTGTTCATATATCTAGATTGCCCCTAAAAACCTGGCATTATCAACCATAAGATGCATTGCAAGTTACATACTTTGAAAAAGTAATTTCACTATAAAAATTTGAAGGGTCATTATTTACATCTCAATCAGGTTGCACAAATCCTGTACCCAACTTACATACAAATTCTGATGACTGCTTAAAGCAATACAACAGTAGACAGCTCTGTTTAGGCAGTTTAGCTATGGCAGAATACTGCATTTTCCCATTCACATTGCTGGAAGCCCTTTTCACTGAGATTGAAGAAAAAAATTCCTCTATCTGCGTCTCAAGCACACAGAAGGAGAGTCTTATTTTGAAGTGGTTAAGACATTCTTACTGACTTCAATGTCAGTAAGAAAACAGTATTAAATTACAATTTGCAAAGCAGATATCTGTTTACTGAAATTAATGGGATTTTTGCTGGTGAGTTCATGGAAATGAAGATTTCATGTTATATTAAATGGCACTACTATGTCACATAAACCCAAACTCAGACTCCATACTGTGTAAAAACATGTTATACATATAATGGATCACTAAGAATAGCTATATATCTCTATTTTGTACTTTGCTGCTCACAACAGGACAAGGCAGGTTGGGTTTGTTTTTTTTTTTCTTTTTTAAAAATAAAACAGTTTAAGAATCTTTTAAAACTTGGATGACAGACAGTGGTTTTTGAAGGTCAGAAATAACATGTCTTCTGGCTAAATTAATTAGAAACCAAAACACTTTCAAACATGAAGGACACTTACAAGCCTTCTGAATCAAGCTGAGATGACTCTTTGCAATCTGTTCTAAGACTTCCCAGTGTGCTGAAAGCTGTACACACTCTTGTTAAAAAGGGCACCTATACCCTACTAACAAGCTTATTGATCGCATCCCAAAATTTAAATTTCTAGTGTATCACATGTAGATTGACCCCTAAAAACTCCCAAATCCCTGCACCTGGTATGTATGACCCTTAATGACTGCATTTTGGACCTTTTCATCTCTGCATATAACACAGTAAGTTAGTAATAAGTGAGTTTAAATTTTAGACTAATTTTTCATTTTGGACTTCCTGTATGCTCTCCAACCTGTATGAATTGGCATTGGCATTTATCTCTCTGCTGGATCCTGCAGCCTTGTGCAGCCAACCTGCAGTGACAGTTATCTCTTAATTAATACTCTACATGCAAATGGAACCAAAAAGTGCTGTTGTATCGCACACAAAGAAAAATTATTTATAACCAACACAATTCTCCTTATGTACTTCTACCAGAGTTGACCACCGTAGCTACTGTGAAGACCTCCCCATGGAAATACATGCACAGACAGTCTTCCAAATATATACACATATATAAATAAGACTGCATAAATCCATTTACAGTGAAAAAGCACTGCAGTCAGAAGAAACAACACATCAAGAACTCTTTAAAAAAAAAAGCTTTCAAATGTATAGAAATGATGGTTGTGATCTACTGTGGATTTTCCATTTGTGTTTTGCTTTATTTGTAAGCATAATGGATAATGACCCTTTTACCCATGAATTCTGAGGTGTACTTTTGAAGTTTCAAATCCTTCTGAGTGCTGATGAACTGTGCCTTCATGTCAGGTGCAAACTTTAAACACAAATGACATCTACTTTTCCTGTATTTCATCAAAAATTTAGCACATGTAAACAGATGTATTATATTGACATGTGTTCTAACTCACAAAGTTGCAACTACTTCTATAGATGGTGAAAGCAAAAGCTTTGCAAGACCATAACCAAAGGACATTGATCTGGAAAACAAAAGTAATCCATTAGAAAGTAAGACAAATACTGGCCTGAAATATTGTAATTTGTTTTTTGGTTTATTTTTCCCCCTCTTGGAAGATAGTATAATAACCAGACTCTGTAATAGAAAACTGGCAATTATCTTCTAAAAAAGAGAAAGATTTCTTAAGAAAAATGGTTATGCCTTAGAATTTAGGAAGCATTTTGGAAGCAAAAACGTTGTTTGGAAGTATTTTGGTTGTTTCAAAAAGTTAACAGCTGCTGCTCAGCAGATTGTTAAATGAAAAGGAATGCCCTGTTCTTACAGGGGTCAGACTGCATGACCACAACAGCTCCGTCTTCAATCTTGAGTTCAGGCAGTGCTCATTTTTGCTTTAAATGGGAGTTTTGTCTGTAAGGAAATTGCAGAATCTGAGCCTTAACTGACGCAGTATCCTAACCAAAATGCATAGCTCTTACTTCTTACTACAAAAAATATTATTTTTACTATTATTGTTTTCAAAAGGGATCACCTTATAAATTCTGAGCCAGGTACAGAGCAAAGGTCCACTCATCTAGGCAGAAAGTTCATAAGCTGAACTAAAACCTCAAGCATCTCTAGCATCCAAGGTTTATTTTTAGGAGCTATTCTGCTCAGCTCAGTGGAATCTTCCAGTTTATTTCCACCAATATTAATTAAAAGTGAGCATACAAAATACTGGAAGGGAACAGAGAGCTATTTACAGAGAAGTGAAAATCTTCATTCTACTCAGAAAATAATTTTAAGTGATAGGTCTCTGTATTTTTAGAAAAACATTCCTCTTTTTTTGGGGGGTGGGGGCGCAGTTTTGGACAGAAGCAAGCTGAAATCAACGCCAGATTGCAAAATATTCCGATTAACTCCTATCTTCACTTGAGATGTAGAAGTTCTCACATGAAAATGTCACCTCTCCATTTAGAGCATCTGCTGGGACTCAGACTCCTCTGCCTGGTGATGGGAGCCTCATACAGCACAGCCAGGACCAGGAGACACCAGCTCAATCACCAAGCCAGCTGCACCAGTGGCACACTCACAGTTTTGGCCCAGCCAAGAACCGCTTGCTTGCAACCGACTTGCAGGCCCTGGCAGGCAGCACAGAGTAGCTGGAGCATCACAGCCAGGAGGTCTCCAAGGGAGTGTAGCACTCGGACTGTGAGTGCAGGGAAGCTCCTGGGGTCCCCACCTGGGTGCTGTGTAACTTGGCCACGGACCTGGCCCTCTCCTACCACAGCAGCTGGTGCCTGCTCAAGTGCGCCCAAGATGCAGAGGCGCATGGTCGCTCTACATGCAGGCACACATGCACAGCTGTGCACCTGTGCAATGCAAAAGGCACCAGGGCATGGCCAATCACTTCTGCCTCAGTCAGAGCCCTACATGCATGAGCACATCTGCCTGGGTCTGCTGCTTCACTGACCGCTACATGAGGGCGGGGAAAGGGCAGGAGAGATCTCTCGGGTAGTGGGAACGCGCAGCCAGTCATTCCTTCTGCTCGCTACTCATCGATTCACACGCAAAAGAAACTAACCTTTACATAGTGCTGTAAGAAAGAAACCAGCCCTTCTCAAAAACGTGTCAGGATTTTCATGTTCAAAAAACCCAAACTATAAACACACCACAGACACAAGCTAAAACCAGGAAAAAAAAAAAACAAAAAACACCAGGGCTTTTTCTTTTTCCTGCATTTCCAGAAATGGAATCAAGCATCAAAAATGGAGCAGCTGGCAGATGCTATAAGCAATGCAGGAAGGATAGCCACTCTGAGTCTGTCTTATATTCACTCAGCAATGATGCTGAAGTGTTTACCAAGTTTCTGCTCTCAATCCTGACCTTTGTAAAAGACTGTAATTTTTCTGGATGCTGATACTCTTTCAGATGGCAATTCATAAAGAGTAATCACCTATTAAAGTAACCTTTGAAGAAATGCTTCTTTGTTCTTCCTTCCTATTATTAGAGGTGAAATGGATTGAGCCATGTCACCTCTGGTTTATCATTCTTCTACCATGACTCATGATAGTCAATGCACTTTGTATTCTCACAGCTGCTTTGGACTAAATTATGGGGGGTAGAAAACATCTTTTTGGAATAGGACAGGAAATGCATCTTGAAAAACACAAGACAATGTGAAGGGCTTTTTTGGGAGGGAGTGGGAGAGAGGCTTCTTAAAGAGGAAATAAACCTTCCAAGAATGACTCACAAATCATTAATTTTTTAGAATCAGGTAATTTCCCACCCTCATTACTCCCACCTCTGTAAGAAACAGCTTCAAGAGGAGTGAAATCAAATACTAATTAAGTAACTTTGGTTGTCTTAAGTCCACTGTGTCCTATATGAAACAAGCAGTCCAAGCAATGACAGGGATACCAGTTTTCCTACCAGTGTGGCCACTGCTTTGCAGTTTGCCATAAAGGGAACAACATCTTAGAAAAAAAAAAAGCATCCAGAGAGCCTCTTAATGACATCAAATTGCTTATGCTTGCAGACCACAGTACATGACTCGTTTTCTCAGAAGGAAACATAGCAATTTAAAGAGATTTTGATAGATGTGAACAAAGAACAACAAACTGCTGAAAAAGAGTTCTATAAACCTTGCTTGCAAAAACAATCCTATTTTTTATTATTCACAAGAATCACAGAATATTCTGAGTTGGAAGGAACCCACAAGGATCACCAAGCCCACCTCAAGTAAATGGCCCATATGGGGATCAAACCCATGACCTTGGTGTCATTAGCACCATGCTCCAACCAATTAGTTTCTTCGGTGTGGTTATTTATATTCCTGTGAGCTGCATTTTTTCAGATTGTAGCTATTTCAGAAGACCAGAGCTGTGGCATTGCAAAAGAAGAGGAGGAGAAGGAGGAGAAGGACAGACACAATGACTGTTGCCATCTTCACCAGCTTCTGACTGCACGCTGCCCCAGACAGTGACCCATGCTCCCTCACAAGCTCTGTGTGCCTCCCAGCACAGCTCTGCAGGGACCAGCACAATGCTGAGCAGCCATCAGAATGAGCAGCACTACTGCCAGAGCCTTCCACAGGCACTAAAACATCATGCTGCTGCTCCCTGCCTTCTCCCAATAAACCGAGGCAAACCAATAAAATGTCCAATAATACTAAAGAATCACACCATGCCTACAAAAGCATGCATTTAGCAATGAGAAAGGAAAAAGCAGCCCTGCCAATGAAACACTGAACTTACCTAACCAGGAGTGAAGTCCTGAAGGGCCCGAAGGTGACACCACTGAAATAGGTATTTTTGTTAGTTCCTTGTTGCTTCATTATCAAAAGCCCTTTCCTTCCTGAAGCACTTTCAAGTTCTATTTCTTGTTAGGGCTTTTTTTCTGCTACATTAAATTTAACTCCTTAACAAAGGAATTTTGGGGAGAGGAGGAATTAGAGAATTACCAGAAAATTATTGACTGTTGTCTCACACAGTACCACTCTCACAAGCAACAGGAAATTTACTGGACATTGATGTCTCATTACATCTAGTATGTAATTTATTTCTCTGCTGGAATAGAACTTACCAGTTTTGCCCATGTGGAGAAAATGTTTCTACTTTAGAAACAAATAGACCACCACAGGCAAGAAGCTGGAAAGCTGAAATGGAAACCCACTGCATGATCACTGAAGTCAGCTCACTACCAAAGCTGCTAAGGCAGCAGTGCTGAAATGGGGCAGAGGTGGCATTTTGGGGCAAGAGTTTTGACAAAGCCTCATTAAAGAATTATTTTAAAAAACAAGAACAATAAATATCTGTGCGATACTGAGAATTGAGAGAAACTGGATACTGTATGTAGATGTCTCTGGAAATTCAGCATTAAAGAAAACCCCCACAAAGTCCCTTATTTTTGTCCGAATATATAAGCAACAATATATCAGTTGATGAGAAAATTTTATGAAGTGCTACAAAGTTGCATATTTTTAGTCACTCTTCACTGTAAGAAATTGTTGCTATCTAAAACAGAATATATTTTGACTAGTTATATAAACCCTTTATTTGATAGCTTTTAATTTTTTAACATTTTATCTGTGTTTACACTGGGCAGAACTGGATAAGTTCTCTAGCAATACGTACAATTTAAATCCACAAATTTCAAATAGGGTTAGTTACCCATTCAAGTTCAAAAGAATACAGACTTAGCAGTTCTTAAACAAATATACAAACCCCTCACATTAGCTAAGGTAGGCCAGAAAACACTGCAGGAAGGTAAAAAAATACCTTTGGCCCCAGACTAAACACAGAAAATTTCAGTCCAAAAGTGCTTTTCATAAAGTTATGAGCTGATGAACAAAAGGGCATTCTAATAAAGTTTAATGAAATATTAGCTACAAAATCCAGCAGTAACATCATAATCTTTATTTCTTTGCCAAGCTGACCACTTCAGAATAGCAAAAACTGTAGTAAAGTAAACCACACCAGTTACTGTGAAGAGGTTTTTATCTCAAAGAAAATAGTGAAAATGATCAAAAGAATGGAGGAAAATTCCAAAATAGAGAAAATACTTGTTTATGCCTGAGTGGAGCCAAGGGTAACAAACCCTCTTTACCAGGCTGCTTCCAAAATCCTTGGGCCTTGGTCCAGGGACAAGGGACACGCCAGCTGGGCCATCCATATCTGCCAGTAGGCAGAGGTTATCCATCTCTTTGAAAAGAGATGAAAGGAAATTGCTGTCCGAGTGCTTTGCAAACTCTGAGACAACTGCTCTTCAGCTAAACAGTAGGACTGCCAGTAGAAGATGCACAAATCTCTGAGTTCCTGAAAAATTATTAATGTTGATATATTCTATTTTCATGATATCCCCTTCAGTACCAGTAAAAGCTGCCAGATAAAAACCAGTTATTACGCAGAAAGCATTTAGAACAACTGGTCTGGAAGCCCTGTCCCGTACAACTAAAATTCCCCATATATGTTATGGCACGTGCTTTCCAAGACTATCCATGCCCTCCCACCAATCTTCATGAATCTCTCCTGCCAAAGCATCTACTAAAGCACTTACTGATAAGAAAAGACATGAACAAATTTCTTACTTGACTAGATATTTTTTCCCTCTGAAAAAGACACTTTTTAACAGGTTCTTGGCCAAGATTACATTTGTATTCACACAATGTCTCTTTTATGAAAATATGTAATGCAACCAATTATGAGAGCAGCTCCTGAAAAAGCCAGCTAATGGCTTAACTTGGTCTGCATTCACATCAACATAAAACAACTAATTTTACACAGTGCTTGATAATGCAGCACTATGTAAGGAAGAGATTATGCAGGAACACTTAAAAGATGCTAATTCTGAAAGGATCAGATCTTATAAAATGCAATTTACAAGCATGGAGAAAAAAAGGAAACACAGAACAGAAATCAAGTTTACCCCCATTTCATTAATTTTGTTTTTTTGGCATGTTAATGCCTAACACACATGCAGTTTTCTGGTGCAGTTGTTACTACACAGAACTTAAATTACACTTGAAATGTCATGGTTTCTACATGAAGAGATAAAGACAAAGGAATAGTCTTAGCTCTCTTGCTCAGTTATCTGAGATACTTTTTTGTGTGTGTTTTGTTTGTATTTGTTCTTTATCTTTGAGATATGGTAGTGGTCCAAAAATTCATTCATTACATGTTTTCTGATGCAGTTACCATTCATTACATATTTCTGAAGTAGTTACAGCCTGCAAAGTCAATTCTTGGTCAGAATCTTTACATGCACAAGCAGAAAACAAATTACAGGATACTTCAAAGTCGGATCCTGTGACTAAGGGAGGCTGTTAATCAATGCAGTTTAATACAAAGCCCTCTGCCACACTGATGTTAAGATTATGCATGCTGAGGTGAGGAGGCAGGTGATATTAAGAACCATACACAAATTTCTTCTGAATAAAAATGATACATCAGCCCATAACATTTATCAGCCTATACAAACTCTCAGGAATCCAACTTTCACTGCAAGTGTCTTCTTGGATCTATTTACTTCAGAAGATGTTGTATGAATGATAGCATAATAAGTTTTACTATGTTTTAGGCATAAGTGACTCATACATCATTCCATTTGAAAGAAAAAATCCTAACATGCAATATGATATGTTACTGCAGCCACCTCATGGGAATAACAACATATACATTTGGAAGGAAAATACATTTATGAAAGTGCCCAATTAGAAGAAAAATCAGAAAACAATTCATTATAAACAATAATACACAACAGCTTTTTTGATGCTTTTATGGCCACAGTCTCTTTTCATAGAATCTACTGGATTAAACACATTCAGCTCTTCCCCTCCCATCCCCAGCCCAAAATAGTTTTCATTGATGTTGTCCATAAAAACTAAACAAAAAACAGCCTTTGAAGGAGGTGCTGTCATGTGAATTGAATGTAAAGTTACTGGACAGAGTGCATCAAATTATCTTCTTACTTCAGGCATCTCTTACCAGGATCCCAGTCTGAAGGCAGAAAAGCATGTTCTCTCTCCTGCTTGCTTTGCAAAATACTGTATTTTTTTATGTAGCATGCCTCTGATCCCCTGCAAAGGTTATGAACTGAATGCTGTGAATGCAGCAGGCAACAAACCTCTGAGAACTGCACAAGATATGTGAAGTCAAGGCAGTGCCACTGCACTTGGCAGTGCCAAGGCTTCCCAATGTCTTGGCCTTCCCTATTACAACTAAGGGAATCTCTACCTTCTTTCCTCTTACCTTTCCTTAGTCTTTTATTTACTTAAGGGACACTCTTTATTTTCCGTCACAATTAAAAAGTTTCAGGCACCTTTTCTGTTACAAATTAATTAATTTATTCCACTAAAATTCTACTAAAAATCATCATTACAAGAACATGTTGGTATGTTGATTGTAGCAGTAGTTAATGAAATATACAATTTAATGTAAACCACTAGCATGCTAAAAATAAACACAGAATTTATTTACGGCACTTTGTGAAATGCACATGGGATAACATGAAGACATAGCCAATACTGGTAATGTTAACTGCTTACTTTTCATGAAAGCAAAATCAAAACATGTTTAAAAAGCAATTGGCTAAATAGAGACAGTTGGATAGGTCTCATGGACTGTCCCACAACCACCCACCAATACAAACTGCAGACTCTTCAACACTAGAAGACACCTGGAACTACCTTTATTCCCACCTACTGAAGAGACATCTCAGATGGTATCCCCAATTTTGGGGCCATGTAAGGGTGACAAACCAGCAGAGACAGCAGCTAACCAGAGAAAAGACACTTGAATGTTTTCTTGATTCAGGCCAGAGGATTAAGTCTGGGTCTCCTACCTTCCAGGTGAGTGCCCCAGCTAATGAGCCTACTGCTAACAGCAGAGCAACTTGTTCTCCCTCTTTTTTTTTTTTCACTAAAGTCTCTGAAGAACTGTGTTTAGTTCCCCATCAAGATGAATGCCAAGCCTGCTAAATTTTTCATGACACTGAATTCTTGTTCTCCTGCCAGCCCTAGTTATGTGTGAACATTTCAGACTCCCTCAGGCATTTATTTTACTACAGAGTCCTGAAATACTTAAGTCTATTAAGACCTACAATAAACAGCCAAAAAGGAGGAATCTGCTAGTTGTTCCTTCAGTCTACATATTAAGTAGACAGTGCCTACACCAGTGAACTTCAGAAATTATTCCCAGTGTCACCAGTGAAATAATGGTACATTTGGCAACACATGCATCAAGCCATGTCAGCTACCACAGTGAGGCTCAGCTCCACACCACAGCAGGAGCAGCACTGTCTGCAGGCTGTAAAGATCCAGCCAAATAGGGTGGATCCAGAAAAGCTGGATTTACTAAACCCACACACAATGGCTATCCTGCATGTGCATTACCTCTGGGTTTGTGCCCAACACAGTCCCTGCCTGCTCCCTTGCTGCCAGGAAAGAGGACAGCTGGGAGTAGACTGTGACTGAAGAATAATTCAAAGTACTTGGCCTTGGTTACCCTCCTCACCAAAAGCCTTTCTGGAGCAGAAAGTGTGCTGGCTGCAAGCTACGCTGGCCTGCTGTTGTGCATTGAAGACATGGGAGCTTGAGGAAAGGAGGCCAATCATCAAAATACTTCAGACAGGCCTTGAAGGGCAACAGACAGTTGACTGAATTAACCACGGGGTTGCAAATCTTCCTGTCACATAAGCTATGACCTGTGCCTCCCTAAACTCCCTGAAAGAATTGTCATAAAAAATTCCCTACATAAATTATCTCAATTTTAAGTCACCTACTAAAATCACTTTATGGTCAACTCCAGTTTATCTGTGCATTCTGTAGCTGCTTTCTCCATAGGAGATCTGAAAATAGACCAAGCTTTGTTGTTTATCTTGAGGTCTCTTACTCACTACAGAAACTCCAATAGCGCTTCCATCCACAATGCTTCATTGTTATTGCTATAGTCATTGGGATTATATACTTAGAAAGGAAGTACAAATGGTCAATCTGTGGCCAGAAAATATCAAGCCTGACATATCAGAGCTAAAGATCAACATTGTTGTCTTAGAGAAACTCCGTGCAGGTGTGAAAAAGTATGTATGGATACACACAGTCTTACGGTGAATATGCTGTGTAGAAAGAAGGCAATGTTAGTACTAAATCAGCTGTCATGAGCTGCTGGTATGCACAGATCTACAGCTCTTGCCTGTCCCTGGCATATCCTCAGAAATCTCCCAAAGACCAGACCACCTTCTACAAGAATGTTTTTTATCATCCATACTTCCACTTCTCTGGATTTTTTTTTTTTTCTGAAAAAGTACTGTGTCTTCTTCTATATCTATTTTGTTTGAAGCAAACTTTAAAAATCCTCTTGTTAAACACTTTCTCTCCTACACTTTTTCAAATAATTTTTATATAGATGTTGGTCCTTAGGAGACCAATGCTCAAGATCCCTGTAATGAACTAGATTTAACATGGCTGTAATATGTCTCTGTAATCCTGGCAGGTGATGCTGCCTAAAAGCACAACCCAAGATGAAAGGCCTAAAAAAGCTTTCTGTCATTCAGACCTGTGAGGGATTTTTTTTTTTCCTCAATACAAAATCTGACAGCAGGGTCTTGCCAATGTCCAAGCAAACTGGAGTGCTGATATCCAACTTGTTCCTTGCCCTGTTTCTGATACTGCCAAAATACTTTGCCAAAGAGATCTTTTAGAAGGCAAAAATGAAAGGATTTCCCTAGACATTATAAATACAGCAGGGAGAGATGTGGGGAAGTCTTCCTGAAACATGTAATTCTGTAAAGTGCATGTACTTATAATTAAAAAAGTAGGGTTAGACTAGAACTTGGCAGTTCTTTTACATGCTACTTCCCCGAACTAGTGAAGAATTATGACCAGTTTTCTGGTCAGTCCACAGCAATTTTCGAAAGTGAAAGAACAGGAACAAAATCACTATCAAGCAGTTAGTTCTATGTGAGTCCCACATAAACAGTTCTCAGTTCTACAGGTAAATTTTCATTTAATCTTTGCCTGCCAAACTGATTAAATTAAAACTACATCATGTTAGTTTCATGCATTATTTGTAATTCATTTTACCTCATTACCTAGTGATTTTTGCCTTGTTTTTCTCTCTCTTCACCTCATCTACTTTCACCTTGACAAACTGAAAAGATACCAGTACAAAAACTGTTTCTTCCTATAATTGGCAAAGTCTTTATGTATAACTGGGAAAGTGCTGTAATCCCAGTTAGAACAGTACTCTTTTCTCATTCTTCCAATGCAAGCACAATGGAAGTATCAGCTTGAGTGGCGTGTCTGTGATGAATCAGATCTCATGCCCCTGAATGCCCATGGCAGAAGGAAAAGGCAATCAGTCATTTCTCCCACTGAGGACTGACAGCATGTGAAACACAGAGGAGAGTGAGGTTGGAGGATCAGAGCTGCCAGTTTTTATATCACACTGGACTCCGTAAAGGACCACAAAGCCCATTTCTGTAAGATAGAAACACAAGAACCATCTCTTGCTCTGCCTCCATGGACTGAGTGGGACAGAGCTGTCCTCAGCAGAGCTCTGCAGTAAAATCATGGCTGCGCTTCTGCAGCTATCTGAGAAGCTTTACTGCTCTTTGCTTTCAAGAAGCAGAAGGACCTGCTGTCAAGGATTTCACCTGCAATATTCTTCTGTCTTGCTGAGTGAGAACTCCACTTAAGGGGGTTAAGAGCTCAGAAACTTAATGGATTCAAAATGTAAGCTTAGAGTGACTAAAACCCATTTCCATATTCCTAAAATCTGAATATATAATACAAACACTGAAGCAGCTTTTTCCAAAGAAATGGTAGATTGTGACCCCAAAAGTATCCTTCAGTCACTTTTTTTTATTCAGCTTTGAATGGGAGTGGTGTAATGAGGAATGTCAAAGGAATATTCCCCCAAAATAAAACACAACAAAAGCTTCACTTAGAAACCACGCACGGTGCTGTCACACATTTATTACCCACAAGCTAAAATTTGTCTAATGTAATTTAAGACTGATAATTACTGATAGAGGCCATATGTGTTTTCAACATGTGCTTTCAATTGCCAAATTAAAAATACTGCTTCCATTTTAGATGACCACGGCATGAAATAACATCTCAGATTTATACAACTGAAATAACTCTACAAATTTTCAGGATTTAAATATTTTCATTCTCTGTAAATGAAATCTTGCCCTTTCTTCAACTGTTTATTTTTTCAACTGCATTATTCTCTCAAACACCAGTCAGGGAAATGAAAATATACAAAATCAAAGCAAAAAGTAATAGTATATTACTTGGAAATAAAAGCAGAAGACTTGCTTTTTTAAAATCCAGCTTTTAACAACTGATCTGGTTTTAATTTATGATTAAAATTATTAATATGTTAGTGGGAACAAGGAACTCTGTTATGGTGGGTGTTAAGGAAGTATGGGAAAAAATCCCAAATTTTTCTGTGAATGAAGTAAGAAGAAATGCTGGCACCAGATTCACCACTCACCTGGGAGTGCAAACTGAAAAGGGAGAATAACTGAATTACTAATGATCATCCCTCTCCACAGTGCCTTGCTGCTCGAGGTTTCCAATGTGGCTCATGTGCTGCCAAATCCTAATACAGGTTCCAGAGAAGCTCCAGGGGAACGGCAACCTGCATACCTGACATCTATAAGCTAGAGAAGTTAATAGAAACTATAATAGCAAAAAGACTAAGTGGGCCCTAAGTGGGGTCTAAGAAGAATCAAATTTCAGTTTTCATTAAGTGGAGTCTCACAAAATTAACCCAATTCTTTGAATAGCTCAAACAAACATGTGAAACCAGTGATCCAGTCAGTCAATTTCAAAAAAGCTTTTAACAAGTACTTTACCAAAGGCTTTTAATGAAACTAAGCACCCATGGCAAAACAGAGGTCTCTGTGCAGCAACATGACTGGTTAAGAGACATAAGCAGAAATTAGGGGTAAATGGTCAAACCTGCATAGTGAAGGAAGCCCACCAGTGGAATACCACAGCCAACTCCCCTGGGATCTGCTCCTCTTCCCATACCTGTAATTGACCTGGAAAGGTAGCTGAGCACTGAAACAATCAAGTTTGCAGATGATACAAATTTATTCATAGCAGTAAGGATGAGGGCAAGTGGTGAAGAATCACAGGACCTTATGAAATTGAGTGACTAGGCAATGGAATGGTAAATTAAATTCAGTGTGGATAAGTGTAGAGTGATGCACATGGGAAAATATAACCTTAACTTCACATGTACAGTGATGGGCTCTGAGCTGAACATTATCGCTCAGGAGTGAGACCTCGAGGTTACAATAAATAGTGCCATCAAAATGTCAGCTCAGTGCTCAGCTGCCAAAAGAAAGCAGCCCAAATATTAGGTATTGTTAGGAGCTGAACAGGAAGCAAAGCAGAGAACACAATTATGCCACTTTGTAATGTCACTCAGTTCATACACTGTCTCTTCTTCAAGTGATATGTTTTGGGGACATGCTTCATCACTGAGTATTTTGTGCTTACTTTTACAAAGATTGGAGCGAAACAGAAGGCATCTTAAAACAGAAAAGTGACCTGCAATTACAGGGACAAAGACAACTGTCTGCATCTCAGTTTCAGAAGAGTTCTCTGAGCCTGTATCCAAAACTCAAGGAGACAGGGTCTTCTACGTACTTGCAGATTCAAAAAAGGAGGTTGACGAATTACACACATACAACCAATGAGCTCTATTATACGGCATTGCTATACAACAGAAGCTTAGCTACTGCTAAGTGTACAAGCTTTACCCAGTACTTGAAATCACTGGGAAAGGACAAATTTGAAGATGTGCCTTCACTCCAGCAGCATGCAGCCAACTAAAAATCATTTTGCCATGTCATCTTGAAGCGACAAGGTTTTAAGCCTTAAGGGTTACTACAAGTGCCCAGAAAAGGGTAAGTAAAAACAATTTAAACTAGAAGTCTTCAGTCTTGTGTTACTCCCTGTTCTCTTTTCCTCATTTTTTCCCCTATCAGATAGCCTGCTCAAGATGCTGCTGGAACCAGTCTTTTGGTGCTCGACAGCAGAAAACCACTTTTACCTACTGAGGTTCTGTAACAGGGAACAACTAAATTAAGTCAAGGCCTTCAGATTTCTAGCTAATCTCTACACATCTCTACTACAACATCTGCTTCTTGCTTTTAAGAGAAAGGGTTTATCTGTGTGTTAATGGACTGCTATTACTGGTATCTCTGTCTAATTTCATGAGCCATGAGAATGTTCTGGTTTTCATTTGGATTGATACACATTAGACATAAATTCTGTCTACCAGCAGTGGCTAGCTATAGTGTACCCTCTACTTGCATAAAACACTGACTATTTACTTCACATATTCCTATTTTTGTGTACTGGAGAAATATACTCTCATCACAATCTATAACTGACCTTTACAGTAGCTTTGCCTATCATGTAATAGAATAAATACAGAGAAAGAGAGTGAGTGAGTGAGTGAGAGAAAATACACAGGAAGAAAAAACAACATTTTGATAACTAGTTATTACTTAATTTTAAATGCATACATGTATCAAATATGAACATGAGTATTTTTCAACAAGAAAAAAGCTATGCTGGGTATTTAATTAGTTTAAACTAGCTAAGAGTTGCTGCAGATGGACTAATGACACATTTGAAAGAGAACGAGTTGCAAATTATTTTTTGCCTTTTAGTCCTATATTTCATTAAAAACCCCTTAGTGATTATTTCCATTCAAATGTTATAGTGTTACACTATGAAATAAATATTTTTTTATTCTTTTCCTACAGCTGTAATTTTCTACTGTTGAAGCAATTGAAGTTTCTTTCTTTTTCAAAGACATGTTTCAATTTGTGCTGTCCAAGCATGTTTTAAAGACACATTATGAAGGACACTCAGCAGGGTGAGCTCTGGAAATACAAGTTATCTCAACTAACAAAAAAGCTTCTACAGGAATAAACAGTATGATTTTAATTAATGTAGAATGAAGAAAGCGAAGTAAATATTAGCTGGTGGCAATGCACTAAAAATTTTAGTCACCACAAGTAAATGCAAGTCAGTCAAACCTCTCATAGAAATGCCTTCAGCATTATTAAGACAAGGCATAGAATTGGTGAAGCCGTGACAGGATGCAGACTGAACTCAAGGCAGGCACATCAATTCACTAACTCAACCTCCATGTCCACCTATCATATGAGAAAACATTTTCGCAAGAATGCAGTGGCTTTAGTTAACCAAAGAAAACCAAAATCAGGTCGCCCCCACCACCACCACCTCTCTCTCTCTCTCCCCTACTGCCCACAACAAATTAAGTCACTATGTGTCTCCTGAAGTGACAGAAGAAACATGAATAAATCACAGAAACCCTTGGCTCACTAGATTATTCGTTCTGTTGATCCCATGCTGTTTTCAAAGGGCAGGGCTAAGTTGCTGCAGCTACAGCTGCTGCCTTTGAGCACTGGCAGTAGCACTGGGCAGCAACAGAACACCGGCAGAACAGGTGAGAGCAGCCAGCCCTTTAAAAAGTCCTAAAGCATCCTGAAACTTTGATTCTGACGTGCAGTTAGAGAACACTGAATATATGAAGTTTTCAGAAAGCCATTCTAACAGAATTCCTCATTACAGATCTAATTACAAGCTATCTTTATAATGTACACCTGACAACATAGTGAAAAGCACTTTGCTTTAAAGGTCAGCAGAACTAAAAGAGCAATTTGCTATTAATAGTAACAGGTGAACTTTTCTTATTTGGCTGCTTAAGCAGCCAACCCTTGAGATGAATGTAATTAGGGAGGGGATATTCAATTTACAGTGTCCGCAAGTAATGATAATTACACTGGTTCGAAAAAGCTGTTGGTAAGCGCAAGAAACCTTTGTAATTACATCCCGTTTCCAAAATTACTTGAGCACTATGAACTCGAAGCATTTCAGCAAATGAAGGCCAAGGCACATAAAGGAGAGCTGTGGCGCTTGAAAAGCTGCACCGTTTAACATCGCGAGCCGCCCGACCGGAGGGAGATCGCCGAACGCGCTCCGCAACTCACCCCGACAGCCCACGCCATCTCCTTCCTGCTCACCAACATCCATCAAGAACAACATAAGCCGGCTCCCTCACCGCCTCCTTCCCATCCTTCGCCAGCATCGCTCAGCTCCCCTCGCGGAGCAGCCCCGGGAGCCAGCCCACGGCAGCGTGCTGTGTTCGGGAGCCTGTCTCGGCTCGGGCTGGGGCTGCCGGCCGTGCCCCGCTCAGGACCGCTCCGGCGCTGCCAGCGAGGACACGTCGCCGCGTCCCCCCCTCCGCCAGCCCCGCGCGTGCGGCAGATCAGCTCGGTCAGCAGTCCGCCAGGACAAGGTGAAAAATAAACAAACAACCGCGTCCACGGCAGCGGCGGCGATCGCTCTCCGGAAAATTATTCAGGCATTATGAGGGAGATGGTATTAAACGCTGCCGCTTGCAGCTTCACGGCTCTCTGCGTATTCGCATCAGCCTGGGATGAGCACTTAAGGAGTATCATCAGAGAGCTTGCCCAGCTGAGCATCTCCCATTATGTTTTTGTCTTAAAAGGAGATAGCAGGAATGTCTCTGCCTGCCAGGCAAAAGGCTTGTCATAATTCATTAATAACACAGCCTTGCTCAGGTTTCCTTCAATGAAATCAGGCAGGCGTCCTATGAAGAAAATGCTGAGTGAACAACAGCTTCTCCCGACACAATGCAATAAACTTGCCAGTACTTGGCACCGTTTGGTGTCTGAGACAGGGATGACCAACGCTATTCGACAAGACCTGTCAGAGTGCCTTAAGGCTCCTAGTGACGAAATTCAAAAATCCAAATAGTAATTCCTCAGCAGGATGCAATTCACTGCTTGGAAGCAAAAAACTTCACGTTTCAGCTGCAGAGATAAATGCACCAGTCTGCTTCTGCTATGCTCATGGTAAAGCCGGCAATTTACTCTGAGGAACTGTTTGCATCCGAAGGGAAAAAAGCAAGAAGAGGTGTGGTAAAAAGCAACAGTTACTGTATCAGATAGCTGCAAAAATTAATAAGACTATCACAAGTCTTCCATCATATAGAAAATACAGCTGAAGTTATCTGTAAGGAAAGCAAACAAGCTCAGGCTGACAAGATATAGTCATTAGGATGGCATCCAAGTAGGGAGGACAGAAAATTACTTTTTTCTTTTTTCCTTTGTCTAGCATGCATCCATTCATACAGCACTAAAATGCACCTGTGATATTTAATTGAGTCTCATGTACTTCCTCCTAAGAGATCGGTTCTGTCATGAAAAAAATGAAGAAAGGTACTTTTACTTGTATTTGATCTACTAGCTTTTCATAGGCTCACATTGCTTCACATGACAAAATAATCTATTAATACACTAAGTACATGCCATCCCAGCGTACACCATTTGTTATGATCCAAGTTTTAAACAGCCTTCAGTGTAAAAACTAGTACTGCGAATTTTATATTTACTATGACAGGGTTTCCAGGTTTGCATTTGATTTTTAAAAGATGCTTTATCGTCATGCAACAGAAGCAGTCCAAACATACATAAATTAATTTTGTACAATTAGAAAAAGCAAAGAATGTACTGACAGCAGTTAATTAATGATTTTAGAATATCTGTGTCACAAAATCATCTTTTTTTGCAATAAAGTAAGCTCAGGTAATTTGCAACCAGCACAATATTATTGCTTCCCTAAGCTCCTTTGTGTTTTACTTAGGCATGATAATTTGAGTGCAATATCTGTCATTAAAACTGTGGCTTACAAACATTGTTAGAAACAGCTCTATTAGCATGTCTAGAGGTTGCTGTATTTGAGCAGAATGCAACTGATTGAACAGAAATCAATAAAGGTATTTAATGATTTCATGAGAAAAATAAGTGACCCTCACACCCCTAATGGATTAATGTCACTTACGTGCAACACATTGCATAATGGTGACATAGAGCTACTCAAAGCACTGTCGCTTTTCATATGAGTGCCTTAAAACCTTATCAAAGGGAAATTGCGTTTTAATGCTATTTCAGATGTCATTTTTGAGAGGATTTTTACAATCCCATTTCATAAAGCAGAAAGCATGATCTGAATTGTTACAAGTAGCTTTTGTCATTGGCACATGTACTAGGTCACCCTCTGAAGTTAGCTGATGAATGAAATCCTGAACACAGGAGGAGGGTAACACTTAGAAACATTACCCAAACAACTTGTTTATTGTTGGCTTTCATCTCCCCATACGCCTTTACCTATATATCTGAATCTCCCACTAACTACCAAGAGCATGCTTTGCTAGGGAAGGGAAACTACTCCTCATGGTCAGTACTACATCACGAGATAGACGGGATGCACAGTTCCTCAATACGCTTCTTGGGAATCCAAACACAGGCAGGAGATAATCTAAATGACGGAGTAAATGCCATTAAATAAAATGCTTGTCTCTCAGCCATTTAGGCAACGTCTCAGATCTCTCAAGAACACATGTGTCTGTCCATCTTCAATACACTGCTTTTTTTATCCCATTTTACATCTATTCACTAAAAAGCAACTGTAGGTCACAGCAAACCATTTCATGGTCTCACTCCTTTATTTTCCCCTTAACAGACTGAAGGTGAAAATATGCGGTATTTACTTGGCGTTTCTTCAGTGACATGAAAACTCCTTTTTGAGAAAGAAACAAGTCAAATTCAACATGTCACCATGCACTAAGCAGGCTTTACCATGACCATTGTTGCCTTTACAATTCCTTTATAGTAAACCCAAATGTAACAGGGGGGAGCTGATGTTTGACTTTCTTCTTCTATTTGCCATATTATCTATCATAATTTTTTCTGCAACATGAAGAAGTGAAAATCACTTAAAAAAGCAAAACTTTTTTCCTAAAGATAATACAGCCCCAGCTCTCATACACAGTTTTCACCTGAAGAAATGGGAAAAAAGTCCATTCAGATAAAACAGGGAAACAAATGCAAAAGTGTTTTCTGACTGACTTGAACGTTTCCTTATTTCTCCCCAAAGAATATAAAAACTACTCCAGTAAATGTAGCATCATAATTGGCTATAATTGACTCCATCCTTCAATTTTTAAGGCAATCTATAAAATATGGATTGTTTTGTCAACTGGGAGACAATTTTGTGATACCACACTGTTTATCTCATTACAGTGATCTCAGCTGCACTTGGTATCATTTGTTACCACTCAGACTACCTTATTTTGGCTGTAATCCTGCACCTCGCTACATTTAATGCACTGCACACTAGTTAGCTCTGACACCAAACACTTGAGTGCTACCAAAGGGAATTAATTGCATAAAGATCATTGTCATAGGGGATAACAGTAGCAATGATACAGCAGCAGGTGAAGCACAAGCAAGCAAGCTCTGCTCCAATCCATCCAGTGTACTTCCTGTTATTCTGTCATTAGTCCACCTCACAATTTATTGCACATGAATAAGAAGGGATGGGGGACAGAAGAAAAATGCAAGGTTTAACTGCTTTGCTGCTGTTTTTCTATTACACTTGCTGTTTTATGGAATTTGCAGCATTTTAAGGTGAGCTTCTAACACTCTGGCCATATAGACTGTTATGATATCATGGCAGTTTTGCATCACACTCTCAGGTCACAACAGTATGATGACCACTGAATGGAAATGACTGCATCTGGCCATTTCTAATAGTTGAAATACCGTGAACACCTTACAAAGATACTGGCTTCAAACACAATCTCTGAATAATAGAATTGGCTTCTCTTATTTTTTTCTTTTACCCCTACATCTTCCAATAATTATTCTTAATTATATCTCCCTCTATAAGCTGCAACACTTCAACTGAAAACTAAGTAAAAGGATGATAAAACGGAAAAAAATCCAAATCCAAATAGCCATAAAAGTGCAGCAAATGATTGATAGAAACATTGATGTAATCCTGTCCATAGCAACAGTTTAATTATGAGCATCTTGGCAGTGAGCCTGCTCTATGTGTTGATTTTTCCCAGCAGAGAATGCCATACAATCCATCTTTGTGTTATGTGCTATATGACTACATGGAGAGGCCAATCAAAGGGGAACAAGGAACAGAGAAGTTGTAGCAAATTACTGGGGTGATACAGTAGTATCACAGGAGTAAGGAGTACAGGGATAAGGACATGGACAATTCCACTCCTGAGGATTAGCAAGCCTAAGAAAAAGGAGGGCTAGGGAAGAAATACCAGGAGGGTGCTACTCGCAACAGAATAATAGCATATTCCTCAATTACAGTGATCACAGCATACAACATGAATATACCACTTCAACAAATGACATGAATTACTGGTACCCAGTTTAAACATTCCCCTCTCAAACTCTTCTTCCCAGGATCTCAATTGTGAGGAGGAACAGAGAAGCACCTTGGTGTAGCAGGAAATCAGAGCCCCCACCAGGGACACAGGGCTCAGGGGACATGGCTACATGACACACTGGAAAGCAAAGCTTGCCAGAAGCAGCAGATCTGCTGGGTGGAGCAGCCACTGCCAAGAACCCAGTGGCCATGGGATTTGGGTTTCACTCCTGAACAACACTATGACACAACTAAAGTAGGCACATCAGAGGGGATGCACAACATCATGGGTGAGATGCAGAGTTCACTCCAGTAAACTAGGGGGCAAGGAAGCAATAGTGACCACTGGCAGGGACCTTAACAGGAAAAGGCAGTAGTGCAGGCTTAGGAGGTTATAAAATAAATGGTGAAATCTGAATGTGACTATATCCAATATACCTGCAGGTAATTGTCAGACAGAAAGAAACAAATATAACAGAATTGTAATTTACAATTAAACTTACTTCCAATCGCTATGTTGGAAAATTTGCTTAAAAAGCCCCAACAAAAATGATTAAAACATATATCAGTCTATATACAACTGCCATCTGCAGTGCTTATTTATAAAAATAAAATTTTAAAAGTACTTAAATTCCACACCTATTTTTTGAAGCAGCATTTAGGACAAGGTCTCTGAAGCAGCAGTTTAAGGTTACACTATCTACTCTTTACTTTAAAGAAATGCTCTGGTAATTTTTAAGTGTGTGAACAAAGGTTTTGTGAAATCCTGTTAGGCTATTACATGTGGTAAGAAAACCATCAATCATTTCTGCAGCCTAGTGTCCACATTCACAACTTAACTCAATAAAGACTGGTTTTAGTTTCTATTAAGGTATGAATATTTTATATTTGTAACCACATAAATCAATAAGAATACTCATATATGTATACACATGGATCATACCATGTATATGTTTATTTGAAGAACAAACCCAAAACAATACAGAAATTTGAAATAATGGCACTCTAAAAATAAGAATCCTAAAGTTTATGGAAAATCCAAGAGACATACTGAAATCAAACACAAGTTGGTTTCTCTCAGAGTTGGGGTTTTTTGAAGTGTGACTATTTCTATCTCCAAGAAACTGTGGCTGCAGCATATAATGAAAACACACTGTTTTTTCTTAATACCAAATGTATGGACATGTTTTACCTACTGTGGATTAACTATCTGAAAAAATGCTTTTAAACACAAAGTGTTAGAATCTATGCAACTCTGCTTACCTTCATGAGCTCTTCCTCATTAAAATTTACTTTAAACATGGAAGAGAGAGATGTTGGGGTTGGGGGGTATAACTTAATGTCCAGATCTATAAATTGTAAAAATCTATTAAATCACTGCACTAAAACTGAATTAGTTATTTAAGTCTTGAATGCCCAGTATTTTAGCTCTGATTTCAGCTCAGAGTATTCAAGAAATACTCTGGATTTCTAAACAACAAAGTATTAGGAAATGTCGGTACCTGATAAAAACTCCTTTTGTGCATTAGCTCAAAAAAATAAATTGTTTGATCATCTCTTTACTGTACATTCTCTCATAATAAACACAACATCTTCCAAAATACTTTTGTGACTGTACTGATCGAATGATTACCTGAATAGATTACTAGCTGATTACATTGAATATTCAGGTAACTTATTTACCCTTCAACAGTTAGAGAATACAACGCAAGAGAAACCCAGAGGAACTCGTGGTAAAGATATTTTGGCAAGACCTTATTCAAAACTAGAGTAATATGAACAGTTACATCAGTCCTCAGTAAGTTTACCTTGATATTTTCACAAAAAGGTCATTTGCAAGATCTTCAGAAAAAAAATTATAATTGACATATCACTGCATCATGTCAGGGTTTGTGGGAGTAAGGGGAAGTGGGAGTCTGCTCTCAGGCAGACAGAAATCCATAGCTTGTACAGTGTTCTTGATGCAGGTGTTTTAGCAGCACATTTTAGTTGTGAAAAAGAACTTTTAAATACAAGAGTGACTGTGCTTTTCAAAAAAGGTTGTATTTGAAAATGCTTAATGGCACCTCTGACACACAGACACACATATAAGTTTTGCAAACAACAAATAATTCTTAAGTTCCATTCCAATTGCAAATTAAACAACTACCTTTTTTTTAATGAACCAAGAACTGAATTAATGATTACCGAATACCTGAAAGTTCTTAATGACTACTAAATCTGACATTAAAGTTGATGCCCATTTAATCTTTTATTACTTTCAGTGCATTACTTCAGATAAAAGCATACAAATCTGGCTGAAAGTATTTTTGCCCTAAGATGTGTACCATAAATTTTTCCCTTAATTGAAAACCTAAATACAAAAAAATAAACAAACCTAAATGAGATGACTACACTTCAAATCTCAAAGCAAAGTGTGTGATTTGCCACCAAAAATATTTTATCTATCAGAGAAGGCAGCAAACATCCTTATGCTCAAAACAGTCTCCCACTGAGCAGAGTTGGGAAGCTGAGACAAAAATCCTTGTGGAGGACATTACGAAACATTAAGCCAGGAAAAATGCTACTAATAATATTTGCTAAACTTGGACAGACAATTGTCCTGTTATCAACCACCTATCTAGGTCGAACCAGTGGCTCAAAGGAAAAGGGGCTGTCCAGCAGGAAACCAGGTGCCACTCCACACAGAGAACTAGAAGTGAAATTTGGTGACATTTTATTCAAAAAAAAAAAATCTGCCCCAAACAAGAAAAAAGCCCCCACAAAACCAGAAAGTCCTATGCATTAGTAAATCCAAATGCTTCTGTTTTATTCATTGCTGTACTGAAGTCCAATAGCCTCTTTCTCCAGAGTCTCAGGGATTGAAGGAAGGTGCAGATGTTGCACTTACTCTTCGATGAAGCAGCTGAGAAGGCTTAAAGTTTGTGAGGGTTTCCTGAGTCACCATCACCCACGGTAGTATCTGATTACTCTGCCTGAGATGGTTTTGATTAAAAGGTTGAGAAGCAAGCAGGAGACAACTGTAGTAGCTGACAGATGAACACTGAGTCAAAACTAACCTGCAAGACACTTCTCAAACCATGCTAATTAAGTCTGACAGTGAATATGGAGCTTCTTATTAGGAATGCACAATGAACACACAGCCATGGGCTTCACTTATTTCAGCCAGGCATCAAGAAACAACAGTTTCCTGTGGAACTTCTGGTTTACAAGATTAATTTTCCAGAATATAAATATACATTATGGGTTGTTTTTTTTTTTTTTTTTGACAGAGTACAGCTCAGATTCTCAACCAAAAACCAGTTATTTTAGACCACAGCTGAGAAGCTTTTCATATTTACATGTTCTTGAATTAAATATTAAAATGGAGGTGAATGTTCTCAATAGGCAACAATTGTCTGAACGATCTTTGATCATTTCTACATTACACAGGGCTGCGGCACAAGCGGTAAAAAAAAAAAAAAAAAAAAGGCTGTTTGAGTGAGCCAGTGTATTTCTACAATTTGTAACAATGCCAAATATGCTAGCACTACATTGCATCTTGGGATCAGTTTAAGTACCCCACTGCAGTACTGAGCACAGGCTACTAAGCCTTGCTTCTGATTACCCCAGCCACTGGAGTGAGCTCATATGGATGCATTACTTTGGATTGGGGTGGTAGCCTTGGGTATCTCTGCACCAAATTACTGGAGGATTAATTGGATTTGCTCAGAGTAGCAACGTGTGGAGAAGCAGCACCAAGGTAGACATGTATCAAGATTTATAAATTAAACTAAACTAAACTTAATTAATTAAATTAAACTAAATTAACGATTCTACACTAAAACAGAGAAATAAAATTAATTTCAAAATTCAAACCAGAATAGTGGAATTATGTAGTGTAATGCAATTATTACAGTAAATAAGCATGTAATTTCTTATAAGAGTTGATAATATTAGAGATTTGGACCTTGTTTAGGCACTAGCCCCTAAAGGAGAGGGTATCAAAGCTTTGTGTGAACTGAAATTGTGTTCCAGCTAACCAGTGAACATGAAAGGATCAGCTCATCTCCATTATAAAACAAGTACTTAGATTGAGGGTCTCATGCCAATTATGGAAGCCTGCTAAAAATACATCTGATTAAATAATAAGCTTTCCTTTCTCCTCTTCACAATCAGAGAAGGATAAAATATTTCTGCTCCCTCCAAGACATTCCATCTTACTGCACTTAAATTAAAAAACAAATTTTAAACACAAACCTCTTGTTTGAAAAAACATATCTGTGATATGTTGGGCAGAAAAAGCATTTATAGACTACAAACTATTATACTGGGACTGGGCTCAAAAAAAATCTGCATCTGGCCCTGCACATTCCTACACTACTTGATCATGCTGTTAAAAATTGGCAAAATGTTGAAGGAGACACAGATATCCATTAAAACACCAAAAGAAACCAAACTGAAACAGTATAGTACTTAAACACTATGCTTGTTGCTATTTCTCTGTTCTAATTATCCTTCTGGAAGTTGGTATATTTGATAAGATTAGCCACCAGTTTCTTTTGGCTTAATAAATATCATCAGTGGAGCATTTTTTTTTTAAGCCACACATTTCTTTGCCAGATACCTATCCATTTGAGAAGGCAAAGGAAGCATGAGCCTTTCAGCAAGCCTGGCTTACCATATGACCAGGCAGGATGACAAAGCTTGAAAAAAATAGATTACTTTCTTTTTCTTCAGCAGGCTAAAAAAGCCTGCTTAGTTCTGCTCATTCGTCTCCTTTAGTCCACCAGGCCAGAACAGTTTACTTTCAAGGTCTCATTAGTCTGGATTTACCATCTTAGGTAGAGCATAGTCTGAAAATATTTTATGTTGGTTTCTGTTGAATGGACTGTAAACGTCCAAAACACAAGTTCTTCAAGGCTTTAACAAATTATTCTTTTAAAAAGTGCAGCTGAAAAGAAAAAATAGCTTTCCCAACTATAAAAGTCAGGCATAAATCTAGGAAAAAAGAATGGAAATAAAAAACCTTAAAAGCAGTACTGCCTCAATGATAAGCAGAACAATTCTTCCTCTATTCTTAGACAGATCTGAAATCCTGTTTTATGTATAAACACATCCCATATTCCACTCAGCTCTTCAACTTCTAATAAATTTCTTAACACAATAATCAGCATAAAAAATACTGGATAATCAGAAGAAAACTATATTGCTCTCACAAATCATTAGTATAATTCCTGTTTTCATAGGAGAGCCTCTCTGCTTCACCTTTGCTTACATGCTCAAAAATCTGAGCACGTATGCTTAGACAGATTATCTCCTTCTAACATGGTAATTGTAGCTTTTTTCACAAGATTGGGTAACAGTACATTCTAACTTAGAAAGAGGAAAAAGGAATCCTGGGAGAAGTGGGTTGGAGCACAATGAAAATTAAAAAAAAATACAGTTAACAAAAATGTAAAGGGGAAAAAAAATATTAATATTCTAAATCTGAGTCAATCCCACACCTCCTTCCATGTGGCCAGATCTTCCATGTGCCCGTAGGGAACTTGATTTAATTCAGTGGGTTACACACGCCTGTAGCCATTTGCAGATGTACTGACTGCATGTCTTTTCTCTCTCTTTGTCAATGCATTTTGAAAAAAAAAAATAAAATAAAAATTTCAACACAAAATAAAAACACTCCTGTCCTTCCCTTCCCCAAGCCCACCACCCCTGTCTGTTTTAAACCTCAGCGCTCTGAATTCTCCACTTACTTCCTCAGGCCATTTGCTGAAGATTGGGATTTGCAAGGACTAGCAAACTATTTGCAGCGCTAGGGAATATTTCTAAACACTGCCCTTGTGAGTAGGTACAGTGAATTTTTGGAATTTTTCATTTTGAAAGCAGTGGTAACTATTCAGGATTTAAATCTATTCCTTTGGTCTGTAACTCTTCATTCTGACATGATTTGCTTTGCTGTGAAGTTCACCATTTACTTTACTTTCTCTGGTGAATAAATACAGCCTAAAGACTGAAGAACAATTTTAATTCACAGAAATTATATGCACAAGAAAAATGCTGCTTTTTCATTGTCATTAGAAGGCCAGAAGCAATAAGGCGTATAGACAGGGGCTCTGTTCAATTAGAGAATCAGAGATGCAGGTCTAAATGGAGCTGCTTCCTTTCCACCTGGTAGTTACCACACAACTCCTACCAACACACATGTGAAGATGTGTGTGGCCAGCCTGTTAAAACTGAAAACAAAGGTTCAAATTAGCTCGACGGGCTCTGCCTACAGCCTTATGTGGAAAAGACACAGATGTGTCTTGTTAAACTGAAGAACAAATTCCTCTGTTACATAGTCAAAAAAACCCAAAAAACCTACAAAACAGCTGGGTATTAAAACAAAGCATGAAGCCTATAATTTTAGAAAAAAATAACATACTTTACATTTTCTTACCTGGAAATCATTATTAATACTGACTGATATCCTGCCAGTGAGGAAAAAAAAGTTTCAGCCACAGCTCAGTCTGACACTGGCTCCTGCAGCTCAGATGCACGGCAATCCTGGTGGATGCTGCTACACTAAGATTGCTCCCTGAAGCCACAAGAAGCCACTGGCTTGCTGCCATACCATAAGCCTGTCAGACAATGCCAATACTGGATAAAATAAGATGACTGTAACTGTAGGCTCAGTAGACCTAAACAAACATTGATGGGCACTGCTAAAAGCTTGAATATGAAACTGCAGCAATACCTTCCCTTCAGAGAGCAGCTTTAGCAGAAATGCCTTTTCCTCTTTTCCCTGTTCCTCTTCTTCTTTCACTAACAGAATTTAGATAAATAATCTGACGTGTTATATTGAAATGTATGGAAAAAGCTTTTGTTTTTAAACATGCATATTTTGGTATACAAGAAGAAATCATAGAGTGTTATCCTCCGATTTGCAATTCTCCACCAAAGTATCAAAGTGATTCCTTACATGGATGCAAACACACGCTGACATAAATTTGGTTTCAACCTTTGAAACTCAGTGTACTGTGACCTAAGCACTCATCTAAGTATTATGAAGGGAGACACTCTAACTGACAAATATATGAAATGAATGGATAAGAATCCTCCTTTTCACCTCAGCATTCAGTTGTGGTTTCTGAAAGTAACACACAAGTGTGCACCCCTCACGTAAAATCATCTCATTAGAGGCAACCTGCAACAGCTAGGACAGAAGAGACTGGTTTTGCTGATGACAGAAGTGATACTAAATCTATGTTGCCTCCTTTACAAACAGACATTTTACTTTAGATGCATTTACTATAATTTTATATTACTGTACTTAGAACACTTATAAATCAGAGTAAAAAAAGGAGGAGCAAAGTGAAGGGAAAAAAACAATCATCAGCTTTCAGTTACGCAACTTTTACATACGCCTTTTTTTCAGTATGGATCCATTTCTGTGCCAATCAACCCAACATCACATATTCTGAATCATTATTTTGTAAATCTGCAGCTTTAGATAGTGTCTATTTTGAAGTGCCCCTATATTAAAAGAATGGCACTGCAATACTCCTGTCTTGGTTTTTGCATCAAAACCCTCTCTCCAGAAGGGATTTAAAAGTCCTAAATGCTATCCTCGAGAGCTCCTTATCTTTGGAGGAGTCACTTCACTTACAAAGCTTTCTGGAGGCACTACAAAGCTGTGCACTCCAAAGCATTCCTCAGTCATCAGTCTGAAATATCTCAGAAATGCACCTATTTAAAATACATTGATTCCAAATGAAATTCAAACAGTGTTACAAGTTATTTTATACAGTCTAAACAAATAATTTCAAAATTTTCTTTAAAATGTTTCTAAGGAACTACAGTGAAATTGTTGGGAATTTTATTGTATTGACAATCATGAAAATTTTGAGGATTTTTTTTTTCTAATTTAGAATGCAAGTATTCCTCCTTAAACATTAAAGCTGTTTTTCCTTTAGTGCTATTCACAACAGTTATGCAGATTATTTCTGTTGCCTGATAAGCATGTGACACACTTCAAATTGTAATGAAGAAGGGGAAAATGAATTGTAGCATAGTCTGCTTAGAAGTATATACCTCAGGCACACAGTTACATCACAGTTAAGTCACCTGCTTATATACCTGGGAGGACTGCATTTCAGGTGAGAGCCATAAAGACTTGCATATGCTTACAATGGGAATTTCAGCACCACAGTGCAAAAACCCCCTACCTTACGTACATGAGAACTCACAGAGCTGCAAGAGCTTCCCGAGTTTTGCTGCTGAATATCTTAGCGTTATCTTTATCTTACTCTTACTGAATATATTGCATCTCCAGGCCATTTGCTACCCACAAATGAGACTGACCGAAATCCCTTGAGGCTCCCAAGTCGTAAGAAAGCTCCGACTGCCTGAGGCCATCAGTAGATATATTGCCCTGGGTGCATCTGAGTGGGGTGAAGAGGTCATTGCTTCCAGCTGCTCAGTGGCCAGGGAGCTGGCAGAGGTGGTGGGGGGGGGAACAACACTGCTCAACATCACACCACCACACTCATTTCCTAGCCCCCAGTGTCAAAAGCACAGGCTAAAAAGGCTTTGTTATCAGAAATGCACGAGGGACCGTCCGTACAGTCCAGCTTAGGGAGCACTTAGCTGGCACACACGGAGGAAGGCTTGGACAAGCAGCTGGCAGCAGAAACCTCTCACATGGCTCTGCTGCTGCCAGCAGTTCTTGTCCAACTGCAGCCTTCCCTGACAGTGACACAGCTCAGCACAACTCCCTGCTCATTCAAATCGGCACCAGGAGAGGAAACATGACCCTTTTTAATTATTCAAAGAAATCCTTTTCCTCCTAATAAAAGCTGTGACACTTAAGACAGTGCTAAATGTGAAATCTGTAGGACCTCAAAATGACAGCAGGACAGAGCACGTCCCTGCCATGCTACAGAGAGCACTGACAGTGACAGGAGAGAAACAGAGGGCTGGGGCAGCTTGCCTAAGCCTTGCGAGAATGGAAAACCAAACAGTACACCCAAGGTCTGAAGTCGCCTGCAAACGAGTCAGCAAAGTAATCTAGATCTGAATATTGGCCCCATGCCAAAACCAGAAATAATATTTTTTTATTTTTTTCATTTTTGCAAGAATGTAGAAATTAATATATGGCTAATCTTCACCAGTATTAAAAAAATTAGAAATTGGTAAGCACCAAAGTTTATGTTAACAAGTATGAACAGTGTTAAAACAAACAAAAGAATTTCACATGCACTGATGATTATTCCATGTTCTATTTCTTAAATATGAGATACAAAATCTTTGCAGACAGGCTACAATTATGACCAAGTATCTGTCAAGATCAGAGGCACATAACAATGTTACTATTTAATGTCTGCAGTAATTTTTAGTGTGACACCATCTAAAAACAACATCTGACTTTTTGTTACTTTGTTCGTGGTATTATGCATACACTACAAAATATCATAAATTCTGTTTCTGTAATGACTGCATTCATACAAGAGAACAGGAAGGTGAGAAAAAGACTGGAAGAAAGGGGCAAGACAATAAAATTAAGATATAGCTGTGAAAACTCAATTATACATTCCAACAGAACAAAAGCTTCCAAATTTTCTCACAGATTGATGAGGGTGATGAAATAACATCACAAAGACTGTTATATAAACCTAAAGATTATATAAGAGCAGCAGATTTCCATATTATATGAGGCATTCTCTAAACTTACTTGCACTTGAAAATCAGGGTACATTCAGTCACCATTTTCCATACAGTAAGATTTTTTTTTCTCAGCAATTACCTGGGATTTTAGCATCTGGGATTAGCAGGGATTTTAACAACTGAAATCATACTTTTGTTCCCAAGAATTATCAGACAAGAAATTCAGTGTACTGCTAGAAGACTCCCACACTCTCTTTGGGCTGTAATGCAGCAGTGGCTAGGGAGTTATCACAAATCAGGCCCATTATTATTTAATTACCAGAAAATGCAATTTGGAACACGAAAAGACGACAAAGAAAGAATGGGAAAAACCCACAAAGGTTTTCTACGTATCTTGAAATTACTTTATAGACATTTTCTACCTGAAAAGCAGATACAGCTTAAAATATTTTGTGAAGTTAATACGGAAATAGTTGCTAAAATGTGCTTTCAAAGAAAACACCTTAACAAAACAGCCATCCCTCTAGGCAGCAGCTCCTCTCAACACCTCCAATAATCCTACAGCTCTTGTTCAATAGCCCTTCTCACCTCTGAGCAGGAAGCAAATTGTGAAGTTGAGCAGCACTGTTATGGGACACTGCCTGCTGTGCTATCAGCAGACTTCAACAAATAATTAGAGCTGCCTGCAGCCATCCAGCACTGTAAAGGCTGCCACCAAGTCGTGTCAGCGACACTTCCCGCTAGCGACACTTCCCGCTAGCGACTGCGCCTGAGAAAGGGGCAGCTTTGGGAAGTTTTCAGACTGCTGCCCTCTTCCCTTGTTCAGAGCATGTTTCTATCGCACTAGTTAAAATAACAATGGTCCCTAAGGCTTTGCTGACTCTGGTAATGCCACTCTTTTCTACGTCAGCGCCCTTGAATGTGTAGTAGCAACACTGGGAGTGAAAATGTCTTGACGTAGAAGAAACAAGTTTTTCTTTCATTGCCCCATATGAATTGTACCAGCATCTAAAGCACTGCATTTATTTGCCTCATCTAGACACGGCCAAACACCGAGAATCTACTGCCAAAGGTCAAGTTATGATTCTTACTCTTAATGAGCATGAAGTTGCTGAGCCCTCTAGGGTAGGATTCCTTCAAAGGAGCCATTCAAGTCTGCTGTGCCCAGAACACAGGACCTAATTCAATCCTAGCCTTAAATTTAAGCATATTTTGAAGTCCTGTTAATTTAATTTCACCCACCTGCCATCAAATTAGAGAATTAGAGCACTACAGAGGACCTAAATGACAGCTCTGGAAGTAAATTTTCAGCATTGGTAAAGATTCTGGTAAGATCCCTGTAAAATTTTTGTATTATGTCCAGTGTCAACATTCACAACACATGACAGGGAAGGAAAAAAAGCAGAATCAGACACAAGGTTTTATGATAACTGCTGATGCTTGTTTTCTTTATTTTCTGGCCTCGAAATTTTATTTTCTTCAAAATAGCTGACATCTGAAACTGTATTTCACAATTTCAG
Source organism: Cinclus cinclus (assembly GCF_963662255.1). Classification (NCBI taxonomy): domain Eukaryota; kingdom Metazoa; phylum Chordata; class Aves; order Passeriformes; family Cinclidae; genus Cinclus; species Cinclus cinclus. Next base: position 32,891,070 of record NC_085050.1, read on the forward strand.
ATATAAAATTTTCTCTCAGGTTTCTTTGACAAGGATATTCCTCTTTTCAACTTATTTTAGCTTACACAAATAATCTCATCTACTTGCATTTTACTGTGAATTTCTGAGATAAGCTACTCACTGAATTTATAGAAAACAGAGTATCAGTCACCAGAAAAAAATTTAACTAATTCAAATAGAAAATAGTTTTTAAAAATATCTCAAACAATCAATCATACACAACAAAATTACTTCTTCTCAATACAGAAATAGTAACATTTTGGCCAAACTTGAGAAAACAGAATAAAAAAGTTAATGGTAGTAGCAATGTAATGGAGATTTTAAGTGCAATTGCTTAATACTTGTGTTACTTAATAGTTGCTATGCATCAAGATAGCAGTTTGAAGCACAGAGATGTTAGATAAAAATATGATCAAAATTTTCTACTTGTAGCTTAGCAGAGAGGTTCAACAGCCATATTGAGTATAAAACTACAAAGTGAAACACGGTATTTCAATTGTACAGGATAAAAGGAATGCTGGGAAAGACTTGCAGCAGGAAATGAATACCAAACCTTGGACAGAATATTATTGAAATACAAATGTTCACATCAACATACAGAAGTGAGCAGCCAGCAATCCTCTTGTCAAAATCAAAGAAACAGAAGCATAAGAAAGCTTCATTCATTTGGAGTCTGCATCATAGGATGCTGTGGTTGTATACCAAGTTCTGCGTACATGCTCTCTAAATTTTTTTACAAGCTTTCTAAAACAAAACTAGAAAAGTCCACAAATACATATAAGAATAGCTTATGAAAATCCAGATGTTCCAATGCACAGTAACATAGAAAAACAGAGCAGAGCTTTGACCCTCAAAAGTTAAATAATACAGAAAACATCATCTGAATATTTCACCTTATGGGGAAAAGTTAAAAAAAAAAAAAAATCTTGAGTACCTATAGATCTTGCTGGTAGACAAATTTAGCTCCTTTTTGCAGTCAAGTTCCAAGACCTGTACTTTCATTTCTCCATTTGGGTCAGAAAGTACTCTTTGGCATATACTGATGTTCAGTACTTTTAAAACACATAGTGACCCAGATGGCAGAAGAGCTATGCAATCACTGGCAACAGTCAAGGCTGCAATGATGCTCAACACCAACAACACAATGTGAAGAGTACAGGAACCTGTGTGCAGTAGATGCACAGACCAATACAAAATCAGGTATAAATTTGCCAATATTGTAATCTTTCATTCAGAAAAGAAATAAGACTGCAAAAGGGAAATATCTCATTGTGAACATGTTTAAACCATATTAATGATACAGACTAGAAGGCTAACAACAGTGTCCTCCCCAACAAAACCTCCAAATCAAACCAAAGAGTTAATAAGAAACAAAACCACAGGATTCAGGTACTACAAAGGTTTGCCATACTGAGACAAAAATAACTTAAAAAAGCTCACACCCATAAGATTTTCCTGCAAAAGTGAAAAAAAGCTTAAACTAACAGGAATTTTTCCATGTCTGACTCACTAAAAAAAATGAGCTTCCCATTACTACTTCACGAAGAGACATAAGAAGAAGATGTGGTGGTAAGGTACCCTGTCCCTCCTGAGAAACATGACAGGTGCAGAAAAAGAAAAAGAGAGCATTGGTAAATATTTAATGAGATGACCAAGTCTTGTACACCATAAGAAGTTTAGTGATTTGCGCTAATCCTTTGTTGCTTCTAAGTGCTTGTAGGTCTCAAGACAAAATAGCCTTTATGTTTCTGATTAACTCTGAAAAGGGAAACTAGAGCTCCAAGAAGATAACCCTTAGGGCACTAGTGACTGAGTGTCTGCCAAGAGCAAACAGTTACCTTGAACTGTTTTATAGCTCCTGGTTCAAGCCAATAACTAATAGACAAACACAACGTTCACCTACTGACAGGAGTGTGGAAGGGGCTGAAGACTCCACCATAGAGAAAATGGAAGGGGCAGCAACCCAAGATGCAAATAATTTTGGGGCAAATCAACACATTTTTTTCTCAACAGCTACAATGGTGTCATGGGTTTCCAGTGAGCTCTGCCACACTCTGTATAGTTCAGTAACATCTGTTGATTTGGAGATGAGAAGAACACATGAGAACACATGAAGGACACAATGGAATTATGTAATACTATAGTAACAGGAGTAATGAAAAGAGCCAGAGAGATTGGACCATGCACATTAAGAGTTAATAAAATGATGATGACCAGTCATGTAAATCAAAGCAAAGAAGCATGGAAGAAGAGTGACACCATGATGAGCTAGTGTGGCTAAACATATTGCTTCACAGGACAGAGTGGCCATGACCCTCTTTGGTTTTGAGAGGACATCAATTTGAAAACATGGCAGTTTAAATATTAAACATTATTTCCTCAGTGACTTATTTGAAGGACTGGGGCAATAAAAACAGAGATCACAAAACTTTTAAGTTTTGCAATCATGTATGTATGGAAGTCAATGTAGAACTTCATAAAAATACCACAGTCTCCTGTTATCATAAGCAACTAAGTTATAAAATATGAAATGTTTAGAAGTCCAAAAAACCCAAAACACTTAAACATTAGAGTTTTCATTTGTAAAGAATACAGAATGCTGATATAAAATACATCTATTTCATGCAAAAGGCGATGCCACTATGCAGTTGCTAAGTATAGGAGATGTCCGTTTTAATTAAAAAAAAATATTAGAAAAACCTAAAACCATTAAAAACCAGGCAACATCTGAAATACTAATATGCAGAACATACATACTATCTAGAATAAGACACAATATTTAAAATACCACTTTTTCATACTTATCAGAAAGCAGAAACACTTCAGTACATTATCAACTTTCACAGCACTGATATGAGAGGTTAAGGTTAGTGGGAGAAAATGAACATGACACTCAACAGAGCACACAGAAAAGCTGGAAGCATGGATGGACTGGATCCCTTTCTGACCAAGAGCATAGGATGAAGTGCAATATAAACCCGATACACTGGCCAGCAAGCCAGGGAAACTGGTCAGAAACTTCTGACACTTCATAAAAATGCAAAAGGAAACAAGCTGCATTCTTGTTAATTCTATGAAGCAGAATGATTCACTTTCTAATGGAGTGGGATAAGTCCTTTAGGGCATTCCAAGCAAGGAGACACAGAAAGGCAAAATCCTTGAAGCCATACACACTGAAGCAGACACCAGAATATGTGAGCTAAATAACCAAGTCAACTAGAGCTAAAATGCAAAAGCGAATCATCTACCCACCTCTGCACAGCAGCTGTGCCAGATGCCCACGCGGGAGGTTCTCTCTTTCTCTCTGTTCACTGAGGTACTCCTTCACAAGTAGGAGAAATCCTAATGAAAGCCTATCTCTGCTGTCCTTCCAAGACCAATGTTCCCCCTGTCTATGACACTTACTGATGCTAGTGTATGGATTTCTACTTGTTGTATATTTTATATGACTGATTTCAGTAGTTCTTGCATGACACAGATTCTTGATCAGAGTGCATTGTGAGGATTTGTATAACAGGGACCATAATAATCTGCACAAGTCATTACAAATAAAGAATTCCTCTTCCCAGAACTGCTTCTGCTCAGACAATAGTACAAAAAAACTGACTAGCCTCAGTTAATCTTATTTAAACAAATTTTATTCCTGGTTAGAGTAATTGCAAGCAAACACAGTCCAACTTCTGCCTGTCTACACTGACAGACAGACTCTCCTCCTCGATGGGGCTCTCCAAGGCCCCAGTGTTCAAAACAAACCAGGTTGCAGGGCCATCCTATTGCAATGGCTTCCTCCTTGTGCCTTTGCCCCACTGCCTCATCTATGCAGTACAGCTACAAATGGCACAGCAGAGGCTCTCCTCTGAGCAGTTCACTCCACACCCCAAGTCATCCAAATTAACTCTTTACCACCAGACAGTGGCGTTTTAATTCTAGCTGTTAAATGCAGTAATTTGAATCAGCATCTGTTTCCAAACAGTTACAATAAATTTGGATCCTTGGTCTGGAATCAATTTGTACTGTCGCCAATTTGACTAAAGTCAGTAAACTTTAGCTCCAAAAGGTGCATTTGTAACACTGGGATACTCTTTATACAGTAAAATACAAGAGAGGGGCAGTCAGGAACATCACCTAAAAATTTCTCTTTAATATTTTTGAATATTGCATCTGAAATTACTATGTTTTTAAATTTAGAAGTGAAGCGACAAGCTTCTATAAGTTACAGAAATACACTTAAGTATATGGGAAGGGCAATCAAACCCAAATCCATACCTACTTTACAGTTTTTTCTTCTAAATCAGCCAAACAACAGCTTGGCTGAAGAGGAAATAGGAACATTTGGAGTTTTACTCATAAAATAAAATCAAAATATATTACAGAGGTATGTGATTGAGTTACCTTTCCCTGTTTTTCATAGGTCCTTTGTTTTATATAACAAGCTCTTCATGACAGGGCTGTGTCTCTACATGGTTGAAAAGTGCTTAGTATAAAGACGTTCTAAAGATGTGTGGAGACTTGTGTGACTACTAAAATATTAATATTTTATACTTAATTTTAATATTTAATATTAACAGTATAAAGAGCAGCAACAAATATCTCTGTGGGGCTGTCATAGGTGTAATCTTGGCAAGGGAAGGAATGCTCAGAAAGATGAAAGACTGGATTTTCAGACACTCATGACCGTATATCCATCCAACCTGCATGGAGAGGGTCCTCTAGGCACCCTGCCTGCTGCACATGGCAGCTGCCACTGACTGTATTTCACACTACAAAACGCAGGCTGGACAAGGTCTGCACTGGCACTAGATAACTCAAAAAATAATGCCTATACTCAACCGCACCATATGCTGTAGCGAAAGAGCTCTTAAAAATTTCAGGTATGCACTTTCTTTCTTACCATTAGGCTCAATCCTCCCCACTTGTAATTGAAGATTTTCTACTGAATTAGTGTAAGGAAGTTACTGAATGTTCTTATTTGATCTACCCAAAGTGAGAGAGGGTCAGGATGTGCTCAGCTGCTCCTGATTCACAGTTCAGCATAGGGTGAAGCGTATATTGCACTTAAACCTACGGCACAGCTTCCATGTTCAACTGAATTTCACATAGAGGCTACAGCTCTAAGTTAGAGGTAGAAAGACACTAAATTACCCCCTTCCTCTCCTTCCTTTTATATGTGTTATTTCTCAGTGCTGTGGCCAGTCCACTATTAAAAAAATGTAGGACTTAGAAAACTTTCTTCAGAGAAATACTGTTCTTACTTTGTTCTCCAATCCTCACATTTTTTCAATATACACTGTAATTTCCTCCTTTATTTCTATTATTACTGGATATATAACACTTCAGAAAATTTTCTTTTCTGCTAATTGCATCTCTCTGTATTTACCAGTTTCTCCATACTACCTTAATTTTCTACAGCACATGGACTTGTTGCAAGAATCCCTTATAACAAAAACATACTCATGCTTATGCTGGAACAAAAGACATTGAAATGAAGATCAACAGTTATAATTCTGAGTTCATAAAGTGATCCTTAATCTCAGATACACTTAAGAATAATCACATTTACCATGAGCACAAAACACACTAAAATTATAAGCCCGAGTTAAAATAAATTGTACTGAAATTTTACTTAATTTTATACCAGAAGACAACAATTACTGCATGAAGAAGAATGCACTGGACCTACCTTACTAAATGTAGGATACAGTTTCTTTGTAAACAAACACAATCAACCATAAAAGAACTAATTATTCCCACATCCTATATACAGAACAGCAATCTTTACCAAAATATTTCCCAATGCTCCCTAAGGGTGCCCCAAATGTCACTTCATAAACATAATTAGAGAAATAGTACAAAACTCCTCAAGGCTGGACGCTGGAAAATACAAAAATAATTAAAATTTCCTGTGGTTAAGAATGTTAGTTGGGATATAAAACAGGTCTAAACCCAGATTAGTTATTTGGAATAGATGACTAACCAAACAGACAAGAGTGGAAACCTGCACAGAAGATGGAAATATGTTCATTGAATAAAGAAAAAGGGAGGAAATGGCTGAATTACAAGCTTGTTCTTTTATTTTTGTCTTTTTCTTTGTTTGTGGTCAGCTAGTTATTTTTAACTTTATTCCAAAGTACCTTGACTGAAAAACATCACTCACTAATTTCCCTTACGACCTGATAATAGAACGAAGATTTTTCAATGCCTCGGTATTCTGTAATCAATACACTGCCCTTTCCATCAAAAAACAAGCAATGGCACATTTAGAGAGCAGTATATTCAATTCTGGTTCTGGTGTTATGGAGAAAACACCCTGAAAATTACAATAATAAAAAGCCAAAGTTATAAATAGAAATTGAAAATAAGCATATTTATTTTGGGCACATATTACTAGGTTTATTACTGAAGATTGTACCTATGGCAAAAATAACATTTTTAACATCACAAATGAGGATTATTACTTCCATTTCCAAAAGAAATGCCTCCCCCCAATGCTTTCTCCAAACATTCAAATCCCTGCTTAATAAAAACAAATGGCATCCCTCATCTCTTCAAAACTGATATCCAAAGGCTTGTTGTTCTGATAGGATACAGGTATTTTGAAATCCCACAATTACATATTTATGTGCTAGAATTCAGACTGTATTTTGGGGGGGGGGGGCAGGGGGGGCAGATGTGGGGAATATAATAAATACATTTATAATTCCAAAATTTCCAGACCTTTCTTTTGAACCATGAAAATAGCATATCGGCAGATATTAAAGACCACTGAAAACATCGCAAAAACATCACAAAGGTGAAATCTTATTTCCTTGGTACATAATCTCCCCAGACATTTGCAACCATTTTCAGTAGCAACAAGATACTAGCTGATTTTTCAGTTATGTTTGCAATCTTATTTACACAGTGAAGCTACAGGTGATTTCTTACAAAGAAAAGCATTTAAAGAGCAGCTCCAACAGCATGTAATTGATGTTTCAATCCAAATTACAAATACCATACGCTTCAAATAGCTTGAACACATGAAATTCAATATATATCAGAGGAAAACTTTGCACAAGGTGCTTCCAAGAACTAATAAACTGAACAACACAACTTATGCGACACACAGTAAATGCTCATTTACATGCAGCCAACTAATTCAAAGCCCCTCAGATCCTATGTCTTAAAGTGACTTTTCATTTCCAAAATGACTCAGAAAAAAGAAATAAAGAATTATTTAACGTTAATAATTGAAGCTGTATTGAATTTACCAGACCAGAGAGAACATTTTTTTTTTGTAATATATTAGAAAGTTTTACTAAGAATGTCCCTGAGGCATTTTTTGCTTTTCTTCATTTGACTGCTAGGTGGTATTCCGATACATTCAGATCTCTCAGAGAAACATTTATAAGGAAATGACATTAGCTTTCAGTTGAAAGTGAAGATGTATCTGGAATTTCTTACTTAGCATAACTTAGTGTCACAACCATTCAGAAGTGAGATCCTTCCTACCACAGATTGTTTAATACCATAGGGTGATGACTCCTAAAAAAAGTGTCAATTTGTTTTGTATACCACTGAGGAAAATAGTTAAGCACGTATTTGATAGCAGGTATTTAGCATAAGAAGTCTTCTAATATGCATATGTAGAAGGTCTGGCATAACATTTACATCAGACATTCTCAACAGCCTGTATATATTTAGCAATATGACATGAGATGATCACCATCAGCAGTCTGAATTTGACATTTAGGAAGACATTAATAGCAACGCTAGGAGCATGGCAAAATCGGGCAACAATAACAGAAAAGCAAAACGATGCCATTATAATTAGGTTTCCCAAAAGAAGCCCATCTTTCAGTCATACCCTTCAGTCACTACACTGTCATGCACAAGCCCTTCGTGAAGGCATACTAAATTTGTTCACTGTTAAACAGGCTACAATTAGGGCAATTAACAGCAAAAAGACCAGAGTTCCCCATACTACTCAGTGTACTTCACCTGGGTACTAAAACAGTTTAATCCTGCAAAAAGTGCTTCACCAAACACTTCAGTATGAGACCTGCTGACATGCATGTTCATGGCATGAAACAACTTCAGGAGATTTAACTCCATAAAGTGCTGAACTCAGTGAGATGAACATTTGACATGGTGAAAACACAAAACAATTCCAGAAGGTTACGTGTCAAAAGGAGCATCACAAGCCTGCACTGCTGGGCACCTGCGGGGCTGACGTTCACACTCCTCACCACCACCTGGGGCCACAGCAGAAGTACCTGTACAGGTGTACATCAGAAACATGGCCCGTGGGGGCACTAGTGCTGGACAAAGACATTTCCTACTGACAGCAGGGGATATTCAAAGCCTTTTGAGGGCACTCACACTTCAGGGGGTTATGGACACTGCCTGGGCAATCCCGAGTGCTGGCAGGAACATTTAAGATTTTCTTGATGGGGAAAGGCCTTAAAATGTTTGCCTGGTGAGGTCTTCCACCTTCTGTACAATATGGCCACTCTGAGCCTATGAAAGTTTCTGAACCCCGTCCTGTTATTTTTTTTTATTTTATTTTTCCTTTTAAATGTATCTTGACAACACACCCAGTGATCCACTCCAGAGCTGCCATTTTCAGGAGATGGTGCATTCCTCTCAAAATGGAGGGCAATGGCTGCTTCTGCAAAGCTGCTAAGAACCAGCAGTGATACCACCTACAGCACAGTAAAATATTATGACAGGGAATTTGTGAGATTCTTCCTCAAATAAGGTTAGGTTTGGTTACAAAATATGGCACCAAAAATTATCACGTAGAAATCCAAAGGGGCATTGGCACTTACTAAACACTTCATGCAGTGGCTGCTGGAGCATTTCTGAAATGCTGCCTTGCCAATAACTCCCTGTACGGCAGGAAAAGGGTCTGGGAAGAGTTTGTGGATCTGGCAACCTCCGCTCTGTGAAATGGCAACCAGCATTTTTCATGCTTGGCGTTAGCCCGGAATGAAGCCTCAAAAATGAAAGCATGCTTGTTTGATTTAACCTGGTTTCCTAATGTACTCTCAGCAAAGATTAAGTAAAAGGCAGGCTACTGTGAACTTGCAGTTTATCTGGATTATCTACTCTCTTCCTGTTTTACTAAGAATTAGCTTTTACACATAAAGTTGCCTTGTTCATCCCACTAAAAGCAAGCTAATATCTATGTTCTATTGAGAAATAGAGTGGATGATTCACTACAAACCAACAGTCAAGTAAAAACAAGTTAAACAAAATACAAAGTATTAAAAAATACATTTTTCTCTTGTTTCTTAATTCCCTTATTCCCCCCCCCCCCCCCCCATCGAATCAAGTTACATTTTATTATAAAATACTGTCATAAAATGAACTTAAAGTTGGGAAACAAAGAGTATTGTGGAAAATACAAATTTTTATCTGCTGGTAGTATTCCTAACTTTATCACTGAATGGTCATCTCTTCAAGCACTAAAACTGGTGTTTATCTCCTATTAATCTCTGCAAAACAGTTTAGCATATTCTTTACACTTGAGATGAATCTCAGCAAAGCTTATGAAATGCAAATATCGTGCCAAAGATAACTCTCTGTTTGCAGAAGAGGGATCCACATCAGGTATTTCTATGCCTTTATTAATAATATTAGTAATACATTCTCAAAACAAAAATTAGTTTCTATGCTGACATACAACACTCACTTCTGTCATTAAAACTAATTACACAGTTGAAGCTAAATGACACCTTAAGAAATTTACTTCTTCGGACATTGTCTTTTTTGAAACAAAATGGACTTGAGGATGGGGACATTCATGCAATTGTTCAAAACTCAAGCAAGTTTGAGACCCAGCACCAGCTTAGGCTCAGTGCCCATAGGCTGCGTGCTGTCCCTACCCCCAGGACCACAGGTGCACAGCAAAAGCATATAAATGTGACACTGAAAACATGAGTCCTTTTTCCAGGGATTTGCTGCCTGAAAAGGCTGTACAGTCTCACACCACATCTAACAGCTCTCACTCTTAACAAAACCACAGAACAAACCTGACCTCACAAGCGAAGTTCCCAATCAATTAGAAAGAGCCTACAGTAAAAAAACTAAAATGCAGAATGACCTTACAGAAATACTGTTTATCAGATAAGCCTTATTTCAAACAGCCATGGTAGGTTTGAGCTGATGTTCTCCACTATTAATCTTCTCCTTTAAGTATCCATTTGGTTGGCAAATAGAAAAGCTGCATTACCATAAATGAACACATCAGGAGCACATGTAATCCTTCTGCCCAGCCTTTCCTCTCTGGCACACTACAGGATTACATGGGATCTCCTCCCTGAATTTTGGCATCTCTCCATCTTCTTTGCAAACTCATGCAAAATGAAGCATGAGGAAAAAGCTGGGATGACTCATCACAAACCTTTCTGCTTATTAAAAATAAATCAGCAATGAATTCTTTGTTGCTTCACTGTCCAGTTTTGCCCCTGTTTTGCTCAAGAGATTATAAAATCACCACAGCACTAAAGCTGAGGGCCCAACAGCAAACAGACTCATACACTGAGAGGAAAGCATTTTGTGGGGTTTTTTTGTTGTTTTGTTCCCCCCCCCCCCCAACCAAGGATAAATTTCAGGCCTTTAAATTCTCATTCTTTCAAAATACTTCCTCATTATCTCTAACTTGTGAGTAACCAACTGTGGCTACTGTATGACACCCGCATGGCATCCAGCTCTGCCAAAGTGATTGCAGACTGTCCTTTTCCACAGGAGTGTATGCTACAGAGAACAGACATTCAGCTCTGTGAAAATCAAGAAGCTCAAGCTGACCCTGTTTTCCTCTGCAGACTAGCTGTTAAAGGAGCTGCATTGTTTAAAAATGCTTGCTTGCATGCACCTTGTGCAGGTGTTTGAGAGGTATTTTTAAGGAGTAAATAGTCTCTGAGAGAAGGAGAGCAATGAGATTGAGAAGCAGAGCTTTGGGGAGAGGATCAACTGCAGCCCAGATTGTACTGCAGCATGTTTTTCAGGAAGGACTATGCTCCCGTGCTGGCAGGGCACAGTTGCAGCAAGACACTGAGAACAAACTCACAGGGTGTCTGGGATAGAATCCTTTCATTTTTCTGTGGAGAAAGCCACTAGAGCTGCTCAGGTTTACAGACTATTGTAGGAATTTTTTCTTCAGAGCAATTGCACGAATGTGCACAGTAAGCAGACTGAGGCTCGAATAAGAGCAGGACAAGTTCACTCTTATATCCCACTGGGTATCCTAAAAAGTAAGTAAGTGGCAAATACACTGCAAGTCAGCACCGAAATCTTCCCTTTGACTGAAACTGCAAACACAAATGAACATGTTTAACTAATACGTCTGTGCCCTACATACACCCAAAGTGCAAGGAAAACATCTTAAAGAACAGTGGAGCACAGAATCAGAAGAGTCTCTGAAGAAACTCAAGCCAGTTTGCCACCACCAATACTTCAGTTGAATGGTAACAAAGATGCAAAACAGGATGCAGGCTTTTAAAAGATCACAGGTATTCCACATGAGTGCTACAAAGGCTGAAGTAATGGCTTAAGGCTGAGCTATTTGTATTGCCTGCCACCAAAATGGGGCCCCATACCCTACCTTCCACCTGCTCTAGCAAGTCATTCCCACCTGCCCCTCTCTGCCCTTTATTACCCATTTATCTGCACGGGGAACTGATCCGACTTGCTAACCTAACAGAAAACTATGCCCTTCTGCCACCATCGCCCACCCTGCCCCTCTTTCTGTTTCCTTCTGTAGTAAGTTTTTTTTTTGCAGCAGTGAACTGTTGGCTCAAGATTGGCTACAGTCTTAGAGAATGACTCCACCCCAAGATTTAGAGATGCAGTGGCAGGAAAAACTTTCCTCTTTTATCCTCTCCTATCCCTGAGTATAATCATTGAAAATCCTGTCTATTACACTCCTACTGGGAACCTCTGTGCAATGGAAAGGCTTTGAATCCTTGACAAAATCTTGTTCAACTTGCAAAAATTGTGCCATGGCAAATTTGGGTTAGTGACGAACTTGTCTATTCTAGTACTAGACCCTGTGTTTTGCTTTCCTTATGCTGCCAGTGTAAGTGGGGTCTTTGCTAAAATTTGGCCTAAGTAGGAACCTTAATTCCTACCTACTGTTACCAACTAGCAGGACAGAGAAACAGGACAGTGCCTGGTAAGTCTAAAGCCTTGGGCAGCCCAAATGTCTGCAGAGCAACTAGAAGCAGAGGATGACAAGCCAGAAAAGCAGTTACAGTGAGTAAACAGCCATCTAGAAACTAAAAGAAAGCCACCTTAAAACAATATCCTCAAAGAAATGGAAGAATGAAGTGTTTGTTCAGATCTTTGCAGCACTGCAGTGATTTGGGGAACAAGCAAGTTCAGTCGCTTATCTTCATCTTATAGCACATCACTGACCTTCATTCGGAAGCAAGCCCTATTATTTTATTTTATGCAAGTCAGTCTACTGCTCTAAGTCAGGTTTTGATGCAAAAAAGGAAGCAATAACAGAGCAGACCAAAATTGCAATTGCTCTGATACATGCCAATCATTTATGAACATTGCTCTTCACAGACACAGATTTTCTTGGAAGAAATCCTGTCTTTTGTTTGAGAAAGGCAAAGCTAGCTGGTTACAATGCTAACATGCAGTTCTCATAATTAGTCATAACATCCACAGCATCTCTTCAGATATGGTCACAGGCAATTCAAAAGCATTTTGAAGTCAAAAAGTATTACGAATTGAAATATTGCAAGGTTCATAGCTTTCCTGTAAGAATGCAAATTTAATCTTAGAATAAGTTACTTAGTAATTATCTGAAACTGGAAAAGGATTTGATCCTTCCTCTCACATCAGCTTGAAAGTGGAAAGAATAAAAATGCAAATTCCAGTGTGAAGTACCAAGGTCCTGGCTCCCCAAGATAGCAAGTAGGCTACCTTTAATTTCCTCAGTTGATGATTTCCAGCCTTGTTGTCCACACCAATACTGGCTCTGGATTAGGAAAGGCCAGGCCTTTGCAGCTACTGTGGATTAAGTAGTGAGAAACTTTTAAGTTAATCCTGCAACCAGTCCTGCTCTTGCTGAAGCCAGTATTTACAATTCTCACACAACAACCTAAACATGGCTTGTTGTTGCTGTCTGTTGTCTACATGCACTGCACCCAAACCAGGGTCCATGAGAATTTCTCTAGATAAATGATTCTGTTTTCTAGCAGGCCATTGAACTGAAATGCAGTTTGAGGGGATTTTCTAAAAATGAATTGAGCCTTTGAATGAAGCTTTAACTGAGATTGAATCAAACTGACAAAAATGTGATTATCAACTAAGAAATAAAGAAATGGAGAGGCACACTACAGGAGAAGAGACATTGATGCTCTCATCTCCCTAAAACTTGAGGTGCCTCCATGTCTTTCTCCTTTTAAAACACCATAGATTGCTTCAAAAATGTGTCTAGTTCAAAAATATCTTTCTAGATTTTTTTAGTGTATATATCTAGTCTAAACCAGTACTGAGTGGTTCAATGTAGTCACAGATAAGTGAAAGCCAAAAGCACTGCTGGTTCCAGTAAATGGCATCCAGAGATGGTAAAGAAGCACAAGTCTGCAGTGAGGAACAAAAGAACACAGTTCACCAACCTACCAACCAAAAATGTCCATGGGAAAAGAAATAAGGAATTAACAAATCAGAGTAGATGCACAGCTCAGAGATACACAATCAGCTGTCCTTTAGTGAAAAGTCACCCTGCCCAGTAAGACACCAGTAAGGAGAGAATGCAATAGAAAATGGTACCCCAGAGGTGGGGGAAAAGTGGAGTAAGGTGTTTGGTCTTCCTACTGTGTGGTATCTGGAAAGTACTTGGTTCAATATGAAGACAACAGAAGTTATTTTGAAGTTATTTTGATCTTTGTTATACAGATGGTGTTTTTGTATTAAATTAATGAATGCATAGCACATTATTATATTCAATGTAAGCCACGTTCAGGAAAGAGGTTTTAACTTCCAGATATATTGCTATTTTTTTCTCTTTTTAAACATGTTCTAACAATTTTCACACAAATACAGGCCAGCCCACTGTGCTACAGATAATTATACAGTCTCTAAACCAGCACCTTGTTCTAGCTACTTGGATTTGTCTTAGTTTTGATTTGTTTAGGGTTTTTTTGTTTTTGGTTTTTTTTTTGAAACAATGATTTAAAGAAATCAAACACAGACAAATCCTGCCAGAAAATGTTTTCATAATAGAGGCAAGTACTGCCTACACCGAACATATCTGAAACACAGCCTGCCAGCATTGCCTCTCTCAGCTATGGCAGCCACCCTGAGAAACAGCATGCACAACACAAAGCAGCAACACAAGAGTCTATGGATCACCATTAGATAAACTTTTAAACCAGACACTGCACCCTTATTACAGCACAGCAATATAAACTTTAGCTTTCCTATTCCTCATCCTCCATGTGCTACAACCCTCCACCTTACCTCAGGAAGCCAGCTGCATCAGAGTTAAATCAGGATTTAGCTCAGAGGAGGGTTTTTCAGACTGAAAAGCCTCAGGGACAAACCTTACTTTGAACTGCCAATATAGTGGAGATAAGACTTTCAGGGCTGTATATAACTGGGGTAGTACGTGCAGGAGAAAATGCAACATGCTCAGTTGCTCTCCGCAAGCACCTGTTTTAAGTCACTGGAACACCCCTACAGTAAGCTCCATACATGTAAGGAGGATGGGCTAATACCTCGTTGGTTTGACAATGTCTGCACATTGCTACTGTCAGTATTTTCTTTGTGTAGCCAATTAGCTCTTTCCTTGTTTAGAAATGCCTCCATGGAGTTCCCAGGGAAAACGATAATGCCAAACAACTGGCAGCATATTTACATCTAAGAGATTATTATTTGTCATAAAAAGTGTAAGAAATTGATAAACATGCATATGATGATAGACCAGTTTTCATAACAGAGATGGAGAAAAATACCCTAATGACATTTCTAAACAAACATTTATGCCAGTAAATGTTCTACCACAGATACAACTGTATCAGCAGTGGAACTCAGTTAAAACAACAGAAGCCAAAATTATTTCCCTGAAATAACAGATGCCTCTACCACAGTGAACAGGGTGCAGGGCTTGCCAAGACACCCACACCTGTCCTGCGAATATTTTGGAAAAAGTAAGCCCGTAACTTGTGCTCCTGTCACAACCTTGGTCTACAACAAGTGAAAGCAAGCATCTTATGGGGATTTTACAGTGTATTCCTAACATGTTTTATGCAATAATTCTAACCTTGTAATTTCTTACAAGAAATGGTCCACTGTTTCATTATGAAAACCTACCTGCAGTAGCCAGTGAGGAAGTTTTACAGGTTGAAAAGGTGCCAGAGTTTTAACATGTTCTTGGTATTTATCATCTCTAAGTTTGTAATCAAAATTCTGTTATTCCACATAGTAGCAAGTACATAATTTTGTACTATTGATGAAAATTTACACAGGCTACTAAATCACAGATTCTTCAACAATTTTAAGATGGATTCTTGATATATCATAAAACAAAGAAGAAAAATATTGTCTACTCAAAATATATCATTTGACTAGCGTGACTTTCCGATTAGCTGATTTTTTATACCTATTCATGCAGGAATTTTGGCATTACAAAAAGCCTTTTAGAAATGATGAAAGAAAAACTATTTTCTGGTCGTTGGAGACCTACACATTTAAATTATGTTCATTATTAATGAACATAAATTTATTATCCATTTTCTACTCCTATTATCAGAGATTATTTATTTTATTTGCTACAGATGTGAGTTTTAACATCTTAACATGTAAGATAAGTTTTAGTATCAGTCACAGACAAGTAGGAAAAATACTATTCAAATTACATTTAAATTTTAGTAGGAAATACAGGATGTACACTCCCTATCAAGCATATCCCATTACACTTGTATTTCTAAGTCTCTTGGGATTAAACTGTTCAATATTATCTGAGGGATAGCAAGAGACTACTGTTTTCAATGTATTTATTGTCATAAATATTGTATGTATTAGTGATTTGAAAAGCAACCACACTTGTACTCTATTGCTATCCAGTAAAATTAGCTTGTAGTCAGGTGCCTAATCATTTTGAGAGTATTTTATTATTCACACATTACAGTGCAACTAACAACTTGAAACACCCTTTTCCCTTGTGTGAATGAAGGAGTTTAAAATACTCCCATTACCTTGTTTCCTGCAAACCTGCTTTCCAAATCCTTTCTTCAAGCGTGTTTTGTGACAGCAAAAAATCCCCACAGCCCCACATTTGTGCTTGCAATCAGTTAAAAAGTGTGGAAGACAAGAGGATGACTCTGAAGAAGACTAACAAGTCTCTCATTAAATGGCTTTTTCCTCTTTCTCAAGGCTTTCACAGAATGAAAAGGATAACAGTTCTCAAATGCTGGCCATCTGCATTTAACGTCACCATAACACCTAAAATAAATAAAGAAACATTTTGCTACCTTATGATTTTAAGAGCTCCCAACCTCAGAAGGGCCAATAGAGGTATTAGATACATTTGGCACACACTAGACATCTGTTCCAGGGAACTCTGCTCAAGTAGACAGCACTTCAAATTTTGCACATGCTTGTAATAAAGATATAAAAATTAAAAAAACCTGATTGCTAATTTCAAATGCACTACCTCTTTAAAAACTGATTTGCTCTTGTGGGCATGTAAAGACCCGCTAGTGCTACAGCTGCCACATAGCAGGGAATTTGTCTACAAAAGCAATTGTGTCTAGTCATAATCTCCTTCCGAAACACAAAGGTGATAATTTCTGATTTTATTGCATTTATATTACTAAGTTACTACAGCATTCCTGTGCTGCATCTGTCATTTCTACTGTGCACTCCATTTCTCAGGCATTCATAACTTAGTGGTTTTAATTCATAACTGTCTGAAATTTGGTGCATTAATCAGCTTGCATACAAATTTCCTGTGAAGAGGTGGGGGAAATTAAAAGCTTCAGATTTCTTCTCTGTGAGTCCAAGATATTTTATAAATATTGATAATATTTCAATTTATTATAATATTTTATTTCAATAAGCTACACCTTGACCTAACAGCCTAGACTAGTGGTGTCCAATCCAAACTCTACCAGGACTATGCTGGCCCTGTGCCTTCTTAGGGAGCTCTGTGCTGCCATGTGAAACTAGGGACACTGAGGGGCATCTTTGCAGACACGTGAATGCAAAAGGGATGGCTCTCAAGGAGAGAGCAGATCCCAAAATTTTTTTCATGATAATTTCATATTGCTGGGAAACAATAATCCCTATTTTGCAATAGGATCTAGAAACTCCGAAGATTCATATGTCAGATCCCACCTGTGACCTCAGGTTGATTCAGGTTGCACAGGGAACTTTAGCTGCTACTTAATACACGACTATTATGACAAGTCTTACTACGTATATCAAATATCTTGTAACTTACCCCCAAAGTATCAATGCATACAATATGCTCTAATAATGTCTACCACTTGTTTGTATCCAAAAGGGAGCTCATTAAGCTCACCGGAACTCTAGGTGTAGTCTGAATAACCCAAGAACTCTTATTTTATGAGCCATGCATTGGCATGATTTTATCTAGATTACATTCAGGTTTGATGTTAGTAGATACTCACTAGCAGATATTTAAGTATAGGTATTTGAAGTTACAAGTAGCTAACAGTAATTTCTTTCGTTGTCTACTTTTTGGCATGAGTCAGGAAAGTACAATAATAAAATACCAGGAATATAAACAAATGCAATTATCATACATAATATAAATATATATATATATATGAATTGATGTGATCCTGGTTTGTTTATATGACAGATATATAATTACACTGATTCCATGAAAACTGCATATACCATCAACACTAAAAATCCTAAAACTTTTTATACATTTTATTACAGATTAAGTTTATGTTCTTCTTCAACAAGGTTATACTGTTTCCCTGCATTGGCACATCAACTTATGCTGCACATAAAGGAAAGAAGCAAGCTTGACCACATGGAAGAGTACAGCAACCTAATAAAATCGGCTTGACTAACTATGCCACAGACACCTGCAAAAAAGTCAGGTATTTCAGAGTAAAGTATACAACACTATTGTTAATCTGTATATCTATATAAAATATGCTACTGTTACATTTTCCCAAATGATCAGACCAGTAAGATAACCCTTCTTCCACTAAGTCCATGAAACTTTTGTCATAGAAGTTTCTTTTGAAAACACCAGCCTGTCTGGACAGTAAGCACGTTAACTGTGCAAGTGCACATAAATCTGCCTCAGTGAAAGACCTTTGTCACCTCAAAGCATGACACTGTCACAGTGACAGTGAATTGCCTATTACCTGTTTATATGTGAAAAGTAAACAAATACTTTCTTTCTGCTTAATTTTAATCCTACTGAAGTGAAGAAGAGCTATCCAGAATTATGACAGGCAAAGGTAGATGGTCTGTCTGTAGAATTCAAATCAGCATTTGAGTGAAAGGGAGAGCCACAGATTAACAGATCACCTGGCAGAGTCCACTACTTTACAAAAATCTGGCTTCTATGCATCAGTGCTCATAATTTTCTTTAAACAAACAGTAGTGGCTTTTTAAAAGGAGGTGTACTCCCCTCTGAAGCATAACCTAGCTAGGTCATTCCTCTGCCACAGAAACACATTTAGTGTGAGTTACAATTGACTCACAACAGAGATGAGTACATTTCCTCAGGCTCTTCATATGGGTAGCCAAAAGAGACTACTTAGATGCTTTTCAGCCAACTTAAAATTTGATTGTAGCAACAGGAATATCATGGTACAAAGGTTTATGACTTTTAGGATGTTGAGTGCATACAGGAAGAACTTACTTCTGTGAACTAAAACCCCATATTTTATACACTTACATTCAAGAGAAAACACATCAAAACTTTTCTTATTACTTTGTTATCTCACTTTAATGAAGTATGACCACTAATGTGAGCTACGCTATTTTAACTTGTCTCAAAAAGTGTGGAAATGTATATGAAAATGAGGCAAAGCTGAACATTTTTCAAGCTGATTTCACTGCTAAAGGAGCAACAAATCTAGCAAGAACAGGTACATGCAAGGTAGTTATGCATGCAAGCTCTCAACTAGGCTGAGTGCTGAATGGGAACTGACATTTCATATTCTTGTGTGGTTTTCTTCTATTTTTTTAAAGCTAATTATAAAAGAAATCTTGTAATCCTAAATTAAGAGCTATATGACAAAAAAACCCTGGAAGCAAAAGCATCATTTAAATGTTCTTAGCACAGGAAGTAAATCTGTGGAATCAAGAATTAGTGAAACAGAGATAACTACCTTTTAAAAAGAGAGTCTCCAGGTTTGTCACGATCACTCTTTAAAGGGTTCCTACCTGCCCTGTCCTGACAGGCCCACGCAGAAATCACCAGAAAAAAAGAACAAAGAAATCCAGACCTAACTAGAATGGTAGTGTGAAAAATATTCTGAGATAGATATACTGGATGAATTTGCTGTTAACTTTGCAATGTTATGCTGGAAGTGGCTTCTGTCAAATACAAATTCGTTTAGAGACACAGGTGTGTCCTTTGTTTTACCTTTTCCCTCTCTTCCCTACCATGAGCCTCAGGCTCAATGCTTACATTAACTCAAGAGGAGCAGTTTAGTGCGAGCTTGAGGGTAAACACTGGCAAAAAATCACCAATAACTTGTAACTGATAGCAAGCATTCTTCCTGCCTTAGATTTTGGTGAACAGTCAGTGCTCTCCCAGGTAACATCCACACAGTTCAAGGAAGAGTATGAACCACAGACTGCTCACAGGAGGTTGAATGAATGAGGTCCCCAGGCTGTTGGTGCACATCAATAATACATGAGCTGGAACAGAAAATGGACCTTAGCTTGCTCCCTTTGCCACTGTACACAAAGACTATGCATCTATATTCCCACTACAACCTAATTTTTCTATCTACAGTGAAAAAGAAAGGCACCTGGCTGGTTTCTTCTTTCCCTTTCATTGCCCTCTTCCACCACGTTGGAAAATTTGGGAAATCCAAGAAAGGAAGGAGCATCTCATGGCTGTAGGTGCTAGCCTGCAGCACACCACTTTGAGCTGCAGGCAGCTCTCAGCAGGCAAGCAGAACTGATATTTTCCAATATTTGTCAAGTATTACTGCTTTGCAAGGTTTCTGGATTTATCAACATCCATGGCCTGTTCCATTTCAACACTCAGGTAGAATGTTAAAGAGGTGCTGTGTTATAGCCATGAACACAAGTGAAATATCAGTCAGCTGAATGTAGGGGACTCCTTCCCCTGGCTAAAATTCAAACTATACACATGCATGCATATGCTGTTCCAGACTAACACAGCTCAGTCCACAAATGATATTAATAAAGGTTATAATTTCTATACAGACCAAATAAACCTGCTTTTGTGAAACAATGGTAATTGAGCTTGCTATAGGACTCAGTGCATTGTTCTATTTCTTAGTAAAGATCCCCATGTACTCCATTGCATACTGACCACATTTACCTCAAGAACACACATAGAAACTCCACACACACAAAACTACACATAAAAAGGCAAAAAACCCAAACAAATAACTGATTGTAGCACAAGGTCTGCTGTATATTGCAAACTGAAACCAAACACTCAAAATGAACAATTTGTTACCTATTATTTTATGCAGTACAGTTGCACTACAGGAAACAAAAGCAGGCAATATACAAGCAGAATGAAGAATGTTCAGCTCTGCCTGGTGTCACCAAAACCACTGCAAGCAAAACCAATTGCCTCAAAGGCAAAAACATAACTTTGTCTGATGTAGGCTTCATTTTTATTTTTCTTTTTTCCTCGAGTAACTGGCTCTGCTGCCATGGCTCTGATCAGCAGTAAATTAGGATTAGATAGAAAGGACTAGGATGAGGGGGTAATGTAGAAGCTGGAGGGCAGAAATGAGAAAAGAGAATTGATAAATAATACACAGGTCTCTTCTGTGAAAAGCTGGCAGAACTGCTGAGGAATAACTCAAAATACTATCCAAATACCACTGATAGAAAAATCATCAGGGGAGAAGGGTTTACATTCAGAGAGGAACCCACTGATAGAAAAGTCTGTTTAAGATTCCTTGACCTCAGGGGAAAAAGAGGGTGGTAAACACTGGGCTCTCATACAAATGAGGAGTAGCAGGGTTTGCAGAATAAAGACTGTCTGAAATGCACTGAAGATACCCATCCAATGTTATAAACCATAGTGGAGAAAAGACAGCTGTTGAAAAGAAACTCTCCTGGCAATAAAATATATGCTCAGCTCCATAAAACAGAATTGTCAAGGAGGGGTAAAAGAAAAGGAAGATAGGGTAGAAAAGGTAGACAGGATAGTTCTTTGAGGTACTTCCAGTCTACAAAAAAGTCTTCATTAATGTCAGTACTTTCAGCACGCTTGTCAAGGGACAGTGAGATCTTCTTCAGCCCAAGATCCATCATCTTACTGCTTGTCTCTTGCTTAGTAGGAGAGATTCTAAGATTCAGCATCCTTACAAGCCAACAGATAGGCCTAGCTTGTGTGGCAACCTTCCTGAAGTCATCTGATGAAAAAGACAGTCTGACAGAATTACATTTTCAAACTCTGACTCTATGTGTCTGCCTTCAAAAGGCTTGTCTTCTGGTTGGGCATATGGAAACACAGACACACACACACATACATTTTATTTTATGTCAGAACATGATTGACAAGTTCGAGGAGAGAGCTCAGGAGAAAGCAATAATTAAACAGAAAGAAAAGTGTAAGAAAATTCTTTAGACTAGAAAGGCAAAGGGCTCTTCTATCATACAGGTGAGCAGATCAATAGGCAAGTCTCTGAGGAACTAGAGGAACTTGGCATGAGTAAAAGGGGAGATTCTCTCTCCATCTGGACAATGCTGCTTCATGCTGAGAAAATACCTTACAACCCTGTGCCAAAGACCACACCAAAACATTGCTGGCAACTTCAAAATCTTAACTGCCTGAAGTAATATGTCCCAGAGAAATACTGCAAACCCGAGGGTACTATGCTTTCTTACTGTTATAAAACTGGTGAGGAGACAACTATTAGATGCCTTTCAGCTCCAAAGACAGAGGTGATGATGGGAAGAAGAACTGTGCTCTCTTCTTAGGAGACCATCTATGTGTCAAAGAAAATGCTCACAGGTTGCCAAGTAGAACCTATGAGTTGTCTTCAAAATGGCAACTATAATCAAAGCTTAGGAACCAAAGGTGTAACATCAACTCAACACACTACCACAAAACAAGCAATACTTGTTCATCAAAAAAAATGGAACTTCTATGAACTGTGCTGAGACATTTTCCCCAGCCTCCTGGATGTTACCATTACAAAATGTGTCTTGATATGCAGCTTATTTTTCTGGTCCTTAATTCATCTTACTGCATCTAGATACATCATCTGAGACCACGAGGTCTTTAAAAATCTTGCAGGTGGTTCTTCCATGTGACTATGCTGTATTGTTTTCCTCTTTCTTTTCATCTTTTCTTATAAATCATTCCCTCTAGTCTCCAACAATTTTTGATGCTCTGCTGTGAGTCTCAGTCAATTAACCTATACCTTCAGGGGGTCAAATTTAGATCCAGTTCTCCTGTTATTGCCTTTCCTTGTATTTTGTGTATTTGTTTTAAATTCCCTTAACAATTATGCCAATCCCTAGACATGGGGCACTATAAAAAGAAATATCCCTAAGTTATTTTAAAAGCCAAAAATTGAAAATTACCCTGTTAATTTGAAATCAATGCTGTTTTACATAAATGAAAGAAGCCTTTCTTGAATGAGAAAAGACAGGTAAAAATAGGGGAATATGGACAGTTGAGATTATTTTGATTAAATACTTATATTAACATGCAATAGCTAGAATCTTACTTTTATAAGCTTTTAAGACATCAAAGATTGACTACCACCTAAAAACACAAGTAAGATAGAAATTTAACCATTAATTATATATTTTCTAAATTGTTTGTTTCCAGCTTAGCCACAGGCCTTCCAGGGTTTAAGTATCTTTATAAAAGCATAAATACACACACATTCAAACAAGTAATGTCCCTGCTACTAAGGCTGGAAGTTGGCTTTTCTGTGCTCACAGTAACTTAAACAGTTTAATAAGCTGTAGAGTAATGAATAAAAAACAATGATTATCAATGAAATCATTAAAGGCAGGTTTACAATAATTAACAAAGGTCACCTTAATAGCCAATTTAGAGGTATTTCTAGATCTCCCAGTCCAAAAGATAAAGCCTTCAGTAGTAAAATTTGCCATTATTAGAAAAGTTCATTTCATTGTTCAGCCTTTAACTTGTTATCTGTAATTAAGAAAAATCAGACTTCAAAGCAACAAGAGAAGACTGTGATAAAACTATTTGAAGTACACTCTGGCAGGGATAAAGCCAGCAGAAAGGTGGCTGTCATAAAATAGCCAAATGGCTTTTTCCACCTCCATCAAGGTCACTTTACTGATGATGGGCTCAATAAGATGATAATGCATTTAACCACTTTCCTTGCATCTGACTTCGACCTTACTGCAAATCCAAATGGCCTTGTTTAACTACCCTGGCCTTTCAACATTTCCCTGAACAAAGATAATTAAGGAGATATACTGCCCCCTACTATCACAGGAATTGAAAGACAAATAAACTTTTAAGAGCACAGCCAGGTGTCTATTGCATAAATGTACAATGTTTAAGCAGGGGGCAAAATGAAATAATGGTAAAATAATTATAAAAGGTTAACAAAGTTAACTTTGCTATGCAAGGCAATTCTGTTCTATTCAAAAGAAAGAACATAAGAGGCTTTCCAGGCTACTTTTTACAACTCCCTGGACAACAGCCTTTTCTTTAATGCAGTTTCTGACTTAAGAGGAAAAATGTTCTGCAAAAATTAACAACTCTGAAATTTCTGCAGATTTGAAACTGGTTATATTTCATACAAGGGTACAATGATGTTTTATGAAAAAGCAGGTCTAGATGATGAAACTGAAAAGCTCTTCTAAAAACCCACACATTTCCATTCCTTTTTTTTTCCTTTGTGTGTGGTCAGCAACTACAGTAGAGGTGAAAATTAAAGCTGCTTAAAAATTAGTTTGGCAGTTACGACAATTTGAAAGCTTTTTAATGCTTTTTACAGTTATGAAAACCAACCAAATAATACAATTACATAATAGAAGTTGCCCTTTTAAAAAAAGTTTTGATTAATATATACTCCTATACGCCATACACTCCAGGACACTAATTCTTCTTGATACCAAGAAAAAAAAAAAAAAGGCCCATATCAACAGCTCTTGGACTAATAGCAACTGAAACAGACTAAAAAAAAAAAACAAAACTGGTAAAGCAATTGGATGTTAGTTATGCAGAGATGCAAGAGATATTATCTTAGATTAATTTTTTTCTTCTAAATCTGCTTTTCCTCTAAAGCATCTTAGAAATATTGTTGTGTAGGTCTGAATCCCCTTCAAAAGTAAGAAAGCAGTAAAATGGCAAGTTGTATCAGAAAGATAAAAACACATAACTCACTGTTGATGTGATACTAGATATGTTAGCTTACTGCTACTGCCAAAATTGCTGTTCCTTTGCCACAGAAAATTAAGCATGCAGAAACCCCATCGCATGTCTTCAATCAGTTTTATCATAATGCAGTTCTTCAAAAATTACAGCAAATCCACCTCTGCCATTTTGTAATGCCACCATCACTTTGAGTTGTAGATGTAGTTTGTGCAAATTTTCATCACATTCACGTATTTGGCTTAATCTTTTGCTGTAACACTTCTTTATGCAGACTCAACTCCTGAATTCTGAATATGCCAGAAGTTAAAGCTCCTGTAAAGGTATCCTCATGTAGTAAATACAAAAATCAGCGATTACAGTATCAAAACCATGAAGTTTGCAATGACTCATATGCCAAAGCTATGCAAAGTCCTTTCTGCTGTATATAACAAGCCATAAAAAAAGTCTTTCACTCTGAGCTAGAATGATTTTCTGTTTCTAGATATGAGAAGTCTACTTTTCTCTTGCATCTAAAGGGCTTGCTTAAAAACCAATCTACTTTACAGCATTTTACACAGAACAATTACTTTGTTTCAAGTTTGGATAAATGGTGGCCCTAGTCAATCTCAAAACGAGATTACACACCTTGTTGTTACCTTGAGTGAGTCCTGAAGTTCTCATGCATAATTGCACGCTGAATTCCTTAATCTTACACAAAGAAGATGAATGACTACCTTCTACTCATTCAGAGTATTTCAGCCACCTACCTATTCTGTTCAGATTTTTTAACGTGGGTGACACTTTTTAAAGGAACACAAGAGCCATTTTTTCTACTTGTCCCTCACATTTAAAAAGGTTAACTTAAATGGAAAATGATAGAAACATTTTTTTTAGTACAGTTGCTTTATTTCATCCTGATTTCTTCTTTTGTGTAAAAATCTTCAAACCTAAAAGATATATGCATCTTCAAACCGTTAGTGAGGTCACGAGCTCACAGCATCTTACTCCATACATTACTGAACATACAAAATCCCCTTGCTATTCTGAAATGCAAAAATCTGTAACTACCTCTGGAAAAGCTCCTTCAAACCCACACACAGCGTAGCCTATAGACATTTTTAGAATGAATAAAACCAATAATTAAGATCTTTGAACACATGCAGAAAGGACAGGAAAGCTAAATTTTTTGCTTATTTTGGACAACAATACAGTGAACGTATTTGCTCAACATAGACATTTGAATGATAATATGAGAAAATTGTACATACTACAACCTTTTATTTTTCCTTGTTTTGTTCAACAAGTGAATTGGGAAGTAATACAAGTTACAGGAAGAGAAGTTATAAGGTCTGATCTCACAATTGCTTATCAGACCATTTTGGTAATTTGAAAAGTCATGTTAAATCTTCACAGATGAACATTACAACTGAAAGAATACAGCTCAACATAAATTCCCTAAGTTGGGTTCATTTGTATCGTATACTGATATTTACAGATATTTCTATGTCTTTCAAGCCAAAGGATAAACTCTTCAGTACTAAAATTTGCCATTATTAGAAAAGTTATTTTCAATGTTCAGCCTCTAACTTGCTATCTATAATTTAAAAAAATCTACAAAGCTGATGGGTGCATGACAGCATTCTTATTGTAGAACTGTAGAATGAACACACATCTGACATGACATTTTTTATTTTTTCATTGCATCAATTATCAGTTTTTTTCTAGACAGCTACCACACTGGCTGCTTCACTTCAAACAGAAAAAAAATAATATACATATATATATAGCCCATGCTGCATGGGACATGTAATTTCTTGTTTCAGAAAGGTTAGAAAGTAAAAACAAGTCAAAGCCACCTAAACATAAAATGTTTTTTAAAGGCTCTATTGCTGTAGGTTTCTGGCTAAATTGTAACACACACTTTCATGACTCCTTGAAAGGAAAAATACTCTTTTGCTGTGAAATATGAGACCACTCTTCACACAGGATTGCAGAACGATTAATCAAAAAATTTTGTAACATCTCATTTGTAGTTACTGAGCTGCTTGACAGTTATTGAACCCCAATCTGATGGATGAAAAAAAGGTAAAATAGATTTTTTTCTGTTCTTTTTTGAGCACTTTCCACTTCCCAGGTTTTACACAAATACTTCCGCCAGAACTTACTGAGGGTGCATGAAAAGATTTACCTTTTGAAAGAAGGAAAAATGCATTCCACTAGCTGCATGCACATCACTTAGAAGTTCATGGGAATAAACCCAGCCTATTTAGTGCCATTACACAAATTACAAATTCTTATCTTAATGATAAGGATTAACATCAGGCAATTAGATCCTTGGGTCTATTAAGAAATTAATACACTTTCCAACGGACAGGGGACTCCTGCCATCTTCAGAAACTTTTCTAAACACTTTCAGCGAATTTACTCTGTGGATTAGAATTCCCTTCCTCTGCCTCCTTTGTTCTCTACCTTCAAAGCTTCTAACAAACAGCTCCAGAAGAGCTCAGTCTTTGTCTGGAAGTCTGGTAGTTCACATCCTAAGTTTCTTTCCCCATTGCTAAAATATTAGGAGGCAAGGCTTTTGAAAGCTTTCCACAGGATCAGCCAGAAAATAGACACAAAGTTAACAAAGGGCAGCTATCACTACAGTGTCAGGTTTGTTTACTGAAGCAGATCAGTATTTCCCCAAACCTTCAAAGTTCAGACTGTTTGGTTTAATAAACCATCAAAAAAAAAAAAAAAAGGCAAATGGGCTAAGTAAGGTGAGCACAAGCAAAGACAGTTTAAAATAAAACACTCCATAGACAGATGTGCATTTCAAATTCAGATTCATGTGAATGGGATGAACAGGAAAACTAAAACATTGCATGCACAAAAACTGCAATGGTATGTTCATGCACTGGGATACAGACATTATTTTAAGTAAACTTAATTGCTGACATACCTTTCTCAGTTTTTTTCCCCCAATCCTTCCTTAAAGTCTACTCTAGCAATTAACAGAGGTCTCCGGATGGCTCACTGAAATATTTAAAGCTGAAGAACAAAAGGTTTATTTTAAAAATGAAAACCTTGGCTTGTACAACTCCAGACATGAATCTGCTTTCAATTACTGAAAGTATTTCCACTTCAGTGAAAAAGGATCAAATCTTCAACTACACCATCTTTAGGCAATGAATTTGATTATATTAAGCTTTAAGAATACAGAATGACTTTGTGACACAGCTGTATATTCCATTCGTATCGTGTATTAGGTATACAAAAAAGAAGGAGCTGGCACTTTAAATGAGAAGCAGACAGAAATGTGTCTGCTCACAGCAGCACACTGTACTTCCATACCAAAGCTCTGCTTTAGGGCTGGTTTTTTTTCCAGGTGCCCACATAAATGCCAAAGATTACACTAAGCTTTAAATTAAGGATTTTACAATCCTTTAGAAATGAATCTGGGCTGATTATTCCCCCACGCTTTTATTTGCATAATTTGCACTGTTGTAAAGTTACATTTTTCTTTCTGGACTTTTGAACGAGCACAACCTCTTCCACATCCCCCCCGGCGCAGCAGGTATCGCATCCCCTAGGAAGCACGATAATCAGAGGCACTTTATACTTTTCCCATTATGCGAGCGTAACAGAGTAGGGCGAGGGAGCTCGAAGGCTTCACTCCGCAGCGAGACGCGATACCTCAAACGCAAATTATGCAAAAACTTCTCATTTCTTACATCTCCGATTTCGCGAATCTCTCCTACCGCATCCCAGCCAGGCACCGGGTCGGGCTCTTTCAGCAGCACGGCCAGGCACAGCGCACGAGCGGCTCCCTCCCGGCTCGGGCACCCTCGGCGGGCAGGGCGGGCCGCCCGCGGCTCCTCGCAGCGCTGCCCGAGCCGCGCAATGAGGCAGCGGCACCGCCCCCGGCCCGGCCCGGCCCCGCCCCGCGCCCACCTCGGCCGGCCCGCGCTCCGCTCCGCTCCGCTCCGCTCCCCTCCGCCGCCGGCTCCGTCTGCGCCCGGCGCCGCTCTCCCGGCCCGGCCCGGCCCGGCCCGGCCCGGCACTGCCCGCGGTGGCGGCGGGGCCCGGCTCCGCCTCACCCTTTCGCGGCCGGGAGCTCGTACGGCCCGCAGCTCCGGGGAAGGAGCCTTCCCGGAGAGCGCGGAGCCGCTGCCGCGGCGCTCTTCGTACGGCTCACGGGCAGCGCGGGGCCGCGGGCATCCGCCGCAGAGCGGGGATTTCCCGAGACGCAAAATAAACTCCCTGCCTCGCGAGGTAGTTGGTGTATGGGCGCAAAGTACCTGCCTGCTCCCTCCCGTGCGAGCCGCCGCCGCCGGGCGGCACGGAGGGAGAGCGGCTCCCTCCGGTCGGTGCTGACGGCAGGCGGGCTCGTGTCTGGCCGCGGCCGCTGCCCGAGCAGGAGCGCGGCTGAGCAGACGGACCGGGCCGGGAGCAGAGCGCAGCTGTGAGCGCGCAGATGTGACACCGGCCCCTCATCACGCACCACCTGGGCTTTAATTGAAACAGAAACACCTCCCCCTCCATTTACCACCGCAGGAGACAGTTTTTCTTCGTGTCTATAGAGGCATGAATATAATACACTCTGCTTACTTCAAAACACTCGGCAATCTATGATCAAGTCCTCTGCTAATGAAGCCGTCGGAGTCCCAGCTCGGTCTGACTGGATGCATCATATCTGTCAGATAAAGGTGTCAAAGAATAGATACGAAATACAGCATTCACAGGACTCACCATTAATTTCTGAAATACTGTAGAGCGCAGGAAGAACTAGATGCCTACAGATTATGCAGATACCAATGTATTCATTCAGAATTTAAAAGCCTATTTTCGACTGGTAATCAAACTGAAGTAAATGCCTCTATCTTTTATAAAAGAACCAGATTTTTAATATTTTTTTTCTTTTTTTTTTAACTTCCTCCTTTTGGAACATGGAATTCTTTCAAAATTACCGTGGGAATGGTGTCTCCAGCTTCACTCTTAACATCACTACACAAAGACCCTTCTGAGCTGGCTTAGAAAATTCAGTGATATATAGGAATTTCTACAAAACTTCTATTACGGTTTTCTTTTCACCTTGGACCTCTGCTAATAACAACTAACTTAACTCTCTCTCACCCTATTACAAGATGCATTGCTGACACAGGCCAAGTTATCACACCAGCTGCCCAGAAGCCACATTTTGCCAAATATCAGATCAAGACATTGTTAATGATTATACAATACTTCCAGGGAAAATAATACCATTCCAGAATATGTTTTCAACACTGTTATATAGAAGGCTGCAATAAAACCACGTATTTCATATGTATTATTCATAAGAAATTTAATGCTATCTAAAAAGCTCACACAATTCCTATAAAAAAACAGAAATAGGCTATACAGATTGAAATAGTAGAATTCTGTGAAATGGGGGACAATAATGGTCTAAGTAGCCAGGTCCTGATGAGGGCAGTCATGGCTGGCAGTGGGGAAAAATCCCTAAACACTTCCAAAGTAATAGCACTAATACTGCAGCTTGACCTGAAGCTCTTCAAGTCAGATATGCAACAGACTGTGTGGACTTTGACTTAGCACAAGGGAGAAACTTTAATACAGTCACCATTGACAAACTCCACTCAGGTTTGGGGCCAGTTTGATAAAAATGGGAGGCTTTTTGCAGATCAAATTCTGGATAGACTCCTATCTGTGATATCTACAAGACCAGCCAAGAAAAAGTTAGGAGATGAAATCATGAACTAATATAGTCAGTTTAAAGAAGCAAGTTTCCAGCAATTCCACAGCAACATTCATACACTCAGCATCTCTTCCAAGGGGTCTAGTTGCAATAAATGTGGTATTAGATCACACAAATATGATTTTCCAAACTGCTTCGAGTACCTATGCATAAGCACTTTCTGCCATTACCTACTAAGTAGTTAATAACTTCAGGAATATATTCTTTCAGATCTTAAAAGGAGGAGGAAGGGGAACTGGATGCTTGGAGTCAGCTTGTGCAGAGCTTTAGAACACACTTGAATTTCTGCCCTCAGAGAGGACCTGTAATTGCACTCCCTCTATAGAAGACTGCCATGGACCTGTGAAGGAAGCACGATATTGGGTCCTCCAAGAGCCAGATACTATGGAAGAAAAGACATATTTAGATGATCTCTTTTCAAAAGAAAACTATCCACACATTCTGTACCTTTTTTCTACAAATATGTATCACTCTACGTTCAGTAAATGAAGACTGCACCCCATCAAAAAGAGGACCTGGATGTCATTGCAGTGCATCCACTTTCTCCATTTTCAGCCAGCTGCAAAGGAATTTTCCTTTGCTGTAATGCCCCCTGTGCTGAGATTCCACTGTCCTATTAACACCAGCACAAATGATTTATGAAATCTATTAGGTGCAACACTAAAGACATCTCAAACATAAATGTTTGCTTAGGAAAGTATTTCTATGGAGTAGACAAATGGGGGTTGAAGCAAACTCCAACACAGATATCACACTTTATGCCCACATAGCTCATGGCCAAACAGTAGAAGGAAAGATCAAACAAAACCTTGTGGGTAGCTGGAGGGGCTGGGGGGAAGAATAACATATGTGTTTCATTCATACAAAAAGGGAGAAGCACTTCAAAAAATTATTTGGTCAAAAGGATTATTGCAGTAAATTATGCTGAGCATTGAATTTGAACCTATCTTTAGTCTTTCTTAATTAATAGCTCATTATAGTACTTTTTCTTAATGGGGAATAAATTAGAGCCATGTTAATCCATGCAGCTATCTGCAGGTACATTTATCACTATGGTAGCCACTTTTCTTTCTGGAAGCTGCATTTCATGGGCAACAAACACTCATACCCTGTTGAACTCAAGTCCTGGTGGCCTTTTCAGGTCACTGGCAGGGTCACCTAAAAACTTACCCTTTTTTCTAACAACTGAAAGTTACCTCACAGCTAGCCTTGACATATGTGAAAGAATTTCTCTTTCACTCTCACAGTCTCTCTTGTCATATTGCCACAACTTAGATCAGTGAAAACAAGCGAGCTAGGGGCCTTGCTGGTATAAAAGAGTGAGGAACTGCCAACAGGATGTTCTTTGTGGGAACTCAAAGCTTTTGGAACTGATTCTTCTTCCCTGATCCAGAAGAGCTCAAATTTTATGGCCTTCATAGCATGTTGCATAGTTCATATTTTTCCAGAGTGCATGAAAACAGAATTGTGGATGTGGTTAGTTAATGGAGGCACGGCTGTGTTTCAGCTTTTAAACTGGCTGGTTTGCATTCATTTGAGGAAGGAGGCCTATTGCAGCTTAGTCACAATGATTAATTTTGATATTTGCATTTGAATTTGGTCAGGTAATCGGGAATTTAGAGGTAGTAACAAACATATACACTCTCTGAAAAAGATAGGTATTATCACAGAGAACTGACACACTCCATGGCTCATAGCTGATGCCTGGAAAGGACTTAAGAGGTTCCACTGGAGGTGACTCTAGGTGGTCATTAGACCAGAGTGGCCCAGGTACAAGTAGCTGTGCTCCCTGCAGCACGTAACACTTCAGTCCTTACTGATACCTTCTCTGAGTGCCACCATGTCAAAGTAGAAAATATTATTGTGCCTGTTTTTCACATGGCAAATGAAGGCACAAAGGTGGCTTGTCAGTCCCACAAAAGTAGTACCATGGGGAAGGGAAACATGATGCCTCAGATTGTCTTCTAGGGCCTAGGCTAATCACTGAGCCTTTCTCCTCATCAAAATAATCATTGCAGCTATTTATCAACATTCATGATGATCAGTGACTTTTATTAAAAGGGAACAAACACCTTTTTAGCCAAATACTCATTCACCTACCTGAATAGTAGTAGCCTAAGTGCCCCGTTAAGACATCCTATCATAAATACTTAATTAATGTTACAACCACTTATACTGAGATGTTAGGTGTACTTTAAAGAGATAGGGTTGTTTGCATTACAAAGAAGTAAAAATGGAGTATCCACCTAGAAGCTGAAATTGTAGACCATCAGTATATCACTTTGGAAACATGTTTTTCTTACAACCCTAGAAAAAGACAGGGTATTAAGTTATGAAATTTAAACATTGCCTCAGTGTCAGATAAGGTATAATTTATAACAGCAACATATATTCTTGTGTCTGTTTTACAAAACAGACTTGGTCAAACAAAATAGTTACAATATAGCTTTGCAGTTCCCTCTGGAAATGTATTTTTTAAAAAAGGGAGAAAATTAATGTCTAGAAATTAGTCTTAGGAATACTATCTGATATCAATAGGATTAGCAGTATAATGTGTTCCCATGAGAAAACACATGTGCCTAAATGGAGAACATCTTGTAGTTCTTAAGCATTTAAACAGTATGCTACATTGACTATTTTTTTGTCACAAGTGAGGATTAAGATGAGCCATTTTTCATGCAGTAATGATAGTGATTTAAATTAGAACAGACTAAGACCATAATGAGCTCACAGATTCAGTGTTTGAATCCAAAAACAATAAACTTTTTTCCTTTTAATTTACATAGATAAATCATAACTTTATTTTTTATAACCCTTTCCAAGATCACATGAAGAATTTTGTAGTTTCAGATCAGTATTTAAACACAAGTGGAAATTGTAAGCAAACAGATGTAACTGGGGTAGGGCAAGAGTTATAGCAGAAATAAAATCCTTTCAAAAAAAGGATTAAATTATGACATATTTCTTGAATGTAAGTGGGTAACATGTGGGGTTTTTTTCCTAAGAAGCAACCCAAAACTACCCAGTGTACATCTGTACTGTGATTTTTGAGTGCTGTAGATTTGTATATTGAAGTAAATAATGTTCCTCTGCTCCTGTTAAATTTCCCAGCAAGCTCAATGCAGTGCGAGGCCAAGTATAAAATGCACAATATTTATCTTTATCAGCACTTGGGGGATTTTTGCTCCCTAGCAGTACACTGCCCTGATTAGAATCATCCTACTCTACACTAATTGGTCATATATAAAAGTACAGGAAAATACAAATTTACAGATGTAATACCTCGATCTCCAAAATCTGAAACATGAAAGACATAAATATTAATCATGATGCTTTTCATACTACTTATGGAGTTCTTAGGTATTTTTTTTTTTACCTGAGTGTTCAAATACCTACCATACACCAGTGAGCCAGTAGAGAAAAAGGGCACATATGCTTTGAACGACTAATACAGTTCTTGGAAACATAAGGCACACATACTTTCCTTATCTTACAGTACAGCTAAGTGAGGAGGAGGAGGAGAAGGACCTTTTCATGGAAGAAATATTGCCCCCCTCCCCCCCCCCAAAAAAAAAGGAACAAAAAAGGTTAATTCTATTTGCTTCAAAAGAACTGCTGTATGAGTAACAGTAATTAGATGAAGTGATAAAAAATAATGCTCTAATGTTTTCATGTCATTTTGCCTAATTCTTGAAGAAAAGGCAGTAGCAGTTTAGGGAAGAGTTTAAACCCTTCACTAAAAAAAGAAAAATCCAACTGTAATCTGAACCTTATATCTCTCTTTAAACCGAACTCTCTACGAATCTGAAACCTGTTTGTATTTGTGAGACTCACTTCAACACAGCATCAAGACCCTGAAAGATCCTAAAACACACAGTTGCCTCTCCTCGTTCATCAATTTATCGCACTGCTTTCCCATTTGTCTCAGTAACCTCTATCAGCAGCTGCAACTCACTGCTCTCGTCTGTAAAAGAAGGCAAAGAAGCCATCGCTTCCACAGCTAATGCTCTGAACTGGAGACTGAGTGTCTAATCTTCATAATGAGCAGCTTCCAACTGACTAAGTTTTGATTTACATTTAATACTTGGGTCCACAGGTCTAAATCCCTCTGGATTACTGGATTTTTTTTTTTAATTAAAAATTTACACTTTTTCCAGAAAGTAAAAGAGGAAGATATTTACTGCAAATGAAAATGACATAAAAATGTATCTGGAAGAAAAGAGAGATCAATTTGGTATGTAAACTCATGAGATACAGGATATCTCTTAAACAAACAACATGTATAGGCTGCTTGAAACAATCCATTTTGAGTAAAATAGTTTTGCATAGAGGTCCGTCAAAAAGAATTGGCTTTTGTGAACAAACTTCCCTATTGTGAATCTCTTAGAACTGGTAAAGACCACCAGCAGGGCAATCCTATCAGTATAAGAGAATACGTTTTAAGAAAAAAACCACTTTATTCTTAATGATCAATCTAGAATTTTATACTTCTAGAAAATTTAACTTGTACTCTGATCATATTGAAAAAAAGGAAAAAAAAAAGAAAAAAAAGGTTCAGGACACTTCTTTGAAATGATATCTTTTAAAAGATATTTTAAAAGCAGTGGCACACACACACAGAGTCAATATCCGTGTGATTCTCACAAAAAATATTTCACATATTTCTTGGAATAAGCATTATACTGATCATGACATAAACTATGTGGCTGGGACTGTGGGTTCAGCTGCTGCTGTCCATCTTCTGTCTTTTTATTATGGGAAAGATGACTGAAAACTTGCTATGTCATTTAGCAATTCCTAAAATTATGCCATTTAGAAATTTCTTTTTTGCTCAGTAGAAAGTAACCATTTATTTTCTCCTAATTACAGTATCTCCTCACTCCCTTTACATCATAACTCTTTGGGGAAATAAAACAGCCACCAGAGCAAATTTTCTTTTTACACAGTTGCTGCTTTGGCAAGATCAGAAAAAAGTGTCATCCTTTGGGTAAGTCTGTCAAACAGATTTCTTACATGCAGTTTGAGAATGTTAATCCAAAAGTACTCTATCTGCACTTCTGTATGCTTATATGACATTTATTGACTTGGAAAGGTGGCATAAAAATTATTTCACACTCCTCTGACACCTGGTGTGAGCCATACCCCTGAAAGTGGTCTATATACAAAATGGTTATATAAATCATATATGTAAAATAAAATTAATAGTTTCAAAATATTAGATTTCTTTTAGATATATAAAGAAAACCACTTTGGGCTGCTGTTAAGTAGACACCTTATTACGTGTCCTTGGAGGAAAAAAAAGAGGTTTTCATAGGGCATAAGAATAGGGTTTATATGCACTTTGAGTCCACTCAGAACTATGTACATAAACCTTCCCGTGCTAAACATTCCAGCAGAGGATGAATGCCTGGTGATAGGTGGGCTGTTAGGCACAAGACTAAGTGCTGCAGGGCACCTAGAATTGCATTTATGGTGATTTGTTGGATATTGATTGTCCTAGAGAGAAGATGATAATTTTCTACATTTGACCCAACACATCTAATATTTGCCAATATACCAAACTGCTAGTGAAATTATTTTTCCCTGTATCAACAGGTGTTGCATATTCAGAAATAGGGTAGAGACACTTTTAAGACTTTAAAGTTATTATTTACTTAACAGGGAAGGGAGAAGAAAATATTTTTTACTTTATATTTTGTGCTCACACAGACCATGAGGCTGTACCACAGGTCTTACAAGAATCACTTGACTTTCTTCAAGCAAGTCTAACCATTGCACAAATTTCCAGAGCACAGTATATTACACAGAAATTATCACATGCAATACTCCCAAGTCTTTCTTCCCACTTTCTTCCTCATACTCTATTTATTTGCTTGGCATGCCTCTGCATAGATGTCAGACTGCCATGGATCCATGTGTGTTCAACAGCTTCAGAAATCACAGTTTGGCTCTGTCAGTCAGTTACTATTTTCACAGCAGCCAAGTTTATCACTATCATTTCCTAATTCCATCATCTAAATGATTTTGCTAACTGCATTTCACTAAAGACCTTTCCACAAGCACTGCCAGATTTGCAAGCTTTGGTGTTATCTGCCAAGAGAAGGAACTCAAAGTCCAGCTGAATTCTCTCATACAAGAACACTTAAAACATGAACAAGTGGTAGAATGTTCAGCCTAAAAAGTATTTCTCAAAGAAAATCCAGAAGCTAAATATAGTGTGTACATACAGAGGGCATACAAAAGCTAATGGCATGACACAGGTTTTTAGAGTCCTGATGAATCAGTGCAAGTTCCAGGAAAGACACCCCCTCCACCTCCCTTCCCCACCCACCATATGCTGACTTAAGAGCAAAGCATGCAATGGGCAACCCTAAATGAAAAACTACATGGAAGAACGGAGCTGAATTTAGCATTGATAATGCCAAAGTGACTGAATCAATTTTGAGGCCAAAAATCTGAGAAGGTCAGAGCCCAGCCTGCTAGAGAAGGATTCAAAGATAAGGACAATATTCAGTAAAAATGCAACTTTTATTGCAAAAGTCCTGAAGATAACTGAATTTATAAAATCTATCCTTAGTATTGGTAACTGGGCAGATATAGCATAATCAGTGTCTCAGTGTCCACATTTCTTTCTACAGCAGTGTTTCCTGAAATATTTCCCCACATGCACTCAACTTACCTTTGTTTCTCCCTGCTATCTATTATACTGCAAGAAGCATCGTCAGCCTTTTCTCAAGAATCTGGATGTTTACTTTGGGATTATCCTTCCCTTCCCTTCCCTTCCCTTCCCTTCCCTTCCCTTCCCTTCCCTTCCCTTCCCTTCCCTTCCCTTCCCTTCCCTTCCCTTCCCTTCCCTTCCCTTCCCTTCCCTTCCCTTCCCTTCCCTTCCCTTCCCTTCCCTTCCCTTCCCTTCCCTTCCCTTCCCTTCCCTTCCCTTCCCTTCCCTTCCCTTCCCTTCCCTTCCCTTCCCTTCCCTTCCCTTCCCTTCCCTTCCCTTCCCTTCCCTTCCCTTCCCTTCCCTTCCCTTCCCTTCCCTTCCCTTTTGCCTGGGGATGCTTGTGCTTCCTGAGAGTTGAAACACTGATCTCACTGCATTTGCCTAGTACTTGGCTGGGAGGGTCAAAAAGAGTAGAAAAGTATGGAGAACAGCTTGTTCTTATAATCAGATGGAAAATCCAACAAAAAAAATTGTTAATTTTATTAAAAGAAAGCTCTCTAGTCTACACTTAATGTGTAAACTCACTTTCCATAGATGTTCTCACATCTCTGTGTCCACCACCCAGCGACCCAAGTACTTTTTTCTACAACAGGGGTGATATATACATACACAACTCAGTCATTTATCCAGGCAAAGATTGTTGAAAAATGGACTTCAGGAATTCCTTCCATGGGTTCATCTGTCCCTTAAATTGCCCTTCCCCATCTTGTCCACCTACTTTGGCAATAACTGTGTGGGGGGGATACAGAAAGTCTCCAGTAGAGCTCTGTACTGAAGAGCATAGCACTGATACTGGAACTCATTTTGAGACAGGCCCTCAAATGTGGTATTCCAGAATCTTGGTGCTGGAAATCCTTTTTTTCCACTTATGTGGCCTCTCAGAAATTCTTCTGAAATTTCCCAGGAGCCAGTGTTTCCTGCAGCTGGACCACAGGCACTGGAAAGAATACTCCAAGGGCTATGCAGAGGCACAGTGGCACTTGCTGTGATTGTAGGGGAAATGCGAAGTGGACTCACTCCAGAAAAAAAATCAGCTGGTTGTGGTTTTCAGTTCTCAGTATAAAGGAAAGGGATTTGTTGCTATCCACGTTACACAGGGCAGCTAGATGGAGAGTGCTTAGCCATGTAACTACATGATTTCAATACTTCATCTAAAACTATTATACTCTAAAGCCTGGCACAAGAATTTATCAGCTGAAGTCCATCAGTATTTTTTGCCTTTTTTTTGTGAACACTCATACTAACATCCAGCACAAGGGTCACATTGCTGTTTAAAACCCTCCTGTACTAAAGTAAACATACGCGACACTGATAGATTTCCTGAATTACCCTGAGGCAGAAGCCATTTCACAGATGGAAGAAAAAGATGGGCAAAGGAAAAACTGCTTGAGCAAGAAAATTTTGCTTCAGGTTTTCTAAATCCTATAATCTATATTTTATTCTAGAAAATTCTCCAATTAATAGAGATATTTTCACTATTGTAATAGCATTTCTTCCCCCTGAAGCATTCAGAAATTGATAAAGTTGGACCTTCTGCTTTGCTGCAGTTTTTTGTATGCTGATTAAACAAGTTAAAAACATGTCCCACTACAGAAGAAGAAGGGGTAGTGGTAAGCATAGAGTATTTTAAAAGTTAACAAAACCATCCAAGAAAATCTATTATTCAAAACAGTGTCTGAAAATCTGAAGCACTTAGTGATGAATGTGTAACTCCCCCTAATGGATGCACATTTGAATTTATCTTAAAAGGAAATGTCAATAACTGTAAATCCTAATGCTAAAAATAATAATACCAGTATTATATCACAATCACCTTTCTGGCTTTTTAAGGGATCTCTTAAGGTATGCATCTGTGACTTACAATAAACATTAAACTACTATCAGCATAATTTTTTTTTTACTGAGTTTTATTACATAAAGTCTTAAATATACATGCCTTTCAGCATATTTCTAAGGTACGCACTCAGTAGGCATTCAAATTCCCTTCAGTTATCTTCTATTAGTCATTTCAATTTCTGTTTTAGCTAAATGTTTTCCTGTTTGTTAAAAAGTCAGCAAATTGCTGTAAAAATGACAGTGGCAGGCCATAGTGGTTTGGGTTCTGTGGTATAAAGAAACACTTCATATATGCACAGCTGCTGGTAATGAATGCAGCATGTCTGAGGCCTAATCTTGGACAATTTCCTACATTTCTGACTGCAGTTTCCTTGGCAAAATTTCTGACAGCATATTATCTATATATCTCAGCATTTCAGCCAAAACTTTTCAATACAAGAGTTTGGCACTGTGCAATGGTTTTCAGCAGTCTGTCCTCTCAGAGTTAACAACTTTTTAGGAATCTTTGCCCCAACAACAGGTTTTATTTTTCTTTTTTAAAGAAGCATTGTGTTCTATGCAACCATTCTGTTAAGATACTTCAGACAGATTAAATCTCTTGATAATGCAATTCCTGGTCCTGAAAGACGTCATAGTGACAGTATCAGACACTAAAATTACATTGGTCCACCACCCAGCTACAGCAGCAGCAGCAGTGAGGTTGTTTGCAGACCTCTCAAATTTAAGCTACTGAAACATGGAAGGTAAGTGAATAGTTCTAGACGTTGCTCTGTCAAGACTTCTGATAAGCCTGGAAGTTGTTATAATTGGTCTGGTGATCTGTAACCATGTGGTATGACTAGGGCTGAGATTAAAGGCTGGATTCTACACAGGTCAGACTGAAGGAGGCAGTTAACTGGGCTCCTCATACTGGGGAGAGACTCTACACCTTATTCTGCTCCCAAAACCAGTTATGATCTCACCACGTGTTTCCTCCTAATGCAGCGGAAATGCAAAGAAAAATGCAGCAGCCTGGAATGAAGCTATGGGTGTAATCCCAAGTCACCTTTACTAGGTTTTTATTGTGTATTGGAAAGGGAGTTTAATAAAGCTAGTGTTGATCTTTTTCAGTTTTCAGTTTAAATGGGACTTACATATTTTCTGTTTTTCTTTGCAGGAAGTAGTTCTGAGCAAAATATGCTCTTAAATAGGACTTACCCAGCTGTCAAATTCTACTCTGTAATGCCAACAAAGTGAAATTCAAAACTATGGATGAACATATTGTTAAAATAATTAGATTTTAAGGCAAAGATAGACATGTTCTTGTACAGCAAAAAGGACAAAAATAAGCTCATAGGCATGAAGACAGATAAAATGTCTACCTGCACCACTGATCATCATACAGAAATATTTCTAACGTTGTGTAAGAACACAAAAGTTAAAAATTAAGTACTCAGAAGCAAAGATCTGCATTGCAAACCAAGAAATATGGAGAAGAAATTGCGTAGAGCTACAGCTATAACTGAAATAGGATATGCTACAAAATGAAGCCTTGCACAACAACAAGAAAGAAAGAAGAGCAACAATATTTTGCTGCCCGGGAATTTTGCTGGTTTTATTTTTAAAAGGGAGATAAAACTAAAAAATTAATCTTACTCAGATTAATTAATGTCTAATTTTACAATGGATTATTTAATCCAATCTAAAAAAGTAACCATTAATAATCTTGTGACAGGGTAATTCCACCCACCTCAAAAAAAAAAAAAGCTGAAACTAACCTCACAACAGACTCTATGAGCTAATGCATTTAACTAAGAGTCAGTCTGACTATGGTTATGGGTGTTGAAACATGGATTTTCACATCTGTCTCATATGGACAGTCAAACTGCCAGGGCCATCCATGGCAGAGATTTCCTTTCCTCTCCTAACAGAAAATATTACTGAGATTTGCTTTGTATGTTTGACAGAGAGTAAATTACATAGGTACAGGAGATCCTCTGAAGATTTGTGATCCTTGTGAAAGAGGTTAATGTGAGTCAGAGAACATCAGAGTTTAGGATATATAAAAAAAATACAAATGCTGTCAGTCAGCATCTTCAGACAATAGCACAATTTTGATTGTTGGATTTTCTTGAAACACATCTTTTATATTACTTCTGGGGTTCAGTTCACAGTTCAACTCCAGTACACAACCCTACAGATGCTGTGTTCATGCCTCAAAATATGTTCAGTTATGCAGTTGATTATTTAAAGCCACCACTCACTGTTCAGCACTTCGTATAATACCAGTTTTGTATTTGGGAAACATAAAAGAGCAAATGAATATTTTTTCCCTTTAATTTTGTTAAAAAAGAAAGAAAAAACATAACATCTACGTGTTCTACTCCTCCAGACTCTAACACTCATGCTTTATAAAGTACAAAAGAGAAAGTATAGATATATATAACTGAAATGCTTTAATGCTACTCAAATATTGCAACAAAACATAGATGTCTTTACACAAAATTAATGCAAACTCTTATACAAAGTCTACATAAAACACAAGTTTAAACCATATATATGATAACACACAGAGTTCAGCACTAAAATTACAGTTTTCACAAATTCATCTACCTCACTCTCTTCAAATATTTTATGGTCGTGATTGTAGACATAGACAAATATTAAAAATTTGGTCCCTCCAGATAAAACTGGAGAAAGTCTGGTGAAGAGCCACTGGGATGATTTAAATATTGGAGAACTTGCCACATGAAGAGAAGTCTGAAGAAAGGATTTGGGCAATACAGGGAAGAGAAGACTCATAGGGACCTAATAAAGGTGTCCCAGTACCTAAAAAAAGGTTAGTGAGTGGATGGAGGTAGTCTCTTCACAAGGGTGCATGGTGAAAAAAACAGAGTCAGTGGGTCCAAGCTGCTTAGGGGGATATTTAGGGGATGTAAAAAAAAAAAAAAGCTAAGAGGTGGGATTGGGATCTCCCTTGATGACAATTACTTCAAATAATCTCTGCTTGAGACACAGCTCTGTATCCTGAATCATTGTTTCTCGACCATAAATTACTATTTCTTCTTTAAGTATTTTGCCAAACAAAATACCATATGTGCAGAAGGAAAAAAAAAAAGAAAAAAAAAAGAAGAGTTTAGTCAGACTGCTATCAATATTCTTCATTTGTTCACCTACATACTTTCTTTTACACATTCATGTGGTCCTAAAATTATCTGAGAAACAAAAACTGATTTTGAAGGGTTTAGGGTTTTTAAGAAGATATCATGCATTAACAAAACTACTGCATTTGTGGCTGGAACTGCAAATTAAAGCAAAATAAATCTAGTTGTGAACCAGTAGCCTACATGCAGATAAGCCTACAGGATGTCCCAGATTCACTTACACCTCTTTCTTTGTGTTGTGCTAAATTGCCAAGAAAAGTTTAATTTTAATGGCGTTTATGGACTGTAATGATGTGAATGTTCATTTTTATCTCTCTCTGAGTAAAAGAGTAACAGTACTCTTCTTTAATAGGTAAAACCTGTTTCCTGTGAATAATATGAGAAATGGGGGAAAAAAGACCATACAGAGTGAGGCATGTAGAGAACTAATGGCAAAACATGATTGATAAAAACACTAAGTGACAGGCAGCATAACTTACCCCAGCTCTACTAGCTTACAAGCAGCATTTACAGGTGCACAGCATTTGAAAAGAATTCTTACTTCCCAGTACTGAGAAAGCTCATAGCCTCTTTCTAAGTTTCATTTAGCTACAAATAAACATCTAAATGTGTATATATATATATATATACACAGAAAAATATGTATTTATTTCCAGAACCCGGGAGTAACCTTCCATAACCAAGTAAAAATGGAACTCTGCTTGCTTTGAGACTGTTGCCATTCCTTTCCTCAGTGAATTACATCATCCCGTTCTGTCATGAGAAATCTCTTGATGCAATTCAGTACTAGCAGAAAAGTCCTTTCATATGAAAAAAATGTGCACGATTGGCCATATAAGCTCAAGTCAAAGGCAAAAACACTTCTGTGGGTATAGTGGCTCAGGCCACAGGCAGAGCTAGGTGAATATGGGATGCAGAGAAAACAGCAAGATGATGCAGCTATGTTGGATATGCTGCAGGAGTTGG
The DNA here is from genome assembly GCF_963662255.1 of Cinclus cinclus. Lineage (NCBI taxonomy): Eukaryota > Metazoa > Chordata > Aves > Passeriformes > Cinclidae > Cinclus > Cinclus cinclus. The sequence continues at coordinate 32,933,975 of NC_085050.1, forward strand.
CTGCTTAACCCAAAGGATGAGCTCAGATTTCACTATTCCTTCCTAAATGTTCTATGAGAAGAAAAGGTGAATCCAAGTTCACCCAAAGCCTGGTGCCTGAACCAACTGGCAGGGTCTTACCAGTGTGAAACCCTTACACCAGTGACATTGACAGTTGTATAAATAATGACTGTACATAACACTTTTGCAGAAAATGAAATGTATAAAGCAAAAATATTTAAATTTAAAAACATAAAAGGAGAGGTTATATTTGCAGCAGTGAACTAATGAATTTGTTACTTTGTAATAGACCAGAGACAGAAATTTATCACTCACTGAATCATTTATATTACTAAATTTGAAGTTACTGATTTTGTTTGCATTAATTTTGAATTACAGTCTTAAGATAAATGACAACATTTAATTCTCAAAAACACTGAGCTAGAGCACTGAATTTTCTAACTATAAAACCTGTCATGGTGTCAAAACTTAGGGGAAAGGTAAGAATGCTGTATGGTGAAATACAGGCAATTATTGTGGCTTGACAAAACTAGCAGAGAAGAAATAATTTTAACATTATTTCTTCATTAGTTCATTATTTCTCCAGAGAGTAAGTGACTATTGTCTTTTAGGTACAGCACTTGGTGCACATCCCACAAAGCCACCAGTAACATTGTTTGAACAGAGCCTATAGTTGAACAAGTTTATTTTTAATTTGATACATTATTTGTTCTCGGTTGTAAAGTGGCCTTCTTATTTTAACATATTATTGACCAACAATTTCTAAACATGAGGCTGAAACTTCAGATACCTGAAAGTACAATTACCACCATATGCTCCTTCCTTACTCAAATTTGTGATGAAGAATGAAGGAAACAAAACAACTTTTAATAACCTCACAAATCCTACGGCTGCTTTCAGATGATGCAGCATTGACTCATAATTTATCAATATATATGGGATGACTAATGTACAGTGGTTTCACCTCTAAAATGAGTGTTCCAGTCAGTATCTGCCAGGACAGGGAAGAAGTAACCTGGAAAGCTACAAACTTAATTATTAAAAGCTATGTATTAAAGGCTTTCTGGATAGGAAGTTAAGACCATAATTTCCAGTGATTTAATTTTCTTCACTTTCTGTAATAAAAGGTTTCTTTCTGTATAACCTCGTCATAAAGGTACTTTATACCAGACAAGGCTTGTGAGCTAGACTAGGCTGAAGTCAGCCACTCTTCCCATGGCTTGAACTGCACCCAGGTAAAAACAAGGTAACAGAATGAGCTGCTTTTCCTCAGACCTCTCCTGACACCATCAGATTTACCCAAAGCAGATCAACTCTGGCACATTTCAGTGAACAGAACTTGTGAAGTCCCATGCATTGCTCACACATGTGGGAATATCTGGATTATTTGACAGCAAGCCCACTCAGCTGGGAGCCTACCTGGACATCAGCTGTGCTAAGAAAGCTTGTGGGAAGAAAGGTGTCATCCTGAAATGGCTGAACCATGGTTAAACAGACACAAAAGAAAATTAAAGGAAAGAGGCAGTGACACTCTCAAGCAGGAAAAACTAGGTTCAGACCTAATAGCCCTGCTCCCTCCTGTTTAATTACTCTTTCCTGCTTGATCCAAGCACCAGACCAAAATGGCTCCCTCTAACTTGAGACCCAGTTTCTGAAGGCTGGGAAAATGAAGGCTGAATAAGTAAGTGAACAGACAGTGATTTCTTGTTCATTTCCCTAGAAAAGGGAGGTTAAATAAGAAGGTACCAATGTACAGTGAGCTTGGTGTACTAGAAGAGGGAGTATAGGGGCCTTGGGACACTATCAGGATCCAAAATAAATTTACATTTGTATTTTGACTGGATAATTATTTATGGATAGTCCTATTTACACTTTTAAAATATGGTTTTGAATTAATTTCCTCCTTTCTCTGCATCACAACTAATTTTGTCATGTAAATACAAACTACAATGAGAAAGTACCTGCCAGCACAAATTAGATTATGTAAAACTAAATCACACACTTCCGAGTCTTCAGTGAACCTTAAGCATTTTTGTATTACGGTTATGCCAGTCTAAAGCTGCCAAAAGGGGAGGTCCCAGGCCTGCCTGTCTTCCTCCCATCCCTTTTGTTAGATCAGCCTGTACAGCTGCAGGATGAGTTGGTTCAGCCAGACTGGTGATGTAAAGTAATTTCTTTCAGGGTTAGGATACAGTTCCATTAAAATTGGCATTAAAATATTTAGTGCTGCTGCAGTTACGTCCATCTCCAAAACCTGCCTCCTGTGTTTTGTCAACCGTGCTGTTTGTCTGACTCTGCAGGGAGCAAGTTCAAGCCACTAAATCTTTGGGAAACTATCCAAAGAATTTGGGGGCAGAGGGGGTGGGGAGAGGATCAGGGAATAATACTCTGCTGGCTCAATGGCCTCAGCTAGATCATTAAGAATTTGGATGAAAGCCTGTCCCAGTACAAAGAAGTAACAGCCACCACATAGCAAGACTCAGGATCAAGGCAGCACCAGCACAGCCTACACTGCCATCGACCATCACTCCTGGATCATCCAGTGAAGTGACAACCTCTGTGTCTGTGCAATTAACTGCTAAGGCTGCAAAAGAAATGGCCCCTGCCTTTGTTTGGAGTCAAGTGGGAGGGGATCATCCCCTTTCAGTGCATATGGATATTGGATTGGATACTCTGGGGGGAAAATGGTTACATCAATAGATCAAGAAAATATCAATATGAAAGTCAGCTTTTTAAAAAAATCTTTTGAATCAGAGATTTTGTGTGTTTATATTTTATTGAGAGAAAGGGTATGGAAAAGTAACAACAAACAGCTAATAGCTGAAAAAAGCTGTGGCCTTAAGAATTTTTTTAATGAGGTCTTACTCATTTATTCAACTGGAATAATTTGGTAATTATTCAAATTATGATTTATTAACCCTCATCTGGCAAAGGAGTTAAATTCCATAAATAACTCCAAAAAAACAAAACCCAGCAGTGAATCAAAAGATATATTAAACTGAACTAAAACAATCGCGAGACAGCTGGATCATGAAAAATTGCTCAACTCGGAGAACATTTAAAGGTTAGAGCTCTATTACAGGTAAAAGAAAGAAGATCATAGAGAGAGAAAAAAAAAGATTAATATAGTGAGTACCTGGTGCTTCTTTTATTCATTTCATTTTTACTGTAAGGCCACCATTTTGCAGATGGTCTGAAGTATCGCATTCCTTAACACCTCAAAAGGTTCTATATCAATTATTCTAACTATGGCTGTAAAAGAACAGCCTACAGACAGCTGCTGGAAATAAAAGACATTATAGAAAAAGTTTCCTAGTATCTTTCTTCATGAAGATTTTTAAATAAAAAATTCAATTGCAACATGTCATAAACCTTGGCAAGTTTATGGTCTTGCATGCTACAAATGGAAGCCAGACTGAAAGATCCCACTGCAAGCATGAAGAACACTGGCCACAGAGCTACCACTAGTTACATTTCTGGTTAAACTTCATTTTAGGAGAAAAGATAATAATTAAAATTTCTGGCAGTTGGAAATCTTTCTTAAAACCACAAAAATTGTTTCAGTGGTTTATTAGTCTTGATGCCACTGAATGTAAAATGCTAACATTAAAATTTACAGGAATGATTTCTACATCATTTAGTCACTTACCTTGCTAGAAAAAAAAAAGTCAGTCTTTTAAAATTAGAAATAGTCAGTATTTATTTATGGAGCATACTGAACAGTACTGTCTTACTTAATTTCTTTAAAAGTTTGCCCGTGTTAGACAACTGCATAGAAGTCAACATTAACAACTGCAAGAGCCTTTGAGACAGCTCTTTTAATATTCTTAATGGAGCTTTACTATAAATTGGCATCAGTGTTTGCAGTCTTAACTCATCTGCTTTATGTCTACCTATTGTTTTGCTACATATTCTTGCACTCCTGAATGAAGTTATCTGTCTAAAGCAATTGAAAACATCCAGTACTAATAGCTGCAATTTAATATTTCCATGGAAAAAGTAAATATTTTATCATATGGTCTAACAGCCTCTTTGCCACCTTTTCCTCCATCTAACTACAGAAGATAAATATTTATTGTAAACCTCAGCATTTTCTGCCTTACTCTGGGGAATTGTTCTGTTTTTTTTCCAGATTTGGTTAACATTATTTGGATTCATTAAATTTCATTTCAACAGCTACAAGAAGCTGAACATCTGCCCCGTTAAAAGAAGGAAAAGAAAAAGAAGAAAAAAAGCCACCAAACTTTGTGGTCATGGCTTTCTCCCTAATTTCTCCCTCCTTCTGCTTTTTTAGTGTTCTGAATTTCTCAGCTGATATGTACTAATTATCATCAAATTATGCTTTCCTTCAGCTGTTTTTCAATACACATCCTCTCAAACTGATTTATTTAAGAGGGCTTTTGTTTCCTGTCTAAGGCAGTTTTCAATGAAAACTTGAAAGAATCATTTCAGGTTTGGATTTAGTATTATTTTGAGCTTGTAAAGTGCATTTTTAATTTACCAAGAGAGATTTTATGTTACAATTTTTCATACAGAGAATATTTCCTGGTTTTCATTTTCATCTGTGTAAGAGTCATAAATTAATCTGTTCATTCATCTAAGACAACACTAATTGTAATTGTTTTCTTTTTTTTTAAACCATCAGTATATGTTTAATAAAGAATTGATTGCATCAATATTTTAGATACCTATTTTTTCTAATGTCTGAATCATTTCAATACTGTCAGCATAAGCAATACAGAACATTTAGTCTCCATTATAATCAGGTTTTTTTTCTTCTTATTGGATATTGTAGGCAGATTTTTAGAGAGTCATATTGTCCCCTGGTCTTTTACATCATAGATACTTCATCAAGTTCAACACTGAGCATGATTTCAGAACCAACCCAAAATACTTCAACTAATGCTAACATGTTCTGTTAGGTAGTGACAAAAAGGTGGAAAAACCCAGCTTGGCCATTCAATACACACTTGCATTGGAAACATTTTCTATGTTATTTAAATTGTGTAAACTGAAATAAAAATGACAAGAAAAAATGAAGTTTGTTCAGTGAAACACTAATTTTAACCAGTGTCATAAATAAATTGTCATGCACCTTACTACAAATATTGGCACTCTGCACTTTGTATTACTTTACATATTTTATAATCAGATTGTAGTTCCCTATGACACACATAAACTATGAAGTATAGATATTGTTGTAATAATGTTCCTACTAAAACACTATTTGTATTCTTAGCATATTCATTTTTCTTCTTAATAGTTTTTTGTCCTTTTTTTCTACTACCTTTATTTGATATTACTGAAGTGTTTTTATTTATAGACATTCCTATTTGCAATTTTGGAAATGTTCGTCATTTGTCTTTTATGTATAATGTAGGTGAATTGTATTTGTGATTTGTGTTGTAAGTACATTAGTTTCTATACCCTATACTCAAAAAGTAATAGCCTTAAAATAAATTTCCCCTTCATCTTCAGACACACCTGAATGTTATTAGGTTTATCAGCATATATGTGCTTATTTTTTGCTTCCTTAAACTGTTAACAGTTCACGTTCAAGAAATGCATGGCTTTCTTATGTAGCCCTTCTATAACTATTGTGTCAAAATATATTTATTTGTATTTATCTATTAGTGAAATAAAGAGAATTATAAAGCAATAAATCAAATGCATAATGCAAGATTGTACTGCATTTCAAAGAGCTGGCAAGTGAGTGGAGAGATGAGCAATTCTCCCTACAAACTTAGCAATAGTCATATGACATCAATGATTTACTACTGTTGAGGAAAAAAAAAAAGACTTTTTCTCTTTCACCTGTCACTTCCTACTTTAAATAAATATAAAATGTACATGTTAACACATCTCAGACAGATAGTCTTAGCATTCCTCACTGGCATCAAACAGATCACTGCCAAAATGATGAGACAACCATGCAGTCAAATGTGCCATCAGGCTTGAAAATATCTGTGGTCAGCAAACTTTGTTGTACGAAAAGGCTGACCTTTACGATCTTATTATATTTTATTTTTAAAGAAGGGTTAATTTGGAGATCTGTTAACTCACACAAAATTAGATTTAATGAGGTCTTTCGTGCTTCTGGATGAGATGCTGATTTACGGGTTGCCACCAGCAGGTGCTGAACAGAAAAGAGTAACTTGTTAATTTGGACACTGTCAAACTGGTTTAAATGGAATGAAATGACATCAAAGAAATTAGTTGAAAGGCTCCAGATTGTTTTATAATGCTTTTTCACAATGCATTATTCCCTCATAATGATTTTAATGACTGAAAAAAATATTAGAGACACTAGTTACATGAGTGCTAATTTAATACTGTTATATCACATGATAAAAAGGGTAAGGGTGTTTTTCATTCTATCTGAGCACTAAGAGCCTGGGGTTTATTAAATTCCTATAAGGAAAACAAATCTCATTTCTCAGTAAAATCAGTGGGACATTTACAATAATTACGATGTAACCAATGTGCAAGTGGCTATAGTAATGAAAATATAGTAAGAATCTGAAACTCAGATCTTGATTCTTGAATTTCTTGATTACTCTTTGCTTTCATAACCAGACCAGGTTTAACAACCAATGGGCTTAACAAAAAAACTCAGTTACTTTCGAGAATGTGCTACTATTTTGTAAAATGGGGACATGCCTTCCTTCCATTTATTATATAAACATCTTTCAAACTATACACATCTAAGGATGGATGTCTTCATACAGATGCTGAAATACCTGACCTGGCAAGTATGCAAGTACCTCTGAGCTGCAAAACATCAAAGCATGTTAGCACTGTGCTGTACCTCTTGACAAGGTCTGTTAGTCTGGGTGAAGCTCCTGGCTAATGCAGGCAGGCTTCTGCACCCAAAGTGGCAGGAGTGCAGAGTGTTACTGTGGAACACACAGAGCCATCAGCTGGGCTCTGCACAAGCTGCCTGGGCCCTGGAAAACACGCTCTGTCTTTGCACGGCTCTCTCTGAAACACCGCCATCGATACTTCGCTTACTTTTACAAATTATACAGTGAAGAAGGCACAAATCAGACTTAAGCAAATGTTTCATTTTAGATAGAAACCTAGCGAAATAACCCTTGCTGGAATAGGTACGTTTCATTTCAGGTATGCTGAAATAGGGCAAAACTGGACCAAAAAACCCTGGGAACATGCAAGCTTATCCTCACCCGCACTCCACAGATGATAAAAAAAGCTGTTACTGTTCCCTCTCCTCTGTCTCTTCCCTGCTTTTCTTTGTCTTTTTGCATGAAGTCTGGCTTAGGAAGTTCCATTTCACAAAGTCACCTTTCACCTTCTGATTACTAGCCTGCTTGCTCTGTCTATGCCATATTAACAGAGCAAATCCACAGCCAATGACAGATATAATGGGCTTATTGAGGAGGAAGTCACATAAATGCTTTCGTATCGACTTGCTGCCTGAAAAGTATGATGAGCTCTTTTAAAGAAGAGCATTTTGCTAAGTTTAGGCCTGGAATTCAAGCCTTACAATATTTGCAAAGGAATAATGGTACCAAGTTGTGAAACATCAATCCTTTTCAGTTTCAAAAGTCTGGCTAATCAAATTATGCCCTCTGCCCTGATGGAGTAGAGGACTGTACCACATTTTAAAAAAAGAAAAATTGCCAGAATTATCAACCAGTAAGAGATCTAACCAATATAGACCTCCACTGGAAATTCATGCCTTTAAGGAACTACAAGTACTTCAAATGTAGACAATTTGATAGGATTCACAAAAGAAAAAGATTAACTAGGTGCTGATCTAGGTCTAAGAAATTACAAGATAAATACTTGTAGCAGGGTCTGGTCCCCTACAAATCGATTAACACGTTAAACAGTTTAAATATTAAACTTCAAGTACAATAGTAACAATGTACAAAAGTCAATTAGTTAGGACACTATCTGGAGGGAGAATAAAGATATCGTTTTATATGATTTATAAGCACCTACTGTTCCTGAGAGTTGAACATATGATTTAAAAGAAAACCTATGAGTTCTTTTATATCAAATCATATTTCACTTAATAAAGATTGTATTCTCACAGCTTAGGAAAAATATTTTAAATGTAATTCTATACAACCTGATTTTATATTGACAACAACCTGCATTTAAACCTCTGTGAAGGGGTCTGCTACTGGGATCGTGGTTCAGGACTTTGCCGATGTCTCTCTTGGTGCTTTATACAGTCTTGCAATGACCATCTCAGATATTCCAGGAGTTATAGGTAGGTATGTCTGGGGGTATCTGAAGTTTGATTTGTAGTTCCCTCAGTTAAATTCAGCCATCAGTATGAATAGGATAATCAGCAGCATGGTGGACCAGATCTCTGGTGACTAATGCTGGTGGAACCAGTGAATAAGCAGGTACAAACACCAGGTGTTATGGAGTGAGGCTTTCCAAGCAAGGCAGGTCAGGCCCAAGGGACAAGGGAAGGGAAGAGGACATAATGATTCAGGCCTGCAGGCTTGCCAGCTGATGAAAAAAAACAACTGCAGAGCTTTCTATAGGTAGGTAAATTGCGTTCTGACTACACTTGCTGATTTCAGGGAATGTAATTTTATAGTCTGTTAGGGCAAAATACTACAATTCTGCTATAAGCTGCAAGCTGCACTTCCTGCAGCCTTGCTGTCAAAATATATTCTTGTATTTTGTAATAATAGCTCAGAGACAAATAGTGGAAACAACTAATGGAAAAATGTAAAATCTGTCCATGTCACTAGTTTAAAAGCATCCAAAGGATACACTCCATAAACCCAATACCACATGCACAATAGCTATACAAATGTTTTGAGATAAAACTGCAGTTCTTATATTCATCATATTTAGAATGAGAAACCTGTAGCTGGGAAAGGGCAAGGGAGACAAAGCAAGTTTCAGATACACAGTGTCTCACCAGTGTCTGCACAAAATGTGCTGCTCAATTTTAGAACAAGCTAACATCTAGTGACTATGAATTCAGCTGACATGAATTCATATAGAATGAAGAAACCTATGTAACTGTGATAAATGTAACTCTAATAACATACTAAAGAATCTTTTCTTCCATCTTCCAAAGATTGGTATATTCTGGTGGCTAGAGACCAGATGATTTTCTTGATATATGATGATATAAAAATTACTTTTCAAGGAGGTATGTGTAGTTTTCACCCTTTTAAAATAATTTTTCTTTTTTTTTTTTTCTTCACAGAGCCTTTAAGAATTTTCCTGTGAAGATGAAGATTCCTATACAGAAAATTTAATCTTGCCAGGCTTAATTTTCTTGGTTAGCTTTGCCAGCTCTCTTAAAAGTCATCTGTGGCCAGTAATTGAAAACTGCAGACTGCTGAGTGGAATCAGCAGTCCTGAGGGGTACACTGTAGAAGCAGCTGAACTACGTGAGAAAGCCTTGGCTGGTTTTATTACAACTTGACTTTCAGAAAAGAGAATTGTAAAACCAGAGCTAAAACAGACCTTACCTAGGGTGAGGGAGTGTTAAGGAGGAACTCTGCCTAACATTGTCATATTACAGCACGCTGATGAACAACACACGGAGGGTGGTGAACCAGCTTTGGGCAGAGTTTACACAGTCACTACATGCCTGAACTGTCATGAACTTTCAGTCTGGTTCATATGTAAAGTTGTTCCATGGCAAACCTCACTTCCCCAGCGAACTTCCCAGACAACAAATTTAAATTTCACTAGTAGGTAGGAAGAGAAAGACAGTAAAAGAGAGGAAGAAATCTGATGATAACTAATAAGCTGTGACACACAATGTAATATCTCTTTTGCTCCCATATTCATCTGTGTACAACAACATGAACAAGTACCAGAGAGAATAAAAAACTTACACATTTCCAATATAATAATCCACTGTATACCTGCCCATACTGATTGTTGAGGGCTCTAACAAGACAGAATCATGAACTGCAAACTAGAGGAATCATGGATTTCTACAAACAGACACACAATACATGTATGTGTACATATATTTTATACTGCACATTCTCATGAATGCCATCTATCCTTATTCAGAAGGTGCACTATGTTATTTTCAGGGGAATATGGACAGTAATTCTCTGGAATCTCCAAAAAGGTTGTTACATGTCCTGTCTACTCAAGATTCTCACTGGGAAAAAACAGTGTGGGCACGTGTCTGTTTGCAAGGTGGAGTTCAGGCATTTGAAAGGAAACACAAACCAGTCTGTTGGCAGATGACCATTAACATGGAAAATGCATAGGAGGAAGGAAAACAGTTCCTTTTATCCCTATCAAATATTGTCACTTGTGACAGTTTCTTGAATAACAGGATTTTCTTTACCAACTGACAGTTGCCTTGAGCTCATTGTACTCTGATTGCCAATACTACCCTAAAGCTATGCCTTAAAATCATTTAGGTCCAGAATGTCTTATCAAAATAATGTTTCATGAGTACATACAAGAACCTAATCTACCCCCAGTATATACAAAACTTCAACACCAAAATTGGAGACACCTCTCAGAGAAAAGGGCTACTAGATTATGTATGTGTTAAGGTGATGTTTCTGAACATATTAAATATACTACAGACTCATAATGCTCTCCCTTCAGGGTAATAAATCAACTTGTCTTAGAACACTAACAAATGAATAAGGAACCACTGTACTATTTTGTGAAATAACAGACCCCACTGTGAAACCAGAAGACTCACTTCTCTTTGGTCAAAAGTTGTGCTAAACAGTTTCCAAAAATACGGCCTGGTGCAGGCTGAGTGCACTAGTATGGTGTCAAAACACCAATTCAATGCTTACAGTGAAGTACATTAAGAGTCTTACCTATGTACCAATTAAATATTAATATTATAGAGCTATCAAACATATGTGTCCAACACTACACACTGAGCTGAATCTACAAATCTAAGCCTCTTAGATGGGCCACTGAACACTTTAAAGAGAAGTTGGTACTTACACAGCTGTGCAGAACTGACATAACCCCCTAGCAGTTTAAGAGAAACTATCTTTCCTAAGCCCTTTAAAAGGAAATATCATGAGTTTGAACTGCATGTTATTCCCACAGTGATGTGTGCGAGATACTTCACATATTCCTTCCTACTCTGAGTTTAATATTCCTTTGAGGTAGAAATACAGTCCTTCACCTAGCACTTTGAAGGCATTCTAACCATTGTCTTTTATGTAAAAAATGCAAAACATGGAATTTGTCACTGATACATCTGCATGCCAGAAGTTATGTTCCACACAAGCCTTTTAGAAGCGTTCTCAGATCTAGCTGGGGTTCTCATCAATTTCTTCCTCTCCCATGTGCAAAATACTCTGTGATGAGGAACTCATCCTATTCCCAAGCCTTTCCCAGGATTTTGGGAAACTGCTTTTAAACTTCAGTGATGCTCCTTTAAATGCTGATGGAAAGCTTTGCAGTTGGAAATGGTGTCTCTTCTGGTGCGAGACTGAGTGGAGGGGGTCTGGAGACAGTGATAATGCAAATAACAGGGACAGACTTTACTATCATGCCTTGCTAAAAAAAAACCCCAAAAAACCAAAGTTCCCATTAGAGCTTTAAACCAGAGAAAAATGGCTTGAAGGATTTCAGTGCCTGATATTGTATCTCTCTATCAGATCACAGAGCTACTTTTATGTCTTTAACTCTCAAATTTACTAACTGACATTTTATGTTGCAATAATGAATTCAGTTTGTGGCCACAAATGTTCGAGTCCTGGACTTTCCCTGGGTAAAGATTTTTCTCCTTAACATTAATGTTTTCAAAACAGATGATGACAAACTAAATGTTACAGCGACTAAAAGATGTGTTATTCCCAAAGGAGTAAGATCAAGCAAATACAAATATCAAGTATAATTAAGTGGCCAAACCAAGCATTGATATGACCATCCTATGGTTCAAATATAGATCTACCAATAGTGGACCTCAAGGCCATTTTGACAAAGAAATATCAGATGTTTCAGAGAAAACTGCATAGAAGTTTTTAGCATTACAGAAAACCACAGTCTAGGCAAAGATCGACCCTGCATCAATAACTCAGAATTGAAGGTTCCTGGCCCTATTAAAGTCTGTGTTCCAGTTTGAAGATTGTTATGTATGAATAAGAGACCTCCATGGGCTGAAATCAAAAGTATTTTTCATTACAAAGTCTTCACTTATTGAACACGAGTAATATGTACAACATTAAATCTGTGTGGTTGTAAAATCTGATTGCAGTCTCTTACAGAAAAAACATGGATCTTGTCCTGTGGGAAAAGTAATAAAATACTATAATGTTGAACATTTAAAAATGACCTTTCCATTCATAAAAAGCTAGGGGTCTCAAAGGAATCTTGCAATAAACTTGCATATGAGTTGATCTATTATCCATCATGGAGAAAAAAAAAAAAAACAAAGTAAAACCCTTTAAGCTGGGAGAATATTTTATTAATCTATTCCAAGTCCACTGGAGCAGAAGTCTGCATGCTCTAGCTGTAATATTTTGCTCCACCAGAACAGCAAGCTGCCCGTCATGGGTCACATATATTGCTTATCAACAGAGGGATGTTGGTTCACATATTCATATATATCAGAAGTCAAAATCTCCAGGCCAGTGATGCTTTTCACCTCCAAAATTGCACCTTGAATTTTATGCCAATCTAACAGGCAAAAATGAACCAACCAAAGATAAGGTCAGTGAGTATGTGATAATGAAATTCTTAATTTTACAGCACAAAAAAAAAAAAAACAAACCCAAACCCTAGAAAAAGGAAATGAGCATATTAAATCTCTTTGTAAGCAGAAAAATCAACATTTTTTTTAAATAAGGAAAACTATTCCAGCCAACTTTTCAAGTAATTGGTGATTTTATCATCCTGTAGATTTAAGAATGTAACATGCTGTTTTTCTCATCTTTGCTATTTCATCTTCAAACCCAGGAGAAACATTTTCACCAATTAAAAAAAGAGAATTCCATTAAAATGTGTGGTAGCTACACCATGACACCTATGCAGCAATTTGTCTGCAATCTATGTTAGAGGCAAGCATGCACTTAGGAAGCACATGTAGCTATCTAAGAATGTCCTCATATGGAAAGTAATTTTAACAGAAGATATTCCAAAAAAAAAAATAAAATTCAAATACCAAGGAGAAATTGTGCTTTTGAATCTTAATTACTACATTACTGCAGGTAATTCTTATGTCTAATTCTCTGTGAGGTCAAAAAGAATCTTGCATGATGATAGGTAGATAGTACAAAAAAATATCTACAGCACAAATACTGGTCCTGATGCCCAAAAAGGACCTTTTAGTCATATCTCACTTTGATGTTATCATAATGTGAACAGCAGCCAAACTAATTAAAATATCCCTTTGGTACAAACAAGGATTTTGGCTAAAGAAAATAATGTCCAAATAATATATGTATATTTTTAATTCTACATTCAGGAACATTTATGAATCTTGTAACAAATTTTTGAATATAATCACTTGTCATCAAATTCAGAGGAATCAGGACGACAGTTTTTTCCGTAACTAAGACAACTATTCACACAGAGGTTACATTTTCCAATGATCAGCTGTAGAGCATTTCTCACACACTATTTTCCTGTAAAAAATCATTGCTAAGCAAGCTTTTTATCGTACTAGCACTAGAAATAAACAAATTATCAGGTTAAACCAAACTCTAAAAACTGCTGCAGAAAACAGAAACATTTTACTGGCATTAAGAAAATATGTTGAGTATCAAAAAGCTTCAACACTTCATGAAAGTAATTCCTTTCAACATATATATAAAATCCAAATGCATTAAGATGGGCAGTTTAAAGAATCACCTGCATGAAGAAGCTGCAAAGAAAGCAATAGTCTTATTAGCTAGCCTGAATATTTGCAGGCATTAGCACATGAACAGCAGCTATAGATTCTATTTACCATACCCAGATAAAGTTTTGGCAGCCAGACAAGCAGAATTCATGCATCTTAATATTGATATAAATTCAACATGGTAAAAAACACCCATCTAAGAAACCAAACTGGCCTAGTATATGGTTTTCATACTTAAGACCACAACCCAAACTGATGGTTGAATAAATCTCAGAAACAAATTTGTCTAACATCTCTAGTCAGCTTGTGTCACTAAGCTCATCCATTGAACAAGGCAAACTTATGTTTTGAAAAGTGCACCAGGAGTGTGCTTCACTTTTGGACACACACAAACTGAATCATAAAAAAGTGAATGAGAGGATCCTTCTTATACCACTTATGTGGCACAAGAATGGTTCTTGGTGAGGATTTGATTATGAAAGTGTTTAAAAAAATGTATCTCTGACTTCCAAGAAATGTGCTGACTACCACACTGGACATCTTTGGGCAGGTGTCTGCCAGCCTTCTCTGCAAAAACTCTCTCGCCTAAAAAACTTCTAGCCACACGTGGCACTTGTAGCAGACTCTTTCTTACTCATATCATATGTGCATGACTACCAGAAGTACTGGCACTCCAGGAGTCTCAAATGTTCCTTTGTTAAATGAGATACCTGGGTTCAAATAATTTTAGAAAGAGAGGGGTTTAATACATCATGTATTAGATACATGTATCTATGTGCCAATAACCTGTGGTCATTTTTGAGGGATGATAAAAAACAAAATCAGAGAGGGCACTTCTTTCTAATTTTGCAAGGAAGTGTAGATATGCTTGGAACACACAGCTCCAAAGCAAAAAGTCCTTTATTACAAATGTAAATGTTCAGGTGTCACCTTACAGCCCTGGGCACAAGTTCCTTCCTGGATATTACTTGTGCAGCACCTTGCTGGCTACATGAGCGATGCTGATGGCTCAGTCTTTTGTGAATATCAGTGTAAGGCATCTGTACAGGCAGTAGTATGTTGATACACTGTAAGGAAGTGTGGGCACCTGACCTGAGGCTTGGAATTCCACCCAGGGACAGAGTATCCACAAGTCAGATGCAGGTCTGAAACTGGATCTCACTTTTGTCCCAACTCATATGTAACATATATTTAATCATTAGATATAATTTGAAAAAGCAAAATTAAATTTTCCTTTCTGAAGATACTTCTTACATGCTGAAGTTATCGTGTGGTTTTGAAATCCAGCAGCTCTCAACTTGCAGACAGATTTAACAAAAATATCCCACAACATGCAAAATACAATGCCAATTTTGAAACCTTACAGAAAACAGCTTTAAAGCTAGAATTACTAAAACTCCCTTTGGGTGGCTTGTACTACGATTGTAATACTAGTTGGAAAACCTGCAAAAGCACCCACCTTCAACAGCTGTGTGCTTTTCACATTCCATCTGTACTATTCTTTGAAGGCACAGGAGGTGTTTATGCAGTTTGTACAGGTAACAATCATTGGAGGCAAAATTCTCTTGCTCCTTTCACCACTGCAGAAAACTAAAGCAAAGCCTTGCAAAGCCTGCCCTTGCTCACCAGCTGTGAGAGCTCTGTAAGGGATTTTGCCCCTTCCTGGGGGGATTTGGAACAGAGCAGGCAGGGGGACAGAGAGGAGCCTTTCTGAGGGAAGCCAGAGGCACTAAAACATGAAACATGAAGCACATATAATCAATAGGATATAAGCATGTACAATGGCACAGCTATAACTGTATATAAGGTGTGTGGCAAATCTGCATACCATGGTCTGGTCTCCGGGGAAGAATCCCCTCTCTTACCTCCTTCTTGACTTTTACAGACCATCTTTGCAAGAGTGGCCATAAATTTCAGTCTAAAATTCTCCTGACTAAGCTTTTAAGGAGTTAATTTTAAATATGGATCTTTTCTGCAGAGGGTTCAATTCCACATTCTCCCTCCTAGGATGCTGAGTATATGCCAAGCATTTATCCATTTGTTTCAGAAGTGTCATATCAGGAATAAATCGATGTGTTAAGAATTGCCTGATAATGTTGTTGTGAGATTAATTTTACAGAATAGATCATCAGCACGACTACCTTTGGCATTCTATGAGCACAATGTTCCATTTTAAGCATGAAAACCCTTCTAATGCCAAAGTAGAAGAGTCATATATTGAATGATCTGCCACCATTCAATATTTAATCCTGCAATTGAAGCCACTAAAGGGATACAGAAAAGTAACAAGATGAATGAATTGTGACCTTAAAGTTGCAAAAAGACAACCCAAACAATTTATCTTTGTGGCCCATGGTGCATCTGCGGCCAATACTCCTACCACTTCTCTATGGTTTGGGACCTGTGGATAGATCAATGCCACATTAGTAAAGTACCTGAGAAGACAGCTTAGCAATGCAGACAATCTGCTGCATATGCTTTAGGAATATTCTGTGTCAATTTGGCTTATCTGTAGCTGAAAGTAAAGGCTTCTTAATAAAAAATCAATTCCATTTTCAAAAACACATTTCTAAATAACAGTGCCAAGGTGACTAGAAATAAAGCTTTTGCTAATCAACAAAACACAAATAAAATACCCTGAAAAAGTGGTTAGCCCAAAAACCCCGTCAGATTGATTCACTTTTAAGACTTGCTAAGAGATTGTTTTACAATTTATTTTAAAAATTAAATTTTTTTGCTTCCTTGCAAAGAAAAAAAAATAGTCAGTATAACAAGTGATACCAAGATTGATGGAGCTGAAGTCCATTAAGACATCAGAGATCACCCAAATCTTTTGTTCATGCCTTCTGTCATAACCAAAGAATTTTTGAAGATATGTGCTAAGGTTGATGTGGCAGTGCTAGCTAGCTAAACTCATAAACTAGGAAACAGCCCATGACAACATGGTGGGAGACACACAGCAAACAATCAACAATGAATAACACTGATTTACCTGCTAAGAGGGAATCTCCCAAATCATGAGAGAAAATACAGCAATGCTTGACTTCAAGGACAATTTTCTGTCCATTTATTTCATGGTATCTAATTAGACTTCGTAAATTAGCATTCCTGCTTAGGGACAAAGCTTTTCTTGACTGAGACTACTGCTCTTTATTTATAAGGTGTCAGTAGTATTTATTAGCATGTGTAAGACACAAATTCTGACCAATCTCATCAAGGAAACATTCTAAAATCTCTTATCACTAAACTAGTCACAAAAAGCCTGGTGTTTGGACTCTGCTGCAGGTATTCCATCCACTCTGTCTTTGTAGATAAACTGAAATAATTTCTAAAAATACACAAAAAATATATCTTAATCATTGCTTCTAAATTTGTGATTTTACAATTCTGCTTTTTTCTCTCATACTAATTCCTGTGCATTAAACTATTTAAAATTTTTATCTGATTCAACCTGATGTGGTAGTAGAAGAGGAAAGCCAAGTGGTCCAGAGGTGGCTGTGCTGGAGTGATTAAGATGAAAACTTTCTTTTTTCATAAGTGTATTTCAGTTCTGCCCAGTTACAGATCAATGGATCAGAAATGAACGGAATTAAGCATGCCTAAATTAAACCAGAATGTTATTATAAATTACAAAAACACCTTCTCTGTCTTACAGTATTGTGTTACTGCAACATAAATAAGAAGGGACCAAATTACCTTATCCAGTGTTTATTGATCACTCCCACAAGAGACAAGACTGGTATATGTAGACATATCCTGGCATAACATACTAGTTAGTTAATGCTAATTTTTAATGAGTGCACATGTCCTTCATTATTCACACTAATAATCTGTAGGTGATACAACAAACTGGAGAAACAATTAGTTTCTTAAAGAAATGTATATTCTATTCCTCTATTTTTTTTTCCATAATTATCACCTCTCTAAGGGGCTCAGTTAAGCAACATCAATATACAAACATGATCTGAAGTCTAGTAAATTAAAGTCTTCTACTGAATAAGGTGAGATTGACTTGCAACACTCACAAAATATACATCTATATTGTGTTTAGTAAGACAGTAACTTTAAAGTAGCAAAGCTACAGAAGCAAAGAGTGACTCCAATCTCTATTTCCATCCTTTATTTTTGTCTGTCCAAGATTTACCTGGGCTAGCTGATCTGTGATCAGCCATCAGTTTCTCTTACAGTTCGCTCTCTACTGTACATGCACATTTTTCCACTTGACATGTATTGTTTATTTAATTCAAACATGAAAAAAAATAATAACTGCTGCATTGTTTATGAGAATCAAACCAACAAACTTGCCTCAAGTTAAAAACTGCTGCAAGTTCAGAAAAGGTTGAGCTGTTTAACTGTGCTGCCAAGTTTCTATTTGACTTTGGGGAGAGGTGGTATGAGACACACGCTTGTAGGGCGAATCTCCTCTGAAGCCATGTTTGTTCTAGGTGTGGGATATCTGTTTTAAAAAGGCTGGTTTGTAAACTTCATTCACGAAGAAAAAAAGGTTAAGTTTTGAAGACAAATAAAAAAACATATTAATGAATAATGATCTCTGATAGTTTTTACTTTTGTTTGGGTGCTTGTAAAGCCAATTTTAATTTTGAAAATTCTGGCAACCCAAAGTAATCTAATGTGAGATTGTAATAAATACAATCTAATCTAATCTAGAGAGTAATCTAATGTCTTTCTTAAAAAAAAGAAAAAGAAATAAAATTATTTTGGTTTGAAGATGCATATTTAAACACTTTATTAATTGTTCTTCATTAATTTCAATGCTGGATTTGTTTCCTTCACAAAGAATAAAATCTCTTATAGCTGCCAATGCTATAAATTCTTCCTGGATCTTAATCAGATTTGTTCTTTCTGGTGAATTCTGTCTCAGCTGTATCAGTGCAACACCACTGAGAACACCTTTGGGAAAGCAACAAAGAGAGGAATTAAATATTTACTTAAAGCTACCTAATTTTGTTAATTTATAAGTAAGACCAGGACAGACCGATACACAATTCAGTAATCTATGTTAACTTTGCAAGACCAAAGGATTTATAAATCAACACTGCTGTTACTAATCTGAACTGTAAGCACACATAAAGCTCCCAGCAGTTGAGTCAGGAACAGTCATTTCCACAGAGCCCCTTTCCTCACCAGAGCTACCCATCAAACCTCCACCAGAACACCCAAGCCAGCTCAGAGGAATCTTGAATGCCTCTCAACAGCAGGACTTGTTTGCTTGCTTGATCTAAAGAAAAGGCAGTCTCATTCTTCATGTGAAGAACCAGTTCTGCTCAGTGTTGATACTTATCAGGTTTGGTGAGCTATTTTTCAGATATGAAAAGCTTTCACAATGCTCAGCCTCCACAGAGCCTGAATGCTGCTGAACAGATGAAAAACAATTCACGCTATCGTATCCTGATTCTCAAATCAGCATAAAAGTCTGCAAGTGCCCCATAATCATTATCTCAGCTTTTTCAATAATGAAACATTGGTGATTTCACAGAAATAAAAGCAGTATTGTAGCATGTGAAAATCTGCACAGCAGTGTCCCCAAACTTAGGGATGCAGAGCAAGAAAGTGATTGAGCCAGCTGGAGTAGGAAAACTCAGTCATATCAGGATTAACTTCTAGTATTTTATTCTACTACATATTTTCAGATATACAGATATTCTTTGACTTATTTTAACAAACCTAAAAAGCCCATTTCTTTTGCTTCTTCTGTAGGAGAATTCTTAACTTGCTTCCCAACACCTATTGGTGCCTCCACAAAGTTTAAGTGGAGTCCTGTTAGAAGAGAGGAGGACTGAACATTATAAAAGTTTCTAGCTGGTAATTCTTTTTTTAAAAAAAGAATGACATGAAACTCTATTTAAAGGTAGGCTCTCATACCTCTAGTTTTGGGGGGTTTTATGTTACATATCTGAACAAATGTAGTCAGTTTTTTTGTTTTTTGTTTTTTGTTTTAATAAAAGCATAGACTGGTTTTGTATCTGATCAATAAATATTGCAAGGATATAAATTCACTGTTGCACTACTCAAGCTTATGAGAGTAGTACTATTGAAATTAGGAATATCAAATATTCTGTAATTCTGTGTCATAAGCCTTAAATATGGAACAGAAGATACAGAGTGATATTTAAATGGATATATATCTGTATGTGTGTATAACACTGCATTATTCTTTGATTTCACAGAAGTGGAGAGGAGGGATTAAAGAAGCAAGTATCAAAATGCAATATTTCTAGGCATTTTTTACTGTATTTATTCAGGGGACCTGTTTTATTTCTATTAGCTAAGGAATGCTGAAGAAGTATTACGGTTTCTTCATCATGTTTTTCTAGATTTATGCAGCATTTGGCCTTCAGGAGATTTAACAGCTTGGCAAAAACCTATACTAACATATTACAAAAGCACAGGTAATGGACAAGAATGTTCCATGAATTTGAAGGGAAAGAGCTGATAAATCTACACACTACAAGCTGAGATAAGACATTAAAGAAGACTGATCCTGGTTGTAGGTTGAAAATACATCAGTAGCTTAAAATGCGTATAAATGTGACAATATAATGTCATTATACTATCAATAATCATTATTTTGAGGAGGGCACGATGTTAACAAGCTCAAAATGCATTTCAGCGCATATCTAAAATGCAGAACTTTTTACCTGGTTACAACAGAAAAACCAACAATAAATTCCCAGAGGATTCTTTGGAGGATAAAACAGGGAGGGAAAAAAAAGTAGTTTAAAAGCTTTGCCTTTCTTAAAAAATGTGTTTCTGTTAACGTCTATTACTTACACATCTCAGTGACTCAACAGCATCACACAGATAAAGCCCAAAGGAAATGTAGCAGTTAATAAATTATGAAGCCATTCTCCTTTAAAACATCAGCACTGGGCAGTACAAAGGCCTGGCATGCCATGTCAGATGCAAAAGGATCTGCAAATCTGAAAGAGTTATCGGAGCTGGGGAACTGCTGCCTCTGCAGATCCCAGAGCCCACCTGGGATCCACTTACTACAGCCTGTCATTCTCACCGAGTTTAATGCTTATACAGTCAATGAAACATTAGATGAAGCTAAAAGGATACATCCCCAAAGAATCTGACTTATGCTTTGGGAAATGACCTTTAAACAGTCATCTTCTGATAGAAAATTAACTACAGCTCCCTGCATCTGCAGAAATACCTTGATGTTTGTGTTTTGTTCCTAATGACACACATGCACTGTGCTGGCACTCTCTGCTGAACTAACACATGCATGTATGTGTTTGCGTTTTCTTTGCATTTCATATTTTCACACTTCAGCACATCAGGTATTAGTTGCTAAGGTGACTGATTTAAAATTATAGCAGTCAGTGATTATTCAGTGACAACTGAAAGCCTAGAAACTTATTTGGGTTGTCGGCTTGTTTTAAAAATCAAACTTGCATTACCTGTGGAAGCATTTTCTTAACTCTTTTATTAGTGGAACAACCAAACCCATTTTTTTATTTTATTAAAAGAACAATAGCCTGGGTTTGATGGCAACTATCATGAGGAACATGATAAACAACCATGATTCTTTTTAGGATCTTAACAAAGAAATTTTTAGTAAGACTGTACCAAATTAAAAGCTACGTCTATGACAAGGAATGGAGGATATGTTTGTGAAATGACATAGGAAGAAAGGGCCAAAAAAAAAAAAAAAAGGCAAACAAGCTAGAAACATATTTTAAAGAAGAACAAGTGAAAATCAAATAGCATTTTGTTTGCAACAGACCTGACTCTTGCCTATTTCCTAATATTGTGTGATGGGAAAATATAACATTGATTATAATACTGGCATTTCAGAACTCTCTCAGAGAGAGAGAAAAACCTGAAAAGTCTTTAGCAATACCACAGCCCCAACCCCCCCCCCCCCCCCCCCCCCAATACTGTTCTTTCTTAGCTTGGACCTGATGCACAGGGTTACAAATTCCAATTGCTTAGCAATTACAAGAGCAGAAAGAAGCATGTCACATGCTGAAGGTGTCAGCAGCACATGTACTTGTGCAGGAGAAGATCCATGTCCAGCCCCAAACCTTTCTCTTATAAGGAAATGGCTACAATAACATTTCCAACAATGTTCAGTATCTTACATGTCAGAGGTGGTAGAAACCAAATTGATTAGAAATATTGCTCTAATAACTTCGTACACAGATATAAAAGCTCACTGTTGGTCTCCCATTTTTTACTGAACACTACAACAATTCTATTTTATCACTCATAAAACTACATTTAATTCTATTTGGAGGGCCATCAACATTACCAATAGCATATGAAAGACAGTATACTGACCACACCTTCAAACCCTTACAAATTTTAAGACTTCATATTAACAGCTTTCTTTGCAGTAATCCTTGCTGGAATTTCAGTGCACACGAATTTTTGTTCCTTTTTTTGCCATGCTCAGTCTTTGGAGCAATTGCACTTCAATAATATTTGCTGCAAAATATACATGCTCCTTTCAGGATCAGTACTACCTTTAACCCTTTCTTCGCTCAATGATTTTTTTTCTTTTTTGAAGTAATATGCAACACCATACAGCAATAGCTATGAGGAAGAAAACCCCAAAGTAGCTGACATAAACCTAATGACCAAACAATCATTAGTCTCCTTTTCGTGGTAGGGATGGAGCTTATAAAGATGACAGCTCATTGCATACTCACAGAAAAGACAAAAATTAAAAAAAAATAAAAGGGGGGGGTGTGTGGGACCTTCCAACAAGATCTGCTGAAGAAGACAGAATTGATAGAGAACTGGTGCAGGGACACAAATCCCACCTATACTGATCCTTTAAGTCAAACAGAATACATCAACCTGCTTCAATGCATTTGGAAAGCATTAGTTAAGCATATTAAACAAAAACACCCATCAGAGGTACTGTGCTAACATAGACAAGATCTCAGGGACCTAGAAAACAGTACAACTCAGGGATGCTGTGAGAGAATGAGATGGTATTTTAAAAGAGTGGGAAAAAGCAATGCAAAAAACTGAAAGTAGTTTCAAACACACATCATCTTTACTGACATCTTAAACCTTAAAACCAAAGAAAACACAGACTACACTTACACTAACATATTCCTCAAGAGAAAGAATAAAAGAGATGAAGAAAACAGAGCTGCTTTTATTTTCAAGGCAGTTTCTCTACTGCTTTAATAACACTATTTCTTAAGGCAGAAGAAAGGCACAAGATCTATTTGTATATTTATTTATAACAATATATGGAAACAGACAGATGTAATTTCTCAATATACTGTATTTTCTCAATATACCTTTTCCAGCCTCAAAAATGACAAGTAAAGAGCAGCTTATGCTTTCAATAGGCAAGATTATTTGTTATAGATTTTTTCCCCCCACATTTTACTGACAATTTTTGAGATATACTTTCTGCTTCAGAAGCTGAATACCAGGTACATATTGTGTGCTAAATCTGTAGCAGCTTTAAAGGGATGTCAGAAAAAAAAAAAATGTATTCACTTAACTGCCGAACTTTATATTTTGAGTTCTTAACTGGGGTTTTGTCATGTCCCTTATGCACAGTAGACCTAAATTATAAAGCACTGGCCCTGAGGAGCTCAGCTATTCCCTCAACCTGCACCTCATTCCTAGTTTGATCTTGTCTGCTCTGTGTTATATATATCATGGTATTCTCACCCTATGGGCCAAAAGAGACTCATTATCCACCTGAAAAGCAAAAAACACAACACACATCTAAATCTCAAACTGATATTTGCATGCCCTTGTTATTTCAACAGGAGCAGTGCAAATTCATTTCAAGGATATAATTATAGTTTGAGAATTTCCAGAAACTCCCAGCAGATTTGACATTTCCCCCATTCATGGAACTGAACCAGGCTGGCAAAACAAGAGCCACTTTTTAAGACGCTGACCACTTGCAAATTTTTCTTGCAATTTACATCTGCCTCAAGAAACTATACTGTCCACTTACAACCAAAGCAGTAATTCTCACTCTATGTGTTGTCATCGTAAATGACCTCACTGTCCAATTTTCAGTCCAATTATTGTCTACCTACTAGCTACCAAAACCATCCTGCTGCTGAGGAGCTGTAGCAATGTGCCTCAAAATCCTGCAGTGATTTTTACTGTTTTTTTTTTTCTTATGGGTGATAAGTGGATAGATCTCAACTGAAATAGATCACTCCCCGTTTTTCATACAGCCAGCACATTTCACCTAAGAACCAGATACTAAAATCTTCTCATTTATCTTCACATGTGCCTTCCACCTGTCCGTGTACTCCTTGACAAGCAATTCTTAACTCCTTATCTGAAAAATACAATACTTTTAACTTCATGTATACTTGCTTTCCTTAGAAGAAGTACCTGCCCCAATTAGTAAACTAGTATTTACATTTTTGCTGTGTGCCTGAAGAAGGGCCATATCATCACCTGCTCTGTAGAAATGCTGATGAATTGTAACACCTTAAAAAAAATAAATTAAGAAAAACTTCAAAACTCATAGACAAAGGGTATGAAACAGAAAAGCAGTTTGTCAATATGGAAATTTGGGAAGAGGATTTATAAAGTTAAAGCAATCTAAAAGATGAAACTCATGAAACATGCCAGCTGTTACACAAGGCAGTAATATAACAAGGGGAGAGGAATGGCAATGCAAGGCCCAAGTAGAAGATCATGCCGTTTCAAGGGCTTTTCATTTGCTGTAAGACTGCTATAGCATCCTATCCATCAAAGGTAGGCATCAGCCAAGGCATTACAGCACCATAAGATGTTCCAGCACTATTTTCCTATACAGGGGATACAAAAGCAATGGCAGAGAAACCTTTCTGAGGTAATGAGTCCCCCACTGAAATCATGAGACCTGACAGGTCTGATAAAAGCAGAGTGCTCATGCCAAAAGAGACCAGGGGGAAATGAAGGCTTTTCCTCACTTTGAACTTTTTTCAATCTTTCCAGGAGGCATGTGAATGCTATAGAGTTATTATAATGTCTTTTCAGGGTAAATATTCTTTTCATAGTAACCTGGAAGAATCAAAAACATGCAGATTCTTTATGCTGGAAGAAGAGCTCAGGTACAATTACAATATTGTACACAGAATTTCAGGTGCATGTTTTACAATTATATTGATTATATTGAATAACAAAGTGCAAGTAATTATTAATGGATTACAAGGAGATAGATTGTGGCCTCTGTACCTTAATTCTGACCTTCAAAATTACCTTGGACACATTTTTAAGGCTATCACACCTATGATCCAGGTACTGAGTCTGTGTCTTATGCAAGCTAATTTTTTATACATGACTAACAACCACACCATCATATAATACTGCTGATTAATTGCATGTGAGGTTATTATTCCTATTCTTCATTAGAAGGAGAATTGTCAGCTTTCTCATCTTACAAACATGCCCGAGTTTCTTCCTTTTCTCAAGGAGTGTGCATACTTAAGACTTATCCTACCTCAGTTTTGAGTCCATTCACATCTTCAAACACAAGTATCAGCCTCCATTTTGTCAATGGTCCAAACCACCCAGCAGCATTTCCAATTAATTCTCTCTCTTCCTTTGTTTATGCCTTGTTTTTCTCAGCACTCATGTCCCTGATGCTACCACAGTATAGTATTTCTGCATGGTGGTTGGGTTGAAAAAGCACTGGAAAGAGATTGTACTGGGGAAGAGAGCATAGCATGGGTAGCAATTCCTGCTCTAGCACTTCTTCTGTCTTCACATTTCCTTGTGTTTCCCTGAAGAAAGTGGGAGGAAAATTACTGCTTTTATCTAATTGTACACTGCTTCTCATTTGTTAGGTTGCAAATACACTTAGCAGCACTTGCATATTTGCCAGTAGAATCCTGTAAAAAAATATATTTGCTGGTCTGGGATTATTTTTTTCTCATGTTAACCTAGAAGTTTGGGCTGGAATCTAAAATACAGCACTTGGATGCCAAGCAACCTGGCAAATTCTCAAACCAGCAGGTGTTTGAGAAAATAAATAAATTATCAAAACAATTCTCAACAGTCCAGCTTACAAATGTGTTAAAAATAACAGATATGCATTGTTATTAAACACTATTTTAAGAGCAGCTAACCAAGACAGTGAAAGATGCTAGACATTTTACTTCTGTCAGCTTTCAAAATGTGACTTTTTTTACACATTGTTTATAGAAATCTGTAGGGATAAGATTCACAGGAATGAACGTGACAGTGAGAAGGATTATCCATTCTTAATAAAACACTAACCTGGCCTGAAAACCTCTGGGAGACAGATTTCACAGTCTTCCCAAGACATCTCAAACAGTGCTTAGCTACCCTAATGCCCAAGCAACATCTCCCTTGCAACAATTAGCACATTATTTCTTGACCTGCTGACAGAATGACCCACACTGTTGTTCCCTGCCCCTTACCATTAGCCTTGTAGGTTTCAGGAAAAGCACTAGATCTTTCCACCAATTTCCTTTCTTTAGAACAAGTCCAGCAGTTAGGCCATTGTTTCTTGAGAGGAAATACTCTGCACTTTTATTTAAGCTTATTCTGTTACTTTTTCAATGTCTTGGGTCCAAAATTTTATTGGTTTGTGAATCCCAGAGGCTCTATAGGTGAGGCCTTACAAGTGCTGAGAGATGCAGAGGGAATTGTTTTATGATTATTTCATATGATGCTCAGGCTTGCATCCCAATAGAACTTTTTTTTCTTTCCCATCAAAAAATTATTACTGTGTGGATTCACATCTATGAACAATCCCTTGCAGTACTTAGTTTCTTTCCTACAGAACGTCTGCCACTCAAGTGGTTCTTCCATCTGAAGATATGACTTAATTATTGCTACTTTAAAATTGAATTGCAGTTTATTAACTACAGTTTTATGCTCACAAGCCCAGTATAGGAAGACTGTGATGCTAATTCCTTCTAATCAAGTGTTTGTGGCTCCTTCTAGCATGGCACTGCCAGCAAAAGTTAATAGAACTACTCCAAACATTCAAAGACCTCCATGAAAATATTGACAGGAGTGGAACCCACATCTGAACAAAACCTCAGCCTTTGGTTGTTTAGCTGGTAGACTGTTCACCTTTCTGCTGCATATACAGCAGCCTGTAACTTGGTTGTTCCTAACAAAATTTTGTTGTTTGTTTTTGTTTGTGGCATAACACAATGTGTAATGGAAGTGAAAGGCAATGTATATTCTAAAATTCCCAAATTTATCACTCCATTTGCTAAGACACAAAGAACACTCACTCGTGTTACACAAAAGGCTGCTCTCACTATTGCATCTGAAAATTCTCATCATTGAATCATTTAGGTTGCAAAAGATCTTTAAGAGTCCAATCACTTTGCTGTGGCTGCTTCTGCTTTTACAAAGCGGAATATTTAAATTGATTGAAACCTTATAGGAAGACAAATTTATGAGAAGTTTGGTTGTAATTTCCAAGGCTGTAATTTCAAAAACGGTCATGATGTTAATAAAGGTGCAAGTGATAATGGCATACTAATCAAAATCAGTAAATAGGCAAGGGTTGGAATCACCCATCCTTTCACGTAATGGAAGCAGGCAACTTCTGTTTTCACTGTTTGGTGACATTAATGCACTAATACTGAGTAACTGCTGACAATTAGCCAGAAGATGGAGCAGAGGTCTTGTAAGAAAATCACTCTCTGATGGCAAAATATAGAAAATTCAATTACACTCTGTTTATTACAGGCCTACATTAGGAGCTGCATTCATAATAAAGACCTTGATAATATACAGATTAATCACAGCACAGGGGAGTGCTTTGCTAACTTTTTTACTCCTAGATGCATTCTTCAATATTGAGTTTTTAATATACCCAGACACATCAAAATGCTTTCTATAAAGCTTCTCAATGAAAATTCCTTAAATACAGTAGTATAATATATGAATAATGTTCTAAAAGGCTAGGTAATTATATTACAGGTCTTTTAATAAAACAAGGTATAGATACTAATTTTTAAATACCCTTCAGGAATTCTCCAGATCTTAGAATTTGTATTTGTGTTTCTATGAGGTATGCTATCAGGCAAACATCATGAAAGTCATATAGGCTACAGAACTGAAGAGTTCTCTGTATATGTTCACATTTACATATGTGAATACTTTCCACCTGAGAAAAGCCAGTAACTTCAAGGCATGCATATCCAGTTTCTGCAGATACTGCAGATCAGTTTGAAGTGATTGAATAATCTAGTTCCTACTATTCAAGTTACAGCAATTACACAAAATGCTCCTAAGAAGAGTAAGTAGTTATAAATTCCTGCTATGACAATGTGTATTGGATACTGCTGAATAATTTAGTTTCTGAATGAATTTAGTCAGCACTTTGTTTAGACTTTTAATAGCCTATTGCCTACTTTAAAGACTTCTAGCTGCAAGTTCTTCATCACAAAGGCTTTAAACTGATGTATTTCAAATCTATCTATATGCTTACTGATTTTAATTGCATTTTGCCAGGGAAAGAAGTAAGACCTGAAGTAGAATAAAAAAGTCCATTGTCTTCACATTTAATTCAGCTGTACATGTTACTTAGAAAATGCAAACTCCAGGAAAAAAGTACTACATGCACAGTATTACACAGGTTAGCTGTCTCCAATTTTGTTTGAGAGAGATTCCTATGGAAATCAGGTCTCAGAGTTTCCCCATCATACTGCAGATGTGAAACTAGCTCCTGCCTGACTAGGTTCTGTGTTACAGAAACTCTATTTGGATCCAAACATTCCAAATCTCACTTGTAAAATCCATCCGCTTTAGGGAAGAAGTTTCATGAATTCTGAAAAGAGATTCCCTAAATCTGCAAGGCACAGTAACTCACAGTGGTGCTCAAGCCAATGACATTCAAGGTAAGCCCAAATAACTGGATCAGACAGGACCTTGGTTCTGAAGAATATGCCCTGAATATAACATGCAATTGCACAAGAGTAACTGATGGTACCTCTGGTATTTTAAATTTTCTGGAACAAGAACCCTGCAGCTTTGTCCAGCTAAGCTTGGACACTCCTGTGGGAAAACGTGTGAGTCCTTGGACACTCACTATTAGGAAAAAAAAAATACAGAAAGAAATTATTAATTTGGTGTTCTCTTCTGTGGCCGATGAATCATTCACACTGTGCACACAAACTCCCTCAGCAGCCACACCTAAATCATCATTTAACTACTGTGAAAATCCAGAGCCCATGGAAATAGAGTTTATATGATAAGATCTCCTTTGAGGCAGACTCCTTCCTAGCAAAGATGAGAAGAATCAATGTCACATCCTTTTAGCTTAAAAGTGTGTTGTTTTTTGAGATTTGTTCTCTGAAGTATGGCATAAAAATGAAATGCAGAACACTTTGTGGGATTGTCCGACAAAGTTCAAAAACTAGAAGAAAGGTTAGGTATCTGGTGTTCATCCCAACATCACTCCCTTTCTATCTGCAAGTTTCTCAGCCTGCCTAATGCATTTGATGTGAATAATCACAAACGGAGAAAAAAATTAAATTTCCACATGTTCATGGTATCAAGCCACCAAGCTGCATCTTGGTCCATTAAATAATTCTGATCCATAATATCAGTCTGTTCAGGTGGTACATGGAAGGGCAACACACAAACTCAAGCCAAATCTGTAGATGTTAGGAGTGAAGTCTTGAAAGCTGCAATACATATGCATGCATGATTTCACACCTCCAGCTATCCACATTCACAGGACTGAACTTTTTTCCCTCTCCCAGTCCGTTGATTGGTGATGGCTCCAACCAAGTCTATAATCTAGAATAGTATGAATTGAAATGTTACAGCTTGCATGAGATCCCAGTTGATGCTGCGTGCTTTACATGAATTCTGGCAACGTCAGTCAATCTGCACAAGGATTTGGTCCCTCCTCAAGCACATTTCCACAACTGATAAATTGCAATGCTTAGCTGTCTGGAAAATCCTTTTATTCATGTGTCCCGTTCTACACGCCATGCAGTGAAATTGCAAATGGAATATTTCTTGCAGAAGAGAGCCTTGCAAGTTAAAAAGCTGTGCACCAGAGGAGTTTGAAGAATGGAAGCACCAAAATGAGAAGGACTAGTAAGAAATGTATGGATTTATTGACTCTCTTCAAATGTAGACATCTGACAGGCTAAAGTCATCCTACATTTCGGAATGAGGAAATACTGTAAAAGCACAAGCATTTTCTCTGTAATTCTGTTGTGTCATCCTCCACAGCTGCAAAACAAACGAGGCCACTTCTGGTTATAGCTGACTCTGAGGAGGCCCCAGGAAGGTACTGCAGAGAAAATACAGCACAGCAGGCATGTTTAGTATGGTCAGAGCAGAGAGCAGAAAAAGGCAATGGTCTGACCACACAGGGCTGCTACCTGCATTGTTAACCCTGGCTTTGCTCTCCACAGTTTTAACTACCAAATTTAGGGCAGACATTTCCTTACTCTACAACAGACCAACTCATCTGGGGGAGAGAACAAACACAAACGAGCTGCACACATAATTACAGGTGTTCTAGCACCAGCAGCTGCTTCAGCTGTCCCAGGACTACCTGGCTGGTAGAATGCAAGCCAAGTTAGACCTTCTGTCACCAGTGGAATTGGGAAGCTTTTCCTCTTCCTTAATCCACTGCAGGAAAGGAGAAAATCTCCATCCAATGTCCCTGCAAGGTTGAGTGTGCTTCTTCCTGATACCCACCTACCCCAAAAGTGCAAGCATCTGCCTCCATTTCCAAGAATCATTGGCTGACTATAATGTGGCACATTAATTTTGTGCGAGAATGGAATCTGGCTTATCTAGCTGATAACAAACTGTTCCCATGCTTTTGGTGGAATGGGAGAAGAGTGGAGGAAAGGCCATCGCTTCATTTAGATGTAATGAGACCAGTTCAGATAGTTGCAGGGAGTTGATTTCACCTCTCCTCCCTCATGTTTTGTGCATCCTATGGCAAAACATTAAGCACACTGACAAAGGTAATATGTGAAGCTCTCCAAAACAGGAGATGGAGACACTTGTGCCCATTTTCCAAAAAAAGAAAATTCATCTGTTACTGAATGGATAAAATTTGAAGCCTTGGGTTGAAGAGCCCTGAACAAGAGATAATAGAAAACTTAAAAATGGTACTGTAGAGGAGTGTGAAAAATGTCAGTACTTGATCTAAGAGTACTGATACAATCAAAAATCAAAAGAATCTATGCAAGAAGTTTGTAGCAATTTAGCCAAAGCCTGTGCAAGTATACCAGCTCAGCTGTACTCTGCTGTAATGGGAGGTGGCATGTAGGCAAAGAAAGGGCAGTAGCACAACCTCTGATTTTTTACTGCAGTATAGGTAGATAAAGAACACATTTCCAGTAACAGCAATAGCAATACACTTTAAGAACACATGAAAATATTTGCATTTTTTTCAGATTGTGCACACACAAGCATCTTAAAATGTTTATAATTGGTGCATCTCATCTGAAATTACCAGAAATTGTCTAGGTTTTTGTACCCACCTTGGTATTTTTAATTATATAAAATTTAGAGATTATCTGCAGGATTCAGAAGCACTTCAAAATTTATACAAGTTAGGCCCTTTGTAAAGTTACTGCAAATGTCTTTTGATTTCATATATATATATTTATGCACACACACACACCCCTATATATATATATACACAAAAAATATTCCCAATGTTTCAAGTTCAAGAACTTAAAAAAGCAGAGTTTAGTAAATCTGATAGAACACAAGCAGTATGATGCTCATTTATAAGTAGGAAAACAAAGCCAGAAAAATTAAGCAGCGTGCAAATGCAGATACAGCAAATTAGTGACCAAATCAAGATTTCATTAAAGTGTCTCTTACTTCAAAGCAAATGCTTTGAAGGCTTCCCACATGTAAAGTTCAGAAGAAATTGATAAGCAGAATAAAAGACACTAGAACCAGAGTTTAGCTGAGCTAACAGTTGTGCTTTAGTAATTACAAGTGATCAGCACACAGAGTCTAACGGGTCTAACTTGAACTCACAGCAGAACACTCAGCACCAATTCAGGACTAAATTTAATGGACATAATGAGCCATTATCATCACATCCAGGAGCATGGTGCATTTTCTTTGATTATTTCCACAGACTATCCAAAACTCAAGTCCACTTAGCTTGTGAAGTCTGATGAGAGCACAGCCTGAGGTAATACAGACACAAAAACAACTCATAAAAGATTAGGTCAGCTTGATTTAACAAGGAAAAATAAAGTAGAGCCACACTGGAAAAAAAAAAAGTGGGGTTTTGGGAGGGAAAGTATTGAGGGTTTTTTTTTTTTAATGTTTTGTTTCTTAGCAGCATAATCACACATTTGGATAAAAACATAACAGTGTCTGGCTTTTTTACAGGTTCCGGGAAGAACCACTGATGCTCCATAAAAGCAGAACCAGACAGCATGATAGAAGAACATTCAGAAAATCACTGGTATTTCTTTATGACCGGAAAATATTTCTTCCCGGACCTTGAAGTGTACTAACTGTACTTTAAAATCAAAAAGAAAATGGGATTTTCAAATAATCAAAACTAAGTGGTTTCTTCAAATTCATATTATAAATTCTGGGGTAACCAGAATCAGCAGGGAACCAGCTCCCCATGAGAGATTGTCTCTTGTATTTACCAAGCATAGATACTTTTATAATCAAAAACAAAAGAAAAATCTCTCAGATAAAATTAACTCTCCAGCTTCAACAAAAGTACATTGCAGTAGAATCTTTTTTAAAGGAATAATTTATCAAAATTCTTTTTAATGCTTTTTTCATAACATTGAAATACCTCAGAAAAGAGGATGAAAAATTCAATTGTGTAGAGCTGATCAGAGGAACAAAAATCCATTCTGAATGAAGATAAGCTGATTAACTTTTTTTATAAAAATCAATGCAGTTGATACTGCAAAGAACAAAGAATTTGTAAGAAAACAAGAAATTAACTTTTTTTGAAAGCAAATTGCTAGCTAAAAGTACACAGACTCTGTTACCATATTTTCAATATTGTTATAGTAGTTTAAATGTGTTCCCTAAATCCCAGAATTGCAAAGACGACTCTCTGGGTAAGGAAAATGTCGTTCATGTTTAGAAAGTGGACACCAGTATTTTCTGGGTAAGTTCCCTTAATAGTCTTACATGTTCTATTACATTTGGGAAAAAGGTAAGAACTCTAACTTATATTTTCAAAAATGGATCTGAGCATTTGTAACAACTGAAAATGAATTCTGAAATCTATATACATATCACAGAGCCAACAAAGCCACACTTGACAAATAATGCCTTGTTTCATGGGGATTCCAACATTATTCCAGTTTAAGTAATGTTAAAAAATATCTAACTTCCAAGTTACTGATCTTAATGAACTCGTAATTGCAGGCAGCAGACAAAAGAATTATTTTACCTGTATTTTTATTCTTTATTTATTTATTATTTACCTGTACTTTTTGCTGCATTTTTTATGTCATGGGGATTGTTGCATAGGAATAAAAACAGGCACATGAACTCTCTCTTTACTGATTTCTACTCACAGCCTAATGGCCATCAGATCCCAAAACATACTAATAAATTGCATTTTGGGATAAGATACTTGTAGGACTCTGAAGAGACTCCAGTCTCAAAAACTCTTACAAACCCTATTCCAGAGGATTACCAGCACTGTATAAATAAAATTAAAGTCTGCTGATGAACTACCAGATCCTGAAACCTTTAAAATACATTTTCATGTGTTGCTAGTAAATTTACCAGACAACCAGCACAGCTATTTGATACCTTGGAGCTTTTCCTTTGAAACTAAAAATCTCATGGCTATATGTTCTTTCCACTCCACAGTATTGTCCTCCTGTATTTTGACAGAGAAAATCTCAGTTTTCAGTAAAATATAGAAAGCAAATGAGAAAAAGAAGGGAGAGTTAGAACCACAAAAATGTGAACCTGTTTATCCATCCATCCATCCATCCATCCATCCATCCATCCATCCATCCATCCATCCATCCATCCATTTCTTCTTTGCAACTTCTACACACCACAGGACAGATACAAATTCAACAAATGCACTGGCTGAACAATTCTGGGGCAGGGACTTCTGGTAAGATCCCCATCCTTTTGCAGCTGCAAAAGGAATCAATGAAAGAGAGCCGAAGCACAACACAGCTAATCTAATGAGCAAATGTAAGCCTGGAACAACGGGCTTTAACACTCAGCCCACTTCAATATCAAGTCTTCCTGTGAATTTAGTCAACATTCTCTATATTAATTTGACTTTTCTGGGAAAGATTTTCAATAGCACTTCAGTGAGTTAGAAGCACAAGCCCTATTACAACTCACGAGGATGTGAGTTCTCAATCTCCAGGGTGATTTTAAAAGAATCTCACTCTACCTGTAAAATGGAAAAACAATCATTGCTTTCTGCTCTCTAACTACACTGATACAAGGACTAACAGGAATATTCAGCGCTGCCCCTGTGTGAACTCCTCACTTTTCCAAGACTCGAGAGGCTAATATAACCTTATCATGACTTCAGGTCAAAAGATTGAGTCTAATGGACCAATGGAAGGAATTAATTTCAGAGCTCAGGACCTTTAATTGAGAACAGATGGTGCCTAGTCCCTATAAATTTAAAGTCTGGGGCCTGTTAACAAAAGCATCTAATCTCATCTCAATTGCCATAAGCAGCCAGGATCCAGCAATATTGAGTTTACAAAACAATATAACAATCTCCTAGAACTCTACTGAAAGCAAACAAGCAGCAAAGACAGTTAATGAAAAAGACGTCATATGTTCTCTGCAGCTAAAGTAGTTAAGGGAACGAGCAGCAGAATTCCCCACTGAGTGCAGCTTTTAAGCAATTTTAAATGAATCTCCTTATACAGCATACAGCAATCACGCAATGAAGAACTTAGCAGCTTGAACAATTCTAGTTAAATCTACATGGAAGGATACTGGATACTATTTAACCAAAGCCATATTCTTTCAAAGTATTTTTGACCCAGATATCTTGTAAACTTAGAATATTCAAAAGAACTTCAAAGATTACAAACTGTCTTGATAAATTCAATATTCATCTTCAACAGCAGGAAGAAAAGACAATTCTGAAACTAAAGAACTAAAGAACTAAATTTTGTCTCAAAGTATTTTACACTTCTCACTTTTGCTATTTTTCTTCAAACTGCCCAAGTGACCAACACAGTTCTGTGAAACTCACTGCAGTCAAATTTTGTAGAGAAACAAAACAACCTAAATTATTTAGACCGTCTGCCACAGGTGCAGACTGAGACTCCATAGCCTTAGTCATCAGCACTTACCCAAAGCAATTTATTTCTAACTTTAAAGTAGTTTATAGAAATATTACATTAATAAAACCCCAGTGACTGGGGGGGGGGGGTAGGGGGAAAGGGGGGTGGTGGGGAGGTCAGAAAATCAATCTGTCTAGCATACAGCAATTCAGTGGCAGATGTGAAACACCCGAATAACTTTGCCTTGCCCATGCTCATGACTGCACATATATTCACTGTGAAAATACTTCAAAGTTTCTAGGTCATTTGAAGAAACAACTGGTCCTCAGCCCTGTACATTTCCTCTGAGAAGACTGTGTATGACAAAAAGCTGCACAAGAAAAGGCGTTGCAAAGACGAATATATACACATATATATGGCTCTATACACACATTTATGAATCAATTTCACTACAAGGACAAAAAGCAACCATTAAATAGTTAACTAGAAAAACAGCTTGTGGCCTGCCTCTACTCTGTGGTGGCCTGACAATCCAGAACCTGGGCTTCCCAGCTCAGTAGCTTCTTTTTCTATTGTGGATGCTGCACTAGAGTTGGAATTGCTCACATTTTGTCTCAGATGTACCTAGTCAGCAGCCACAGTACCCCAGGGAGGGGTTGGCCAGCAGCAGTATGGATCTGACATAGCAGCTGCACAGGATCGTCAAGCTCCGAGAAAACAATTATCTATTATGGATGTTATTACAGCAGTTATGAGATACACGCACCTACTAAACATTTGCA
The DNA here is from genome assembly GCF_963662255.1 of Cinclus cinclus. Lineage (NCBI taxonomy): Eukaryota > Metazoa > Chordata > Aves > Passeriformes > Cinclidae > Cinclus > Cinclus cinclus. Next base: position 32,969,743 of record NC_085050.1, read on the forward strand.
TATTTGTAATTTAATCCATAATTAATTTACATTGTTCATCCCTCCTAACTGGATGCTGTGGGCTCATAATTGCAAAATCTGAAAAAAAGAATAAAGAACAAAAACCGAAGTAAGATATTGATAACAATTTTGCAAATTTCCATGTACGATACAGAAACCTGGACTAAACCAGAATAACAAAGGCATTTCCACTGAAAGATTTCTAAGGTGGACTGCAAAAAACCCCAACTATTATTATTTCTGGTTTCAGCAAGCTAAAACCACACTTCTTCTCTACAACATATGAGTGAAAACAATAGATAGCAAAATTCCTGACATAATTCAGAAAGAAAATGGTATACTCAATAAGGGGGAAGATGTAGAATAAAAATGAAACCCACAACTTCTTAACAAACATTTCTTTCCTGAGATTTAAGACTTCATACTCTTCTTACCTTAAATCAAGAAAAAAAGCTTAAATTTTGCCAACAGATCAGGCAGCATATTATTGAACAGTTATGGCTTGAAACTTAATCTTACACTGAATTCTCATCTGTATCAAAGAAAAAAAAAAACCTTTTATCCAAAAAACATCCAAGTCTTTACATGGATTTAATAGGAGTTAAAGAACCATCTATTCCAAAAGCCTTTGCAGCTTTCTGTAAAAAACAAAAAAAAAATACCCAAACAAAACCACTTGACAAATTTTCTTCAGCTGTTATTTGACCAGCATGCAAAGGCTGTTACCTATAACTATTATTGATACTCTTACAATTGCACAGCTTATATTTATTTCAAAGTTGAAATCATTATTAGATCACTTCTTAATATGACATAATTATGCAAGGAAATGCAATTAAAATCTTATTTCAGATAAAAATTAGATCAAGCTTAAAAGCACCTTTAAAACAACTGAACATAAATAATCCTATTTTTTATATAGGATCACTATGTAGACTTTATCTCCGTCATTCATTTGGTTTTAGCTGATGAATATATAAATATCTCTGTATATAAATATGCCCCCACCCTGATATCGCCGTACTACACAGGAAATTAGGGAAGTAGTAGCTGAGAAACTTGCTTTCTAATGATAACCAAATAATTTCACAGCTTTGACAGATTTTTTCCCCTCCTTTTTATTCCAGGAATAATTATGTCGATAAGCCTGATTCAGCAGATTTGTTGCTCTCTAATTAATTAATTAAAACAATTTACTGCTACTACTGTGATTTTTCAGGGGCATCAAAACCACATTCCAAATCAAAACAGCAGATCATCAGTTTACAGATGTGCAAAGCATACATTACTCTTATGGCAACCTCACATTTAAATCCTCACACATCCAGAAGAACACATATGGTTTAGGGGAAATGAAGAGCAATATTTTTATATCAAACTTAAAATGAGAAGAAAAAAAGTCTATGAAAATGTAACCATTTCCAGTTAGAAGAGAAAAACAATATATAAATATTAGTATTATATTAAATTGCAGAGCTACATTTTTATAGCCTTAATTTTATCAACATGCTTCCTGCTGACTAATTTCTGTCATTTGGCTCACAAAAAACAAAACCAGAAAGGAAGTGAAGAATTTCTGTTGTGCACCCAATTCCTCAGGGACCGACAGCAACTACAGGAGCATTTAAAAACTGTTTGGGAAAATACGTTAGATGATTAAATATCCACATGGTCCCCAGCAATCTATTTCTCTGAGTGACTTTTGGAATTGCATTATCTGAGCTAACTTCTACTTTTTGCTATCTTCACTGCTTGCCTCTGGTCCTTTTTGCCATTTGTGGCCTTTCTAACAGCTGCAGTATCTAGACAGAACACAGTGCGTGCAACAGGCTGAGCTCTCTCCCAATCTCTTCTAGTGTTGTGTTTTTCAAACTTCTGATTATGCTTGTTAACCTTGCTCTAGGCCTCCAGTTGGCTGGCACTGGCCTCAGAATGTAGCCCCAGACCAGTCACGGAGACACATCAATTTTGTCTTAGCACTGCACTGAGTGCAGCAGCTGGGTTATTTCAGTAGCAATATATATGTATACAAAGAACATACTATAAATTTGTGGAAGAAACCCTGACATACCACAGAAAACACCACTGCCCAATGACCACTGTGATCTTGAGGTGATGTCTGCCCAGAAGGAAACAGAAATGTTTCCTGGACATGAAGGATGTGGATGAGGAAGCCAAAGCTCAGTGATGGTTGAGAAGCCCTTGCAGTGCAGAGGAAGTGGGAGCTGTTAAGCACCACTTCTGCAAGCTGGACACACACAAGTCCAGGGGCCCAGACTTGCAGCATCCAGTGGTGCTGGCAGAGCTGACCAACATCATTGGAAGGCCCCTGTCTGATTCCTTGAAATGCAATGGCAATGGGGAAAAGCTCCTGATGACTCTTGAGAAGGTAAAGGTCATGTTATCTTCAAGATGGGCAAGGAATATATGAGGAAGCAGAGGCACACCCTGGTCTCCCAAGGAAGATGATGGAACAATTCTGCTGGAGTTATCCTCCATATGCTGGCCTACAGGAAAATAAAGTGAATGATAACAGCTAACATGTATTTACCAAAGGCAAATTATACCCAAACAACTTAACTGCCTCAGCAGATACTGTTACATGTACTGTTTTCCTTGACTTTAGCAAGGTTTTCAAAGTGCTCTCCCACAGCATCCTGGTAGCCAGGCTGGAGAAAGAAGGACTGAATGGCTGAGCTGCGAATAACACTTTTGTGGAAAACTCGTTGCATGAAGAGGCTGAAAGATTAGTGTTTTGTAGTGCAAGGAACAACCCTTGGTCAACATTAATAGCATTCATCAGGAGCTAATATTGGGATGATGATGTTTTATGTCTGTACTGCATTTAACATCTTGAGAATGAGTAAAATGGAATGTGCCCTTAGCAAGTTTGTGGATGACACCGAGCTGGACAGATTGATCAGCACACTGCAGGGCAGGACTGCCTTTTGAAGGGATCTCAACAGGCTGTAAGAATTGGCTAAACCTTATGAATTCCAAAGGAAGAGTATCCACAGTAACAGAACTAGCTGAGAGCCCACTGGAAAGCAGTTTTGTAGTAAAGGACCTGGGCAGGCAATGTGGACAAGTTCTTCAGTGTGCCCTTTCAACAACAAGCCTAGCCACATACTGGGCTGCATTCAGAAGAAAGGAGCCAGCATACCCTGGGAAGTGATTAGTCCCTTTTATTCAGCATTTGAAGGCTACATCTAGATGACAATAATATTCTGCTTGGGTCTTGCCAGTACAACACTGATAAATTGGAATAAATTCAGTGAAGACTGCCCATGAGGATTGGACTGGTGAAGCATACAAATTGAGGAGAAGCTCAGTGAACCTGAAAGGCAAAAAGGTAGAAATCTTACTTTGGTCTTCCATTACCCACTGCAATGGTCCCAACTGCAGCAAGGAATACTCTGATTCAATACCACAAGGAAAAAATTGACAATGAAGTTGGTTAAGCATCAGAACAGTTGCCCTGAAATGATGTAGAATATCTCTTCTTGCTTGTTATAAAGCATAAACTTTCAACAGTTGTTTTTCCAAGGGTGTTTGCTAACTGATTAGAAAGGTTTCTCCTCCTTTCTCTTTGCCCCTTCTGAAGTTGTCCTGTTTGTTTTTACCTTCCAGAACCATATCCCATCATCAGTGATTTCTCAAGCATGAATCATAAAAATCTCAGAGGTTGTAGACACTCTATACATGCAGGACAAAAATTATTTATCTAAGTAACTGCTAATCCTTCCCTTAAGAGTATAAATATTAGCTCATTGATCAGTTACTCAGGTAGCAAATGCTGAAAAACAAAAACAACCAGAAGAAAACATATCAGCAGTATTGCCTTCTTTCATTACTATGTAATGAATCAACTCCTCTTTTTCATTTTTCTTAGTATTTATGTTTCTGTACAACTCTACTTTTTTTCTGATTGTGTCTCAATTTTATTTGTATGGCTGGACCTCCCCAAGATCCTCCTGAGACATCTTCGTAAGCTCTTCCTCTGAAATTTGACCTTCCTTCTTTTTTCTGCATTTTTTTCCCCTTAAAATTCAGATTTTTTGAGAAATCCTGAGATATGACAGTAGGTCTTTAAACACTTCTCACCACTCCTTAACATTAGAAAGATTAATAAGCTTAAGAGCCAAGAGTAAATTTTCTGAAATTTTCTGCTTCAATTTGTTTTCCCTTGCAGATCCCAATTCTAATTCTTTGGTGTCATCTGTTGCTAAACTTGCAGTTCCTGCACATCAGAAAATTTGTCCAAGTGTTGCCAAAGGGCCTCATAGTCTATACCAGACTCCACCATAATTAAGATGATTGGGAATCTCATTCCTTTCCTTAACAGGAAGTTCAGTGACACTCAGATCTATGAAAACCAGGAGATCACATAAAATTACTACAAAAAGGTCCAGCTGTTGCCTCTTTGGCTACCACTAGTCAAAGAAATTATGAACATGATTTTCACTTGCATTAACAATTAGATTATTAATTGAAATATATCCACAGGACTACTATCATAACAGAATCTGAAAACTGGCATAACTATAGCATACTTACAATATTTCAGAAAACCAGATAATTACTTTTGTTTATGGATTTCTGCTCCATGTCTCCGTAACCAAAGACAAATTTATATGCCTGTTAAATACTAAATATTATTTCAGAGCTGACTTCAGTCAAAAATAAAACAAATTGATTTCCTGGTCATGAAATTTGTTGGCAGCAGAGCAAGATTTAAGACATATTGGCATGCTTAATGAGGAACAGACACTTCTAGATGGAAATCTGTGGGAAAGAGTGAAGAAATTGTAATTGGTGGTATAGCAATAAGATGAGGATTAATTCACCAGTTATGTGGCTGGTTTTGATCAGTAGGCTCCTCATTTGGCTAGCAGGTGCAGCTACTATTCAGTAGGTTTCATTTAAACCAAGTTTTGTGCCTTAGCACAAAGAAAGATGTTAAATGGGTGAAAACGTGTGACACTACTTCTTGAATTATGTGCATTATTTATTAATGCAGAGTTCAATTATATGTTATAGATGAACTAGGTTAGAGACAACAGATTAAAGTGTCTTGACAAGTATCTTACCAATGTATTTTTTGGGTTTCAGAGATCTGAATGCCAGTAAATTCATCATTCTGTAAGGACAAGAGTATTAGGTTCTCAAGAATGCTATCTTCAGAAACTGTCTGAAGTTGGAGAGGAAGCAAGCAGATGCCCATGCAGCTGATAAAGTGATTTTTTCTCCTTATAGGAGCCCTCAGCAATAAACACTATACCAGCAATATCTACTTTTCTGTATAATGAAAAATTGGTCCAAGTTTCAAACCATTTATCTAACCAATTCACAATGACTGCCTGAGGCCATGAACTTGACTCCCTCTCTCCCTTTATTATTTTTATTTTGCTACAGCCTGATCTCCTCTGGTTTTCTAACAAACACCAATCCGTGCAAAACTTTCACTAAACAAAAACGACAACAACAAAAAAAACCAAACCAAACCAAAACAAAAAAACAAAAACAAAAACACCACATTCTAGTGCCATCAGAACTACTTTCTGTGTGCCCAGGTAGTTTTTGTGGCAGTCACCTACACAGCATGCATGGATCTGGAATGCCCCACTCTTTTTCAGAAGCATCATCACTACTGCTTCCAAAGGAGTAGAAGGTGACATGGACTTGACCAAAGACTTGGTTCTTATATGAGTGCCTTTCCAATCAGAATTATTGCCACAGCCTGACTTTCAGGCCAGCACACAAAAAGCACAAACAAAACCAGTCTGTAAAAAACAGTTATATAATTTTACAGGGATGAATAAATAAATAAATAAATAAAAAGGTGCTGCACTTCTAGAGTAACTTGCTCAATTAACTTTCGCATTTTGCTTATTAACCTTCTGATGTCTCATTAAGTCAGGGATTGCAGTTTAATGGGTTTAAAAATAATTTAAATATATAAGTGGATTCTAAGATACCTTAAAAATATATTGACCCTTGAAGTAAATGGGCCATTTGAAGCCTAACTACGACTTCTAGCTCATACTCTCCTGGAATATTTATCCAGTTTAAAAGACAAGCTTTAGTAATCTTAGAACAGCTTAACAACATAAAGTTACTGGCAAGCGTGTAAGCTTGTATTTCAAAGCAACAGCTCCTAGAACAATTACCAACATAATTTTTTTTTTGATGCAGCTTTTATGAAATAACTTGCAATGAAGAATAGAGAAGAAAGCCCGAAAAAGCATGTGCATGCTCAGTGTGCTCCAACTGATACATCATACTGTACGTGACACTGGTTGGGTGCCCAGATTAACAGATGCAGGCCCTCCTTCAGGGAGGCTGACATGACAAATCTCTCAGAATATGATGCCAAGAGTCATACATGGAACTTGAATGAAGTCAAAGAAAAATATTTTTTGTCAGAATTATTTACTGAACAATACCCTAAAACAAGCTTTGATGTGAGAATACATCTATTAACCCTACGTTGGATACATGTTCTGTTGTTTTTTTTTAAAAAAATAACTGCTGGCAGTCACACTATGTTTTTAGTTCTTGTTCTTCATATTTAAAATTTTGCAACGTAATCATGTGCAATGTTATTTGTTTAAAGAAACTTCTGAACCTTCCAAGATGATTTAAAAATTTAAGTCATCTTTTGTCAATTTCAGAAACATACTATTAAGACCTTGACAAATAGAAGATTAATATTTTCAACAAACTATTTCTTCTTGCTTATTGCAATTATGCTGCAGAATTGCAAGTTTTGCCTTCCTGAGGGATATGCAATGCACAATTATTTCAGAAGAGCAAATACATAACGGTTGCAAGGAAGGAAAGGAAATTCTGCTTTGATGCTGAGCTTCACTTCCTGTCTAGTTGGGAAGAAAGTAAACCCTAAGTACATTCAGCAAATTATTAATCCTGAGATCATAAACCCATAGTCACTAGTCAATTAATTCCAGTACAGTCTGAATATTGCAATGGACTATTTAAACAGTGAGTATTTTTACTGGGTGAACGGTGGGATTGCTGAAACACTGAGGCCTTTAGGTGAGGGAAGTACGATCTGGTGATGCTGTGTTTTGCTCATCATCACCAGTTGCTCCTTTTTTACCTTAGAGATAAACATGCTGCATAGAAATGCATTCATCTGTACAACAATTCCATCAAAATTCAGTCAGGAATCTTTCCCACACAGCAGAGGGGAATGCAGTACAGAGGACTTGGAACTTTCACTTTGGTTTCAAAGCTTTATCAGATTGATCAGATTTTAACAGTATACCAGCACAGCTGTTAACTTTATGCCATAAATTAACAAAATTTGCACCTGCAGTTTAGTCCTTTGATTAGAGCACCTGCACCTGCCAGGGCAATACCATTTCCCTGGCTTTAAATTATATTTTCTATTCTACTGTGAGCATTAAACGCACTGAGTTCCAATAACGTGTAAAAAGTAATTTCTCAGCCAAATCTTCCATGTTCAGTGGAAACAAAAATTGAGAGGAAAAAAAAAACCCAAGAAGATTAAGCTTTTCACAATTTTAACATCTCCACTGAAACGGTGACCCATGACATGGCCTAAGTTAAAGATGTTTCATAACCCTAGGGAACTCTCAAACCATCAAAATTTCATTAGCTTCACAGCGGTCCCAGTACATTCTTAAGTTGGACTGCTGGCCTCCCTATTAATAAATAAATCAACTATAATTCTTTTAGTGGCTGGACTCTTTGTTGAAGTTTTATCAGACAACAGACACCCCTTGCATAATGTTAACCACTGCAGAATAATGTATTTTTTAACATATTCACAGTCTTCTCACACATATAAAACCAAAATACTCTAACTTCTGGCTGATAGAGGACATTTTGGCACATTGTAATCAAATAATTTCCTTTCTAAAAAAATTGTAAATATAAAATTTTTTGAAAAGTATACCAAACCTATGGTACCTCTGAAGCAGTCACGTCTTGGGCAACGTAAATATACAACTTCCTATGGAAATAGTGTGTGCATGCATGTTTACATAAAAATGTATTTTCAAGATCATTGTAAAACCAAGGGTTTTAAAACCAAGGGTTTTACAAAAGGGTCAAGAGAATTTGTTTCACCACATACCTTTCAAAATCACAGGACTACTCAACAGTTTATTCTAGATTGCTCTGCAGCTGAAATACCAAGCATTATCACACAGAAACGCCACTGCCAAAAGGTGGTAGGCAAGTACTTCCATCTTCCTCTATCACAACTTGCCTCTGACCCAAAACAAATTTTCCAAGCATGACACAAGACACCTGTGAACACTGAGAGCTGTCTGCTCAGGTACCATGTAGCATTAAGCCCAACACAAAAGGAGGATCCCATTTGAAATGGTGGGTTTTGCACAGGCATCTTCACATAGAAACAGCCACCAGAGGAAAAGCAAGTATGAATAACAGCAAATTATAGCTTTGGTATTTCTTTCTCAAACTGAATTTAAAATAATAAACAGGAAGAACTAAAGTTTATTGCTTGTAGTTTAAAATAAAAGTTCTTTTTTTTTTTTTTTAAGGATTTCCATACATACATATCTACATAGCTGTTTCCCACAGTGTGTTACCATCATTGCCAGAGGACAGCAATAAAATTGCTCTAATTTTTGTACAGCTGAGCAGACAGGTTTTACAAATTAATAAAATGACATGTAGACATGCAGACAATAGTCATCACTAATTTTCATTGTAACTCATTTTTCTTTATTCCTCTTTTGGATTTTTCACATACATAGTCATGAAGTTAATAGAAGAATTGCTTTAATTCTAGCAAAGCTGAAAATCTTCTGCAAATAGAAAGTTAAGATTGGTATAGAGTTAGCATTTAACACCACATTAGATCTGTTCATAACCTCAAGAGGAGGTAAAAAAAAAAAACTTTGAAAAGCTTTAAAAACGAACCAGTCAATTCTATTAACCTATTTTCATTTAAACTCTAAGTTTTAATATGAAATGGTCATACCCCACATCCTACAAAGCTGTTAAGATTTTTGTTGCAGATTTTAATTGCACAGTAATCCAGTCCCCCAGGCGCATCAAAGGCCACATGTCCCTCTTCACCACAATTCCTATTGCTCTCATCAGCTAAGAAGTTTAAACCACAATCAAATTTCTTTTTCAATCACATGAGCCCTGTTAATAAGCTATTCTTTGAATTCACTCATCCATTCTAAGATTTTGCAACTTCTCCAAGATGTCTTGAAGAACAGTTTACAATGAAACTTTTGAATGTAAGCTAGCCTGGGGAACAACTTTATCACCACTTAGCTGTTCCCCAGGGAGTAACAGGTGACATGGCCTGAGATAATATGGAACTATTATTTTTTTGTGATTCAACTCTTTCAAAATTACATCTAAAGCATCACACACAAAGGTTGCATTAGTTAGGACTGATACTGAATATGGACTTTTATGGGAAGAAGAGAGGAAAAAAAAAGAAGGTAAATAATTCAAGGCCATTCCTTTAATGATTTAAAATTACTGAGTGTCAGCCAAAACAGCAAATAAACATTTGCATAAGAATATGCATATGCATAAGAACTTACCATTTTCACTGTCGGACTTGTTTTCATGTTCGGTATCAGTCAGAGTGAGGGCTGAGTTGGAACGGCTCGACAGACAGGAACTGCGCCCTGATTTGACCCCCCTGCCCCAAAGTCTCATGGCATGCTCTGGAGACATCACTCCTTCATTTTCAGTATCAGCATCTGACCCTGCACTGATAGAGTAACCTCTGTGGGGCAGCCCCATTTCCGCACAAAATGCCAGTCCTCGACGAGCTGCTGGTTCACAAACTCCTAACTGCCTTAGGGTAAAATTCTGTCCTGATTAGGGGAAAAAAAGATAACAAAAGATGAGACATTTTTAATGATTGTATTTTAAAGAATTTCAAAGTAAAAAGTCTTCACGTGTAAAATTGTCTCAGATATCACATAAGATGTTTTGTCAAACCTCCACCTGTATTACAATCAAATGGATTCTTTTGTCTCTAGCTCTCAGAAGTATTTTGTCAACTGCTTAAACATGTCAAAAGTGCTCCTAGGTAGCAAATAAAACAGAACCTCCTAACTAAGTAAATTCAGTACATGAAATAATTTTAAAAAACATAAACTTTTCCTTTTTTCAAAGAAAAAATACTTTTAAGAGCATAAAAGCACTTAACAAGGTATTTGTCAGGATTTTTACTTGGTTGGTTTTGGGGAGAGTCTTTTGTTTGTTCTTGTTAGAGGCCAAAGCAAGAGGCTATTTTCCCCACACAAATGTCACCTAATGTGGCAATGGGAAAGCTAAGCAGGAACAAAATTAATCTGTTTTTTATTTGATTTCTCTGCCCTACTCTAATACACAAATACAAATAAACAGAAACATTATTACCTGTTACCTGCAAGTACTACAGCAAAATTGTTATTTTTCATGTAATTGTATTTTGAGAAGCATTATACAGTTTTACTGCTGAAGCAGAATCTGTGCATTTTAGCAGAATTTTTGCCCGTTTTGGGGCAGAGCAGGAGACCTAAGTGAATCCCAATGATTGTATTAATAAATTAGGTGCAATAAACTTGTGACACTTCAATAACTTAGAGTGTCTAAATTATGTGACACTCAAAAATGACTGCCTTTTTAATGGCTGTGTCTTCATCCTACTTTTATGTCTGTAGATTTAAGACATTTTATGATGTATAGACACTTGGCAAGCTCCTTTGCATACCTATATCTATAATACTTTTCCATCCTAGCCCACAGTTATTTCACAGGTCTGAGAACAAAATAGGACACACATTCAATTTTTGAATCTGACAGGCATCCTAATTTCTCCATAATTAGAAATTTAACATAAAAACATACTAGCAAGATAGTTAAAGCTTGTAATACATCAAGAACAGAATTCTATACATGAGAAAGAAATAGAATTGCAGAAGTATGAATATTTCCTGAATAATAATAATAATAATAATAATAATTAATAATGATAATTCATGAAATATTAAGAGTTAATGTACTGGTCATTGACTTTTTAAAAGTGATCTGGTTAATTATTTTATTCCTGCAGTCACCTGAAGCTGTTGCTGCAAGTTTCTTCACAGAACCACAAATCAATTCTGACAATGACTTTCATAAATAATGAAAATCAATTACTACAATTACGTACAAATCAAACTACTTATTATGCAGTTGTGAAGAGACATTTGACAGAAAATATAGCTGGGGAGGTAAATATAAAGGAGTAAGCATATCTATGACTATGTCTGAACAGTGTCAAGGATATAAGAAAGGGGATTATCATGCACACTGATAGCGTCTTGTAATTTTTTAAAGCTGTCATACCATGTGAATTCCCTGGTTTTATGAGAGCTGAAACTAATCAGCGAAGGAAACAGGCCAAACAAACCACCCAGTGGTAATAGGGTCAGAGCTGAAAGTAGTAAATGTCTAAAATGCTTATTATGTTGCATTTTTGTAGAGATATGCTAAGGGTGACAGTTTAGAACACTGTTTTATGCATTTGGTACATTAGTGTGTGAATCTACATTTTCAAACAGTTGCCTAAAATCAGATACAAATACAGAAGCCTCTGTGCATACAGTGTGTGTATACAGGTGTCTCTACACACATACAGTGTGACACATAGGTGTCTCTACACAGTTGCACATACAGCATCTTATTTACTCTAAAAAGAGCATTTTGAGAAGCGAAATGGAAAGGAAAGACGTATTTTGACCAAAGACGAAGTTACTTGAGTCAGTAACAAAACTGCTGTTGACTTCAAAGTGAGAAGGTGTTATGGCTATGGTCCCCACAGGCTCATGGTGTTGAGATGAAGGCAAGGAAGGATGCAGACAGACAGACACAGCCACTGTCCCCTGAGCCACACTCAGAGCAGCTGCAGCAGCAGGAGAGCATTGCACCCTGCAGCTCTCCCAGCAGCCTGCTCCACGCAGCCCCCTGCTCCCCCCACTGCCAAAATGCCCCTTCACTCAGGCACAGCCATTTGGAAAGACTATTACACACACACTTCTTATTTCATCACAAGTCCTCAAGAGAAACTACCTGAGGCATTCCAGAACATCTTCAGGAGCTTCGTAGGAGACTTGGTCTCAGGCACAACATACCACCTACCGTCCAGTCATGGATTTTTAACTTTAAGTTCACAACATCCTGTCTCCACGTAAAAGATCCTCTTTTTCCCTCTCTTGAGAGTGGTACAAAACCTCCCAAAACGGCATTGCAGAGCCAAAACAGAAAAGGTGGGCAGGTTTGAATACTGTCTCTCTCATCCCATTCAATGTATCAGAGCTTTTCACTACACTCTAAAGTTTTACAACACAGCCCAGAAATGTTGTAACAGCTTTAGAATCATCAGGCTACATAATCTTCTGACTTAAAGCCTTCCTAAGAGCTTCACTAAGAGGATTGTAGTTCATGTAAGTTGCCTACACAAATGAAAAAACAAAACAAAGCAGACCCCAAACAACCCACAAAACCTAAACTGAGAAGTTGACATGGAAAAACAAAATGCTTATTTCTGTAGAAATTCAAAAATTCAAATCCCAAAGGAAATCATACATATGTGATATAAAAAATTTACATCGTCTTAAGGTTTCTGAGCAATGAAAACAGGAAATTTTCCAGGATCCAGGGGAAGCTGAATACAGCTGGGATGCAGACCTAGAGGGTAACAGACTAGTTGGGAGCTTTTACCTGATGATGAACCCTATGAAATCAAATTAAAAGCTGAAAAATAGGTTGCATGAGCTCAGTGAGAAAGAAGAGCATGAAGTGAGGGTGTTCTTGTGCTCATAGAGTTTCTAATTAAACTTTCCAGAATGACTTCCATGTGAGGAATTTACTCAATGGTTTCTTGTACTTTAACATTTGCAATTTCTCCTACTGACAGTAAGTGCCTCAAGAGTTCATAAAGACTTAAAAACAGCTTGGCCATTGTAATGAACCAATTCCTGAGAAAAAAACGGAGGTACAGAATAAAAAGGTACCATAATTCTTTGTGGGTTTTTTTCTCTTTCCTTTAAAAAATGCATTAAGTGAAAAGTAGCAACAAGCTCAGACACAACATTTCAAGGAGATTTGTTTTGGCTAAACCTTTGAGGGTTATGGACTATTTGGGATGATATGTCATGAAGTTAAGTTTTACAAACTAACAATAATGCTGTTTACTACCACTTGACTATCAGATGCTGCATTTCTCCTGGCTAGGAATATCAATTTATGGGCATTGTAAGGATTGCTGACATCCTCTATTTGTGCAGACAAGAGCAAAACCGATTAATTAATAACTCTACAATAGCTTCCTAAAGCTTGTGCAGCAATCACTGTTAGAAACACAGCATTTGCCAACAGTGACCATATATGCTGACATGCTATATTGCAACTTTCTGTGTAAGCAGTGATCCATGTGCAGGATTGGTGCACCTCCTTAACTACATCACTTATACAAAAAATGATATCGACATACTCTCAATACATATATGTCTATATATAGAATTTTTATTCTTAAAAGATAATGTGCATATATATTTCTCTGTCAGAATCACACAGGTTATGTAATCTAGAGTTGGGTTTTTTTTTTAGTTTTAGCAAATACTGCTATAAAAATTTTGACGTGCAGAAATGGTGTAGTTCTTTATAAAGCTCTAAGTTAAAAGGTGGAATTAAATGGAAATGTGCTGCACTTGTGCTACATTTGTTTCCCCCACCTATTTAGAGGAAGTCCTTCAAAGACCTCTGTAATAGCTTAAGCTTCAAGTTGGAAATGTTATCTGTGGAAATGGGTTTTTGAAGAGGACTACCAAACAAAAGAAAAGGTCCTATGGTTGTTCATTTGTCAGTGTCTGCTTTAGGTTGGATCTATACTAAATATAAGCACAGAGATATTATCTTAAAAACCATGAAACGGTGAAAGAATCAAACAGAAGGAATGAACAAAAGTTGGCAAAAGAAAATTTGTCAGCATCTACAGCCATCAGCACTGTCCTTACTAATTCATTAAACACTGATAAATTGACAAGTCAGGTTTTAGCAACAATAGACCATAGAAAAAAATCTGAAAAGCCTCCAAAGCACCTGCCTAGTTAGCATAAAAAAAACACCCAAATACCCTGGCTTTTAAACAGAGAAATTATAGCTTGTCTTTGCTGACTTTGGTTTTGTCCTAATAGGATGGACACAGTACCAAAAAGGCAGAGGTCCCAAACACATCCAAGTATACTATGAATTCTGTTCAGTTTGGCTCTTGGTAACATTACACGCCAAATCTGCCTCTCTGCATCATTTGTTACTTGTCAGTCCCCTTTCTAATCTATTCTTCCTCTGTATTTTACCTTCTTCTGCCTGTCTAGAACACATTTGGGGAATTCAGAAGTCAAGCATATTTTCCAAATAATCACTATGTGACAATGCATGACAAAAATACTTATACCAAGCTTTGTAAAACTGTGAAACATCTAAAGCTGTACAGAAGCGAGACAATGATCATGGTCCTTAGGAGAACCAAACTTCTCCCTTACATTTCCTTGATTTGCTACTTAAAAGCTTATTGTATATATATAAGCAGCACTGGTATCAAAGTGTTCCTGCAAGGACCATACTGTTTTCTGCTACTCTGATATGGGAAAAGCACTTACTTCCTTTTTATTTCATATTTAGACATGATACAGGGGATATATTTCTTCTATTGAAGCTCTTTATGTAGAGCTCACACTTAAAATGAGGTCACTTGCAAGGAAATGTCTTGAGAGGAAGGATGTGGAAATAAATGTACAGCAGGACTACAAATTTGCTGAAAATGAATGGATAAAGATTTTATTTTTTTTATAGCAAAACAGATACCTTAGATGCTCTAGAAAACTCTGACAAAGAGTGCACAAACACCGTCTCCAGAAGTCAGAATGAGAATGACTAAGAGATGTCACACAAACTTCACAATATATTTAGTAGAAGGGGTTTTTAAAGCTGTATGTGCAGAATACTGTTCACTAGGATGCAAGAAACTGTAGTGAAGACTGACAAGTAATGAGCTTTGCCTATGTCAACATTTTCTTTCTGATTTGGTATATAGTATTTTGCTGTTATTTCTTCAGCCTGATTTTTGCTCTTGTGAAAATTATCTGTGAAATTTAAACCATCCTAATCCACTGTATCACATTTTCCTCCTGTTCTTAATTCCCATGTTTTTCTTTTCACTCATCACAACCATCTTCTGTGTCACCTTTTAATCTCTTTTTCTTGACCTTTCTGCTCTATTCACTTTTCCATCTTAACCTCCTTTTCTTGTCATTATCTGATTCAGAGTGGAGTGGATTCATATGAAAGACAGTTGTTCCTCTGATACATCCAGCAAACTACATAATAACAAAGAGCATTGGAACATATTAAATCTCATCAAGTGTATATAATTTTCAAATGCTCGTTATTCTCAACAAACATTAATCACAGTTCTCACATTCTTGATGGACTTTTAAAGGCATTTGGGGACATAACTCAAGGTCTTGGTGATTTCTGAAAAGGTTAGTGCCAGATACTGTGAATTCTCTGAGCTCTACTTATTGTGCTACTCCTGCTAGAAGAGTTTTATGCAAGACTCAAAACCCAAGTCAATTATTGGGAAAAAAGAGTAAACATTCACACATACATACTTGCATATTTGTGGGAAATAATGTATTTGAAATGAAGTTCTTGAAATAATATACTTGAAATAATGTATTTCAAACTTGATACGTGATTTTATTACTACACAGTCACAAGGAAACATTAATTCAAAAGATAGCCTGGGAAAGTTTTTATTTTCAGATGTAGGAAAGAATTTATATGTATGAAACACAGATATCTTCTTGCTACTTGTCTGCCAAATTATGGTTCAAACATGCAGACTCTTCTGTACAGTATGGGAAACTCATAATTTTATTCCCAGTTAGGCTTGAGGTGGCAGGGGATCTGCAGTCCTAATCCTCAGACTAGAATATAAGAAGCACTTCTTAAACCAGTGTAAGGATAAAGGGCTGTTCATCAAGCACATCTGAAGTTACCACAGAGTAAGATTAAAGCCAGCTGAAGATAATTTCACAACTGCAAAATTCAAAGATGTGAACAAACATGTTCCACTAAATGAATTAATAATTTAAACATTATGGTTCCAAATTTGGGGATTTTATATTAAAATCTGATTTTATGACTATGATTATACAATATACAAAACTAAATTAAGAGAAACCAGCACAGCTGTTCCAATCATGGGCTGCACCAAGAGGTGAAAAAATAAAGGATTTGTGGATTTAGAAAAGAAATACAACTCCATGAGTAGCAAAGAACACATCTTGATCACGAGCAGAATGACAGTATAGACAGTTTAGGCCTCTATCTTAATCTTTGGATCCTGGGACCAAAGCATCAACATTCAAGCATCCATTTATTACAAAATAAGAATTACAAAAAGCCTATATTTGATAGACGTGAAGAAAATATGACCCCAGGGTAAGCAATGTAGAGATGATGGATATCCAGTCTGCAAGGAGCCTACAAAGACAGATCTGACAGGTATGAACTGCCACATTAAGGCCAGTATGGTGCTAATGACATGACAGCCAGCGTGAAGTGGGAAAGGAAGGTGAGGAGGAGGAGGAGGAGGGAGGCAGCATGAAGACATGCACACAAACTGGAGCTCAGGTTTACTGCTATTCCTCCATTCAGGGAGGTGAGAAAACTCTATTATAAAAACTCTATATATTATTTATGCCTTTCCATGAGGGAAAAGCTTATCTGCCACCACAAGTGACCAGATGGACCAGACCCAGAGGCATATATCCCTCAGCACGGTAGAAAATTCAATTACTTTTACAGGCTATGAACTGGTACAAAGTAAAAACCCAACGTGCCTATTTGAAGCCACCCATACACCTCAGTTTGTGGAATTTCATACAGAAGTGTTCCACATGTATGGGAATTGAGTCTTCATTGCATGGACAGAATGAAGTGCTCAGACCACTGCCGTAGCTAACAGGAACAACACAGAATACTGACCCAAAAATTTCTGCAGAATCGAAAACCTCTCCCCTCCATCATTCACACTTCCTGTCACAATCCCCCATAAAGTTTTCCACTCTGTGAGTCCCCGAAATAAATTTAGTGTAGCAATGTTTTTAGATGTTCTAGCAAAGCTTCCATTATGCTGAAGACATGAAAACATTTACCACTCAGAAATATTTACAGCACAACAAAAACAAACAAACAACAAAACAAAAACCAAGAACAAAAAGGCAGAAAAACAAAGCTTGAAGCAAATGTGTTCCCTTGGCTCTGCCATTTCCTCTTTTGCCTTTAATAAGCTCAGTAACACCAAGTACTGGCTCTCAAATCCATAAATTGACACTTTACAAACTAATTTCAGAAAGCATCAAGGAACTTTCTGAGAAATTACCCCTATTTTACATCTCTGCTTCACTTGATGCATTTATTTGCCAGTGATGGAATAAGCAATCACTCACAGCTTGGCCTCCAGCCCTGACTCTCAGCCCTGAGCACTAAATCAACAGACAGGAGAGACAGGACTCTTCAACCTCTTTCATTCCTCCCCTCATCCCATCTCTAACTGCACACTTTTCTAGCTTTATCCTCTCTGTATGTTAACATACTGAAGTCATCTTTCATAGCCATGCATGGGATCCATACATCCCCCCAGTCCACCGTTTAGTTTTTATTATGAACAGAAGCAGCACATATATCTCAGTATATGAGCTATGGAAAGATATAAAAACAGTTACAGACCCTCTACAGTATCTTCCTTTCCATGAGGCTGAAACTCCTTGTGAAGGCCTCTTGCTCACCTTATAAATCCTTAATCATTATGATCAAGAACTTAATTCTCCTATTTTGCAACTGGTCTTGTTGAAGACAAGGTTCCTACTCTATGGACTTGTAGTGGCTGTGTGGAACTGACTGAACAAGCAGTCTGCTGCCAACAGCCAAGGCTGATTTGGCCCTGGAGAATCACAATTACCCTTTGTGTCTTGATCTGTAGCTTAGCTACAGGCAGTGACCCACAAGGGGCCAATTTCACCTAGATGAATACCATAGAGCATGTGTGCATATCACTGAGCATGAACTAAATATACTCCTAATCAAATAAAAGTGAAATGTTTTTCTTCATACCACTTTGCAGCTAATAGAATAAGTTTAAAAGTCAACATATCCTTGTCACCTGGAACCTGAAAACCAATTAACTTCTTATTGTTGCTTTAAGAAGTTACTAGTATAGCAATGAGAGATTATAATACTACTTAGCACTCACAGTGCTTTTCATCTTCAAAGCATTTTTGGAAACATAAACTAATTAATCTTCCCAAAATGCCTGTGAGGTAGGTAGGCATTATTATTCCTGTATTTCACAAGGTAAAAAAAACCATAAAAACAAAAAAAACCCACCACCTCTGGTAGAAGGTTATGTGCTTAGCTCAAGGCCACAAAATTATCCAGAACACACTGGCACCATATGCTGCTTACAGAAGTTACCCACTGAAATCAGGCAGACACTGCAGGTGGCCATGTTTCCGCATAACAAAAAAGGATCTGTCATGATGACAATCAGGACACATCTTACACTGCAGCCAGGAAACATGAAACACTAATTCCAATATCTGCCTTAGATTTTGAGAGACAGCGCTTGCCCTGTCACTGAATGGTAATTAATTTGCTCATTGGGAGATCACAAAGTCACTAATATATTATTTCATACCTTCATATAAATACCTTGCAAAGCAAGCTGATTCAGTTCTATTGAGAAGCACACTACTTAATAGGCAAAATCAATGCATCAATAAAGCTCAGGTAGTGGAAAAGCAAAACATTTTTAGGTATGTATCCTTCCACTGCTTTAGACAGGCAAAAGTACTCAAACTTTAGGTTTAAAAACAGGACAATTTAAATCCTTTCATCCTAAAGTTGACATTTACTGTGACTAAAAAGATTAAACATTTTGCTGTCCAAATGATTCATTTTGGGCAGCTAGTATTTAAAGCAATAGACTTTGGAGTCAAATTACATCAGGATAGTAGTTCCAATTAAGGAACTGGTTTCTAAGGTCTTAAAAATGTATCCTTGACAGTGTTTAATATCTTATGTAATAAAATAAAATTGTCACAGCATACAAATCACTGTTTCAGGTCCCCCTTTCACTGAATGGTGATATTTTTCTAGCACCAAAATTTAATTTTCATGGCAATAGCAGTTGAACAATAGCTGCGATACAGCCACACACTGTAATATACTGCACGTGGCATTATTTTTTAGCACCCAGGAATGAGTTGTCCAGCATAATGTGAAGGAAAGGAATTATTTTTCTTAACTTATTAACTTATTTGGTACATTCACCCTCTTTTCTAGCAGCTTCAAGGAGGTATTAGGGTATTTAATGTAATTTAGGCACTTAAGATTCCAGAAGAGTAAAGGTACAAAACTGCACATAGGAATGGTTTCTCCTGCAAAACTGAAAGGGATAGAATGAAATTAAATTGATCTTGAGACTTGGCTGACAGTGAACTGTTGTGATTGATAAACACAATGAAGTCATTCTCACTGCCATCTGAGAAGACCAAATAACTTTACCCGCAGTCTAAATCATATTTGACTCAAACATCCAAAAAGTAAAAATTTAACAAAACCTGCACTACCTTTTCAGGCCTTCTATTAGAAAAGGGTGCTCTACAACACAGTTTTCCAATTTTCACAGTTTGCGAACAGCGCTGTGACAATTTTGTAAGAAAGGAGGAACACGCACAAGCCTGCACTGAATTGTGCCACCCGTGCCTGTGGGTTGGCTTCTGTTCCTGTGCAAAATCTCACTGACATGACACATGGATCTCTCTGCAGCGTGGTACCATTTCTGGTACTGGATTACAAAAGTCTTTGAAATGGAACAATGAATACCTAAGAGGTATTTAATAGTGCCCTCTTCCCTTTAGCATGTATCCGATGGTAAATAAAACAGTTTTTGCATGCCTGCATTTTTCTTTCTAAATTAATACAAAGTTTTTCAGTTATTGTGAGTCCAGGTTTGATTCATGATCTCTTTTCAATTATATTAATATTGTTAAAATATTACTTCAATATTCTTTTCCAAATGCAATTTTAAAATACTGCTTACTTTCTGCATTTCTACCATCCTTCCCACCCACACTGTAGTCATGCCATACTTTCAGATATTTTTGCATAGCAGTCTCCTCTGTACTTAATATCATTTCACTTCATTTCAGGAAGTGATACAAAATTTCTAAACACAGGAACTTTTCTCTGTACAACAGAGAAATTCAACTTCATACTGTCAGCTTTAATCTTGAATTGAGCAAAGAAATTTGGGCATAGTGCAATACACAATCACAGAATCAGTCACAGAATGGTTTGGCTTGGAAGGGACCTTAAAAAGCATCTAGTTTTAACCCCTCACCAGTGGCCTCAGTATAACTACAAGCTTTAGGTTGCTGAATTCAAATAGAGAAGTACATTTAAATCAAGCAACAGCCTTTCATGGAGCTTCAGCCAATGTCAAGCATGAGATTAGGTATCTTCTCAAATACTAATACAAAATTGAATGTCTTTCTTGAAACTACTTTTAAGAAAAAAAGGCTCATAGCCTTCACTTACATGGCTCTCCTGTGAGGTTTACAAACAAAGAGAAAATAAATAACTATTTTAAAAGTTCTAAAAATAGTAGGCTAAATAATCCTCATCTATAAATTTTAAAACAAAACCAGTTTTGCAACAGGTGAAGGGGCTTCAGAAAAAGAGGAGACTGCACTAGCTACTGAAAGCATGTTGCCTAGATATAGCTCCAATTTCTTATAACAGCTTACTTGCTCTTCTAGTCCTGTCAGTTGGGTTTCAGAAGTTACAAGATGGTCCCCAGTTATATAATAATTTAATGTTCAAATACTTTACAGTATGTTTTAAATATTGTTTCAAGGAGAACCATAATGACAAACGTACATATTTTTGGGGTCCTATTTCTATTTATGTAATTAACCTAAAGTAACAGAAATTCAAAAATATCATTAGACTGCAACAGACCATTGAAGAATCTCCTCCCCACGAGAAAAGATCTCATGGAATAGAGCTACCACTAAATCAAGCACACCTATCTCCAACAGCAGCATCCCTTTTTGAATTCCTACCACTGGATTTTGGGAAAGAGGAAACACACAAAAAAAATGTGCTTAAACAACTGAAGAAGAAGAGACAGGAAAGTTCCAATTTACTAGCAGAAAGCTTTCCAGGGATTTACCCTAAAATATCAGGTATAAAAAACATACTGACATTTTAAATGTGAGTCAGCAGTGCCCTGGCAGCCAGAGGGGGCAACAGTGTCCATCAGGATCAGCATGGCCAGCCAGGCAAGAGAGGGGATTGTCCTGCTCCGCTCTGAGCTGGGGCAGCCTCACCTCCAGTGCTGGGGGCAGTTTGGGGTGCCACAATGCAAGAAAGACATGGAACTGTCGGAGAGTGTCCGGAGGAGGGCAGCGAGGATGCTGGAGAGCCTTGGGTGGAAGCCGTGGGAGGAGCAGCTGAGGTCACTTGGTCTGTTCAGCCTGGGGGGACTGAGGGGACACCTCACTGCAGTCTGCAACCAGGGGAAGAGGAGGGGCAGGCACTGATCTCGTCCCTGTGGTGACAGTGACAGGGCCCAAGGGAAGCTGTGTCAGGGGAGGTTTAGGTTGGATGCTAGGAAAAGGTTCTTCACCCAGAGGGTGTTGGGTACAGGAACAGGCTCCCCACGGAAGAGGTCACAGCACCAAACCTGACAGAAATCAAGAAGCGTTTGGACAAGACTCTCAAGCACACATTGTGACTCTTGGGGTAACCTCCACAAGGCCAGGAATTGAACTCAGTGATCCTGATGGAACTCTTCCAACTAGAAGCATTTGTGATTTTATGATTTTAATTCATCCACATTTCAGAGACTTGAGAATCTTGCATAACTACTCCAGTAACTTTCCAGCTGACACTGAAAATTTCATATTGCTGTTTTACACAGTCAGGGCAAAAACACTGGTCATGCTTAATTTTTTTAATTGATTCCCAATTAAAGGTATTTATTAAATGCGTTTTTTAGTTACATAATAATTTTCCATTGTATTTGGAGGCTGTCAATTACACTATCAACAAAGCCACATATACTATTTCTAGGCAGAGGGGAAAAATTACCCACAGGGAAGCATCTTTTATATATTATTTAAAACCCTTTGAAATGACCTTGAGGACCTTTTCCACAAAATACTTCCAATGTCAGAAGCTATAAATTCTCAGTCAAAGGAATACACTACCTAAAACAAGCCCTTTATTACCTGACCATTTCAAACCTGCAGGTGGTCCCCAAAGGGGCCAGACCAGTCTGCAGTACAGGAAGCCAATAAGACTTACAAAAATAATTGAAAGGACAATGAGGGAAATTAAATGGGCCCAGAAGACAGTGCTGAGACCACTGAAAGGGGAAGAGGGTATTATCCATCCTTGACTGCCATTTTAGACCTGTAGACATGCAATTTATTGTATATTGGACAATATGTATTAGATAAATTTGGTGTGCTTTTCTGAAAAAAGTGAAAAGGAATAAAAATAAAGCCCCAGTGCACCATCATATGTGACATGCCAGACCACATAACTTCTTCTAGTTCATTATTGCTATTTAAAAAAGAATAATATTCTAGTCAGGCAATAGTTTATTAATTCATTAAATAAAATCGTGCCTGTTCTGACATAATTTCATCCCTAATATTAAGACAGTGCCTACACTACAGGTCTTAGAAAACCTCTTCTTGGTTTTACCTCATTAAAGTAATGATGTCAAGGTGACTAATGACTTAAAAACTAGAAAACAGTGATAACCTGAAGTTTCAACACATCACAGAAACCAAAAACAAACAGCAGAAAGTAGAGTAGCAGCACGCCTCAGTTACATGTATGTAAGAGAAATATTTTTATTTCCCTTGCAAACATTAGTAGGCAAAAAAGTCAACACCATCTGCCCAGCTCTAATTTTAATGTAAAGTTATTCTAAATGGAACAGAGAAAACACATCAATGGAGAAAACTATTTAGATACTCTAAAATTAAAACTAAGGACTGTCTCACCAGGAGTAAGATTTCTAAATCTACTTTTGTTTCCACATAAAATAGAAGATAGCTTTAAAGAGAAAACTGAGTCATAGGTTCACACAGCTCGTGGCTTTATCCTTTTAGATAGCTGGGCTACACTACTCTACATATTTCATAGTTTGTTTTTTTTTGTTTTTTTTTTTTTTCTCTTTACATTAAGTAGCTTAGTTGTGGAAATGTAGAAGTATCAATTCCAGACACTACAGTTTTGAACCCGAAAGTGATGCTTAAGTGCTGAACCCTAATTGGAGCCAAGTTCAATCACTCAGAATCCCTGAGATCTAAAGGGATCTCTTGACATCATCTAGTCCAAACCCTGTGCTCAAGCACAGTCAGCTACAGTAAGGTGCAAGAGAAACATATTCAGTCAAGTTTTGAGCATCTTGATGGATATTTAGACTTTTCATATCACTCCAGTCCTGAACTCCAAAAACTCCCACAGTGAGCTTTAGCAACCTCTTACAGTCTGGTTGTATGTCAAACCCAAGCACACAAATTGTGAACGACATTACCTTACTCACTGAACAGTGCTTTGTTACTGCCCTTGTGAGGTAAAATATAGAAGCACTGAGCTAATGAATTGTTTGTATGATCATCCATACATACAATATATTCATAGGGCTTGGCCTTCTTGGAACACTTGCATTTATCTATTTTTTCATATTTTATATTTTTAGATATACTGGAGTGGCAAACTTTTGGGCAACCTATTAATGAGCCAAATAACTGGGGGTCTATTTTTAAATTGTAAGGCCTGAATGCTTCACACCTGAGTCTGCAATATTGTCACTGACCCACTGCCCAACACAGGCCATTTACTTCCTGTGCATCATATATTGTTTATTCCAGAGACGGTGCACAATGCTTCCCCATCTTTGTAAAATGTTTGTGGAGACACAAGGGAAGTGTACTATGTGTGTAGAGTATTACCAAAACTGATGAAACTGGTAAAGTAACATACTCTTCCTGCAGCAAGAATGCTGTGGAACTAGTGAATTATAATACACTCTGAATTCAAACATCTTGCCTACCTTGTCTGGTATACTCATCTGCTTCTCTGTGGACCAAATCTTTTACCCGGTTTCCATACAGCAACCTAGAGGAATCATGATCAAAAGCTTTCAAGGTTTCACTGGAGCTGTAAGACTTCTGAGTAGGCACTCTGCACTCCTCATTTTCTGCAGAAGAGTTTGTATAGCGACGTTCCTTGTCCCGTCTGCTCTTGGTCAGGGAGCAGTAAGGCCTACGTTCCTTCACATCCATACTTCATTCCTTCTCTGTGCACATCAGTCCAGCTTATTTGGAAGTCTTCTCTACATTCGGCTTACATTCGCCTATAATAAAATTAGAAAGACAACCACTGATGTGTTACAATGATCTCTAATTGCTGTAATTGATCCCCAACTGTCTGGAAGAGAAAGAAAGAAAGACCTGCTCAGCAATGGGTGAGAAGCACTACTGTACGACTTGCTGGAGTTCCATGAATGAGCTGCCCTGATCTAAAACATTAGTAAAAAAATTCTTGTGCAAAACAACAACACAGTACTACTCATTTTTATACAACAGATTAAAAGATCAAAAGCAGAGAGTGACTGAAGCAGAGAACGGATTGGAAAAACAGTAGTTTTTCAGCTTTAGGAATAGGTCTATCTGTAGGTAAGCTGTTTTCTTTTTCTGCATGTGTTAATGGCAATCTGTCTTCTGCATGTTGGAAACTTGTGGTTTTAATATTTGGAGTTTTATACTTTTTGGTATGCTTTAAGACTTCTATAATTTTTACTGTAATTTCAATTCTAAGAAAATGATTGTCATCAGAGAACATGTACACGTAATTTCACAGCAAGCTACAGAAACAACACAGGTGATGTGCAGGAAGGTTTACCCAAGCCAGTATATTTTATGTAAGCTGTACTAGAAGGCAAGAAAATATTTGATTTGTAAATGACAGTCAGAAATAGCCTTTTTTTGCCCTTAAATTTTTAAGGAGTATTACTGTAAGAATCATATTTCCCTTACTATTTATTTTGCTTTAGTATTTCATTGACGTATTTTCAAAACAAGACTTCTCAGTTTCATTTCTTGGATCTTGCACCCTCAACCAAAATATCTACATTTCTGACAGAAAGAAAGCCTGGAAATTTTGTTTTTGTTTTTTAAAGGGTAGTGCTAAAATAAAGAATATAATTTTTATCCTTAAACAGCTGAGAAAGCATACTCACATCACACAGCAACACATATCACAAAGCAACAGCAAACTTCATTCGCACTCTTTTCAGCAAAAATAAGGTTGCTTTAAAGCTCTTCACTTATTTAAACACTTAAAATCAAACTAATTAGCTGTCACTCCTTACAATATTTTTAGCAAATATTTAATTTGCTTCAGAGCCATAACTCAAGTTTGTGACCAAGAGACAGTCCTTTATCATTTTGTTTTGCAATTTTCCAAAAAAGGATTTTTCCATTTCTTGGCCTATGTGAAGCTCAGCTTAGTCTCAAGAATAAAGTTCCAAAGCCTTCCACCATTTAAGGAAAAAATCTTCTACTTTTATACTTCCAAATTTTAAGTGGTTAACTGAAATTTTTACATGATCCAAAAAACCCCAAGTTTTATACCACAACAATTTATTAAATTTATAACTATTAGGATACTTGCATGCCCAGGTAGCATATCTTTCTAGCTTATATGAAACATTCAGATTTTAAAACATCTGATTTACTAATAAATGCAAGTATTTTCCAGGAAAAATCAGTTTACTAGACATATTATAAACTCTGTTTTATTAATACTAAACTGAATTGTGATTTTTAAAAGCAATTACTAAGAAGTACACATGGGAATTCCTTTGCAGTGCAAAGCCCATCTTCCCTTTCATCTAAGCACGTCAAGACTTTAAAGGGCCACTAATTCCTAATGTCTCTAAACTGTACCATGGGGAAAACTGACACACACTATTCCCCATCGGGACTGTTCACACCAACAAAGAAGAAATAATTTTTATTTTTATCCAAGTTTCAAAAATTCTTTATAATGTTAAGACAAAAAAAAAGGTAAAACAAAAGCCAAACCAACATCCCAAACTCTTATTTGCACAATACATTGTTACTATACCAAGCTAAAATCCTCAAAGATTTAATCTGCACTGTAGCATGAAAAAGTACTGATCTGCTTCCCATGGAAGTCAATGAATTTAATAAAACTTCAAAAAACAGTTCTCTGGGTTATCTATTGCCTCTCCAGGCAAAGAATGAAAAGGTTAAAAACTCCAAGATGTTTAACAGCACTGCTTTATGAAGACACTTCAGTAGTGATTATCCTGCCAGAATAATGAGGACTGCTGGACTATTTGTGGGCATTTTTGAAAAAAAAAAAAGCAAACCTAACAACAAAACAAACCTTTTAGGTTTTAAGAACATAATCTTTTTCAATCTGGCATTATGCAAAACACCTGTTTACTTTCAGTAGCTTTTAACTTTAAGAATTAATAGTATCTCTCAGCAAGTCTTAGGAAACACTTAACATCCTCAGGCTCGTGTCTTTGAATTTATTTCATCAGTGAATTAATACACATACCTAAAAGAAGACAGAATAAAAGCTATCTTAAAGATCTGTCTACAAATAAATGTTCTTTACAAGAACAAGCAGAAGAGGAGAAGACAAGCATATTTGCAAAACACAGAAACAAATACCAGAATTAATGTTTAAGTAGGGTAAGTCAGCAGTGACAAGTCAAACAAAAGGAGACTTGCAGATGGCTTTACTAGATCTTATCCTATTATGAATGACCCCTTCTTTTTCCCCAGAAAACACTTCTCACACCCAAAAGAGAGAAGTGTTTTCAATTACTGAGAAAATTATTTTAATAAAAATCCAGGCTGTCATTTACTGCATCTACTCTGCCCCTTTCTTCGAAAAATCACTACCAAAATACTAACAAGGTTTCTCATTCAAATCTTCACAGATTTAAATGAACCACTACTGCACAAATTTGATCATATTTCCTTTCCTTTTTTTTCTTCCCTCTCTTCTCTTTCCTATAACATTAAAAGCTGTATTTCAGGGTCTTGGCAGGGATAGCCAAATGCACAGCAACTAATTTACAAAATCAGATTAAAATCTTAAACCAAAGAGAATTTAATTTATTTTGTGAGGTATTAGAAAACACTTGCCTTCATCTGCAAGGAATTTTTGCCCATATGTCAATATTTATGGTTTATAAAGGTTGCTTCACCCCAAGTAAATGAAGTAATTTTCATAGAGCAATATTTACAAAGCTATTGAACTACTAACACACTCACAAAAGGATGTCAGTTCAGCCATGCTATATACTGCTGCATGTGTTATACTGCAATGCTAATGTAAAACAGCCTGCATGGACTGCAGAAAATAAAAATATTTCACTGGTGCAAAACTTCACATTTTCGAAAGCATAAAAACTGAGGATGCCCATCTGTGTCACTGAGCACAGGGATCTCCACATGACCTCTTCAGTGATCTCTCCAGTGTTAGGGGCTTCTGGCTGAATTACACTGGAGGGTGTTCACTGATCACCAGGCTGACATGTCAGCTCTCATTGTCATGCTCAGCCCATTTCTCCACACGGCTTAGCTGATTGCAGACTCAGAATCTACCTTCCCAGTCTCACTCCAAATTTTAAAAACAGCTCAAAACCGTAAAGAGGAGATGCCCATTTTAAAATTAATACTTAAATA
Organism: Cinclus cinclus; assembly: GCF_963662255.1. Classification (NCBI taxonomy): domain Eukaryota; kingdom Metazoa; phylum Chordata; class Aves; order Passeriformes; family Cinclidae; genus Cinclus; species Cinclus cinclus. The sequence goes on from NC_085050.1 coordinate 32,997,642, forward strand.
TTTATTTCAACTTAATTTAGAAGGAAAGAAGAAGCGGAGAAGCAATTCTTGCTGTGATCAGGTCATTGGGATCAAAGAGCTCATTCCCTTATGTGTAATTTAGCTACATTTAGCTCCTTCAGCACAATATTTAATTACCAAGTCTGATAAGTTATGTGCAATTAATAATTATAACAAATAAACAATCAAAAGTCCTTCTTTTACTTTAAGTTTTGTAGAGACACCAAGTTTAAATACTAAAACTGAGCATAAGGCATGTTCACAGAGGAGTGTCAAAGCTACCACAGGAGCTTCAAAGACTGATGTCTCAGACACAGACAAAGCTGACTGATGTCTATTAGAAGTTTTACACTGCATTTAAAATTTACCAGGACAGCTTTTCATCAGTTTGTCTTAGTCGTCTACTGTGACCTGAAATAAAGTCAATGTAGTGAAAAAGAAAAAGAAAAAAACGAAAACCAAACAAATCACAGTTACTTAACTTTTTTCTTTAAAAAACCCTTGATACTTAAGTTCTACACTGCAACACAGATGTACTTTGATTGGTAAAATGTCAAAAAGGCATTAAGGTCATGTTACAGTACTATCCAAAACACCCAGGTAAAAGTTTAGCATGCGTGCAGGCATTTAAAATGTTATGGAAAAATATTAGGTTTCATTCAACACCTTGAACTCCGAGTTCCTCAAAAGGTTGCTGAAGTTTGGCAGCAGGATGGCAATTGTGCCTAAGATACACAGTGCTCCCTCCCCATCTCTTGGGAGACCTTGGAGAAACTCAGAGAAACTTCTCCCAGCATTAAACATAATTCAATGAACATCAACGTACTTAACTAAGAAGTCTAAATATAACACAGTATTTTATGTCCTTTGATATCTAAAAATCTACAGAAGCATTAAATAGCAAACAGGTAAGAAATAAAATATGTCTGTTGCCAAAAATGACAAGACAATTGTATAGAAAAGATGAGGTCACTGCTTGGGTTGATTTATGGATCTAGTATAGTCTCTTTCAACATCTATATCCATTTTAGACATCTCCAAACGTACAAAGCAAAACTGGAATTAGTTCTGAGAGTACTGAGAGTCATTGACATATACAAAGCTGGAATAGAAAATACTGAAAAAAGGAAAGATAAAATTTGTACATTTCTCTATTACAGGGGAACAGTAAGAGACTTTGAAATACAAGCAAGCACAAACGAGATCTCTCCTCCTCAGTCTCAAGGAGGAGCAGCAGCATGGAAAGCAGCATGCTGTTGGAGCAGAGCCCTTCTTCCCTCCCCGAGGCCAGCAAAACTGAGACAGGGAAGGAACTCACATATCACACATCACAAGCTTCCCTCCAAACATCTCAATCTAAAAACTTAGGCATTCCAAAGAATCATAGTATTCCCAGCTGCAGAGACCTACATTATTATGGAATTATTGTTATTTTTGTTATTAATTACCATTACAAATGAAGAGTCATTGATCCTTCCACAATGACTCCTAGGTGAAAGCACATTCTGAACACTTGCTTAGAGGGGGTCAAATCTTCTTTCATGATTCTACATAAATACAAGCAGTACAGAAACCCTAAGATTTCTGGGAGAGGAAGCAGGCTTGAACTTCTGTCTGGAATAAGAGCAGAGTATTTTACAGGCTGCAAGCTAAGGCAGTGCCTATTCACTGCATTGACAGCAGCTGCTGAAAATAGCATCTAAGTAGTGCTGTTCAATAGATGCATGTCTGCAAGTGCCATTATGTTCATTTAATAATAATAATTTCCTTTGTACCTGTAATTGTTGATCAGGTTAAATGAATGTAAATATTGCATTGGATACAAATTGCACTAGGTGTAGTATTTTACAGCCTCTTAATAGCAGAAGGACAAAGCAAAATTCAACTGATAAACGTTAACAAGCAGATTAAAAAGCTTGGGTACAATATGCAAAAAATTAAGAGAATATTCTGTCCACAAAAAAAAAAAAAACAACTTCACAATTCCCACAACTAATCACCCATAAAACCTATTACAAACAAATACTAAGAAAAACTCAAAAAGCATGAGAGAGTGATGAAATTTCCACTTCAATGGCTGCTAAAGTGAGATATGTCAGAAATCAACTGAGCTGGAAAAATGACACTTTGAAGAGGTGCTTAGGATGATCTGTAGCCATGGTGTGCCATTAGTCAAACTGATGACTCTTAATACATGGACATTTCAGGTCATCATATCTAGAAACTCTCTTCTCAATATAAAAAGTCTGTCTTCCGGCATAGAAACTAGAGAGAATGCATCCCAAGACAGCCTTCCTAAGGGGGAGTTAGAAACAGATGGCCTGTCAGACAGACAGTTCACAAACTAAAATTTAAAAGAAGCCTCCTTAAGTCACTAACCCTACATCTTGGAATCAAATTAAAAACAAACAAAAAATCCCAGAAAAAAAAAGGCAACAAAAACACACATGCAAAAATGAGTAATAAGTAAGACAAGTAAAAATTATTTTGTATTTTTCTGCATCAAGCAGGGGAACAGAACACTCATATCTAACATCAAACGGGATGCACTGTTAATACAGAAGTTACTTTAAATAGTCTATCTAAAAGTCCTAACTACATTAGAGACGGAATAAACAAAAAAATGAATGTACTCTATGTTCATTACAGAAGTTTCCTGCAATAAGAGTCAGGAAAATCAGCAAGATAAAGAGTTCTGCAGCATCCTGATTAGCCACAGAGCTTGATGTTTGTATCATAATATTAGTGCCATTGCTTAAAATTGAAATCCTTGGGAATTGAGGGAAAGAACATCTCCTACTTTCCCTCATATGGACAGAAAGACAATGTAATGATGGGAGTCAAGGGAGCACTTCTCAGGATGGCTTTTTCCTGGGAGGCTATGAGGACTATATAGAAGCTTTTGAGATGGAGCTATAGATATTTCTGCATGTCAGAAGTCCCTTCACAGCAAGGCTACAAACCTTAAGAAAAAACTGAAAATAACCCCAAGCTGGCCACAGAGATACAGCCTGGGACTGTGCTGGTCATTCAGTCACCAAGCAGGTCCTGCAGAAACCCCCAGCTCGCAAGGAGGGAGGGCTGAGACACTGGACCAACTGGGACAGACTCTGCAGAGGAACTCAGTACAGGGTTACACTGACAGTTTCTGCTCCTCCTTTCTGAGGAATGGTTTGCAGGAACTGTCAAGAGCCCTGATCTTGAGCAGAAGCATCTACCTCTAATTTGGAGGAGTTGTATAAAAAGTGTTTTGTCTCAGGGGCTGAAAGAATTACGTGAGAGAGGGAACATGAAGACCAGAAGAGTAGAATAATATGGTGTGCTCCTTTACTAAAAAGGAGAGTAAGGATATGTGATGAAAAGACAGAGGGAAAGGAAGTTAAGAGAGAAGAAATGCCACAGCATGGAGAAAAAATGATTAACAAAACAAGCTCAAGACACAAAGGGGAGAAAGAAGCACTCAGTAGCACTCATTATGGCAACACTGGGGAAGACAAGCAACACAGAAAACCTAGCAAGAGAAAAGAGTTTAAGAGGAAAAACACATGGAGGAAGAGAACAAAGAAAACTTCAGAAATTAAGAACTTGGTCATTCGTTTACTTCAGCACAAAGTATTAAACTCATAGTCAGCACTGGGCAATTCATTACTCAGCAGCAACTAAAAAGGCCCAAGTACTTCCCTTTACTCCTTTAAACTTGAAATTCATCCTTTATGCCATCATCTCCTTCCCTTATCATCTTTTGCACACTTTTTTCCATTGCTGCGTTCTTACTCAATCTATCTTAATGGTATCTTAATATATGAAAGCATAATTCCTTCTTGAATCATGTCTCCCAAATCTACTTTTGAACCCACTGAGAACTCTTCCACAGAGTCCTCTTTTGCTGTGGAACAAATATACAGAAATCTAAGGATTTTTAAAACAAAAACAAGTGGGATGGAGAACCTGACACAAGAACAACATATAACAAACCATGAACATCAGCAGAGGTGCTACAGTCCCTGAGTCCCCAAGCAGGGAGCACAGCACAGACATTTCTGTATTTCTGTTTGGAGAACAAAGCTCTCAGTATGTCAGCTGCACCATTTGAACAGGCTGTCCATCATTCAAGGCCCATTTCAACAACTCAGAGTTAATTTCAAACAATTTGACAGTAGTGAGGTTTCAAAAACAACACATCTCTCAAGTCACCATAAAGGAAATGAAGTATATTACATGCGACATGCAAGAGCTGGGCATACAGTCACAAGGCTGAGCTGAAAACATGACTGTGAAGGTGTCTGGAAATGAAAGGAGGACCTGAGGAAACTGTAACAAGGATGTCATTGAGGACACATGGGAAAGGGGAAAAAAAATAGCTAAGTGTAGGTGCTGAAGCTATTGCTCTGGTTGCATGACATAGGATACACATGCAGCATCAGCCTTGGTTTTCAAGTACAGCTTCTCACAGTGAAAACTGAAATTCCATATAAACAGGAGTCAATCACAAGATTTTACTTTTCATTATGATCTAGATTTTTCAGTCCAAGTCTCATTGTAATGAGGATACTGTTGCAGCCTGGTAACCTGGAGAAGCACAAGAACTCTGTTTTGTTCAAAGTTATCCCCTTGTCCCCATGACTTTCTCAAACAGCAACAAATCAAAACCGCAAAGATACAAACAAGAAAACTCCCAAACATAATGAAACATCCCCACAAAAATGAGTACTCCACATTCATACTGCCACAACATTCACTTGCTATTCCTAATACAGTAGTGTAAAAATTATTTACAAATGCCACCGTAAGATGCAGTAAAGTACCATTTAACTTGATTATGTTCGCATTAGCAATCCCTACTACTGTATTTAACTATCCCATCTATTCAGATGGTATCAGCTGTCATGTGTTCCTCTACACTCCCCAGGTTCCTGCTTCCCTCTCTGCACAAGCTGTGTCCTCTTGTCACAACCTCTAATTGTCTCTTCTTCAGCACAGTCCAACATCAGCAGACAGTAAAGGCTGGAGGTTGTTTGCCCTGCTGGATCACTTCCTTTCTGTAATCCCTGTTCTAACTCTCTTTCAAAGCATCCCTTTCATTGCATCAGATTTTTAGCCTTACCTTAAAGGTCATACAAAAACTTTTTGTCCTGTAATCACCCCATTCCACTCTTACCTCCCAGGTTTTGTCTCCAGTTTCAACAGAACTAAGACTTTGATTAGGGCAAACAAAAGAGTAATGCATTTAAAAAATAAGTGCTTTGGCTAACTATGTGAGACACAAAATTTCCCACAGTAATTATTTGTTCAGAGGACCACATTGCTCTCTGGAAATGTCCACACAGCCTAGTTTGGTATGACCCTACCCTACTACCGACCAAGATCCTCTCTCGTAACTACTTAAAGAACAATTAACCCTTAATAATTCAAAGACTCCTTCAGGAAGTAGGGTAGGTAGGACAAAGAACTACCTCCTGCTGCCCCCCTCTTCCTCTGGTGTGCGTTTCTTGTAGGTAAAGCACCTGGCTGTGCTTCCACATGCTGCCATATTTCAACCGTGGAGATGAAGCTGACCTGCTGCTAGAGAGCCCAGTGACAGCACCTACACTCACATGTCAGAGAACCAAGTCTCAGCTTTAGAATATGCTTCACTGCCAAATGATTCCAGTTTACTGGACTTCTGCAAGAAGTATTGAGCAGCCTCATATTATCCTTTTAGAGGAAGTTGCTTCTTTAAATCACCACTTCATATAATACACAAAATTTCTCATTACACGCACTGATTAAAAATCCTTCTAATTAAAGTAACAATTTATTTCAGCAACAGATCTGAAGATGACCTTTAAATAATGGGCTATTTCTATTGTTAACAACATAAATGAAAATTTGGCTTCCTTCTCCAAACACATGGACAATTAACTGTAACTGAATAATGAAAATATTTCCTAAATATCAACTAAATCCTTTTAGATCAAATAGAAGTTTGTGGAGTAGATCCACAGCTCAGTCACATCAGAACTAAACAATTTTAATTGTATTTTTTATCAAGTAAGTTTAGCAAGCAGAGGTGCAAGACAAAGCCAGGAATACTGAAAGCTGACACTCATTTGCAGGACACAGAAGGCACAGGCAGAAGGAGGCAGAGAATCTTACCTACGGTGACAGTCAAGATGCCTCAGACAAGTCCATATGGACTACATGGGTGGATGAGCAGGTAGCTTCATTTATATTTCAAATATTTCTAATTCCTTTCTAATATGAAACACGAAGTGGAACATCCATTTCTTTGCATGGCCTTATACTTAATATGAAAATACTTGTGACTTTCTTATTCTCTATTTAAGGGAAAAACATCAGTTCAAGTATAGGCACTTCCAAGCATTAATTTTCTGCTGAATTGTCTAGATACTTGAGATAGTTTTGTGTAAACAGAAAGAGGGCATCAGAAGCATGAGAAGACAGGGTCTAGAAACTTTCCTGATCTACACAATGAAGCAGAGGGGCTCACGTCCTCCTAAAGAGAAGAATTCTAGAATAGTAGGAAATCCAAGGTGAAGTTCTTTAACTACATTAGCTATGTTCAGAAGAATTTACAAAACTTTTAGAAAAAAAAAAAATCGATCCTGAGGGGTGGTCCAGGACTGACGAAATGCAGGCATTAGAAGAAGAAGGAAATCCCTCACACCTGCACCTGAACTTGGGGGCATCAAAGTCTCGTCTGTATTAGCACAGCTCAAGGACATGCTTAAAACCACAGTACTGAGAGATCTGGTCTGTACTGAAAAATTCTGGCAGCACAGTTGAATTTACTAGAAGTCATAGCTTAAGCTAGCAAAATCTATTGTGCAGATGCAGTGATGCTGACAGAAGAGTGCACTTTTAAAACCACTGATGTAGATAAGCTCTGAGACTGGAGCCGTTCTGATTAATATCATAGGCTCTTAACGCACCCAGGTGAAAGGATGAGCACACCCAGCAGGGTGAATGAAGGGGTTCAGACTGCTCAGCTATCATTTCTCATGGACATACTCATCTTCTGGGGAGGGCTCATTCAGCTGGGAACAATGAATGTGCTACTCCACACCTTCGATTCATACCCAGACTGCCTGGTAGTGCTGCACGGAGCTGCTGGGTAGGATTAGTAATATATTTTTTGTGATGAAGTTAATTGAGGCTTCCAAGAAGCAGGCTCCAGAAGGAAAAGGATTTAACAGAGGTGCTTTGCCAGTGTTGGGAGAGTTTCTTTCATATGGGGGAACAGGAAAGCTAAAGGAAATCTTAATATCCCTTTTTGTCAGCTGGGGTCTCCAAATAACTGAATAGAAGTAAATGTAATCAAAGAATTCTTGCATACATTCAACAAGCAGTGCAAACAAAACCAGATCACAGCTGTAACTGAGAAAGACAAACTTGCACAGAGAGTTTGAAATATATTGATGGAGACTAGAGCAAAGAAGGTAAAAGAGAGATTGGAAAGTTAAGAGACATTTTATAGCTCTGTGGAATGATTAGAGAGATACCCATTGGATCTTAACCCACTTGCAGCTCTTCATGCCTAAATAGCTTAATTGTACATTACAAAGTTAGTGAAATGTCTATGTGCACATATATGTTCATATAAACATATTAATAAAAAACACCAAAGACATGCTATAGGAAAGTATTATTAGTAGTATACTCTTCTCCTAAATCTAAAGTAACAAAACCCACTACATAGCTAACCTAAGACAGAACAGCTTGATAAATCTATGTTCCTAATCTAACTCCCTTTTGCTTTCAGCAACTGTATATTCCAAACCACCAAGATGCTGATAAATTGTCACTCCACAAACTTATGGTAAAAGTGATCAAATCAAGACCACCAGGGAGTATTGGAGCGACAAAGCAGGAAGGTTCTTACACCTACATAAGTTGAGTTCTTCAGTAGTCTCTCTTCTGTCTCCCCTGAAGAATACCAGGAGATCCTCCCCATGAAAAAACATAATGCACTGAAGTTTTAAAATTTAGGTTACTAAGCCATTAGTAAAATGTGCAAAATACTGTTGAGGAAAAAAAAAAAAAACAACTATGCCGGTTTTGGACTTTGAAGCTATAAAAACATAAAATTAATTGCCTGCAAATTCCTTTTATCTCTTTAGTCAACTAAAATAAAATTTATTACGGGAATGAAACCAGCATCACTAAAAACAGTGAAAAGTTGATAATTATGTATTGATCTGTATTTCCTTGCCTGTTATTCCCTTAGGGTTCCTCTGTACATAAGGGAGAAATGAGAAGCTTTTGGCAAAGGTGCCAGATTTATCATGAGCTGCTGCCTGAGAAATACTGTCTATCAGCAAGTCAAAAACATTGCTGTGACTCTGCATCTTCCATCTCCTATTTAAAGCATTTATTTACTTTTCACAAAAACATGGCATGATCAGCAAAACCGTTACAGGCTGGTATACAATTCTGATTTAAGAGCACTCACTGTCCTGCAGAATTGTTTAATTAGAGAGCATGCCACAGTGATTCAGTAACAGGTACAACAGAAGAAACTAATGAGGTTGTACCTTACCTCACCAGGATATCAGTCCTGAATGCTTGCACAGAGCAGTTCAGTCTGTGCCATGCTTGAGACAGGACACAACACAGTTTCCTTAGAAAGCAGTCTCTCAGTCTCAGTTTCTGAATTCAATTGAATTTCTGAATGCCTTATCCATAAATCATGAAGCAGGTTGGCTTCCTCAAACGAGACATAGTTCAGAGTCACAAAGTACCATTTGCCACAATCCTGGTGACAAAATTCTAGAATCTGGGTCTTCATGCAATCACAGGAACAAAAAAACAACAACTTGGGAGTCTTTCAAGGGAGTCTATGTTTTCCCAATGGACTGAAGATGAGACAAAATGGATTTGGCAGATGCTTACAAGAAATTCAGTATAAAACTTATTTAAAATAAAATAAATAAAATAATCAAGAAAAGCTGTTATTTTTAAAAAGCAAAATGAGGAACAACAACAATTGTAATAGCCATTCCTTCATTTCTCTCTCCCTTGCAAATACTCTCATTTGCTCATCCAAGATGACCAACCCTGGATCCTTACATTCTGCAGCCTAAAGGGCCTGAGCACCCCTGGGATAATCCCACCTCTCTCCTGCTGAACCTGGGTCTCAGCGCAAACAGAATGGTTCTGAGCCTGGGGGTGCAACAAGGAAGGGTCTGATAAGGTTTGGAGAAAACAGGCAGAACAACATTAGCTTATTGCTTGTATCTTCTTTGCTTTAGCATTAAAAAACCCCCCAAAAACAACAACAAAAAACAAACCTTTTTTTAGCCAGATTTTATTAAGTTTCTGACCTGCAGCTATGACTTCAGTCAGTCTGTTTTGAGTGCATTTGGTAGTGTTGACCGACACAGTTCTCTCAGACAGAAAATACAAGACAGATGCTCATGATTTCAGAAAGCTTTAATCTAATTTTATTTCTATATATGAAGTAGCATAATAAATAGGATTCTTGTCAATGCTGGTGAAAGGCCAGAGGCTTTGCACTGACTGGACACAGTGCAGGGTCTCAAGAGCTGTCTGGGCTTGTCTTCACCTGTCTGGTTTTAACAGCTGCCAGGTGGTTGAGCAATTATTGCCTGGCCTGACCCCAAAAACACAGAGGGAACATCTGACACCCTGTAGTAGTCACTAGGTAACAGGAAGAACCTTTTGTGTCACCTGAGGCTGGGGAAGGCTTTGAAGCAAACCTTAAAACCCAAGCTGGGTCCTGATGCAAATAAAGCAGGCTACAATAAAACATATAAAAACAGCCCCAAGTGGATCTACATCAAGTAAGATGCCAGACCCACTGTGAACACTGTGCTCTCTGCAGTGGATGGCACAGAATGCTGGTGACTTCATGGAAACACCTCCCCAGCTGCCATTTTATTTCCACCTTCACAACCCAGAGGAACAATTAACACCCAAAATGGCAGGCACTTGGATGTTCTGTTTAACACTCTTAAGTGTATTTTTGCAGATACTTATATGCTTTTATACATTCTATGCAGTGTAACAGTGTTAAAAGATTATCTGGACCACAAGGAAAGTCTCAGTTCATTATCTATGGCTTGTGCCTTTTAAGTTAAGAAGATTCAGAATCTATCTACAAAGTGCACTTTGCTTTAAAAAACCGCTCCTTGTGGATGGCGAAATAAAAACTGTAAAAGCTTTGGAAGATTTTTTAAAACTTTTTTTCCTCAGAGATGTAGACATTAACTTTTCAGTGCTTTCCCCCTACTTTTTGCATATGCAAAACCTTTGTCTTCAGTAACTCATAGTGGAGGGTAACAGTGAAAATGGATGCAGCCACAAAAGCTCTCATTTGGGCAACAGCAATCTGACTGATGAATGGTGTGTTATGGGACACTAAGGACATGCTAAACTATGGCATAATTATTACACACTGCATCCAAGTTCCTAATTTCCAGTTTCAGAATAATAAGCGTCAATAGATTACAGACTTTGAAAAGCAGAAGAAACTTTAGAGAATATGGTACTAAATTTGACCTGCTGAAGCAAAAGATTTTTGAAGACTGCATCATTAGAAGTTAACAATTTTGAGGAAATTAAGAACAGCCTGTATTTTAGGTAGGCAAAAGTATTCATGACATCAAGAAAAGCCTTACCTTCCACCATGTATCAGTTATAACTAAGACAATCTTACTATCTTTGTTTCAAGCTCATTTTGCTACTATGGATATTAATTTGTTTAGATAAATAGGTAATTTTTTATATCTAGTAATTACATTATGGGTTAAAAGGTCTGCTTTATTATTAAGACTAATCAACTCATTGGGATTACTCACTGAAACAGCAAACCCTTTTCACAGATGTTCTTTGTCCCATTACTGTGCAAAACGTGTGATTAATATTTACCTTTATTTCAACACTGATCCTTAAAAAATTCAGAAGAAAATATTATCTTTCTCGATTCCTTGGAAGAAAATGCTGTTTCTCCCACAGATCTTAAATACTCAAATTCCCATAGACTGTTTTGTGAAATGAATCCTTTGATGAGCTTCAGAATAAAGCATTTAACAAAATACGCAACCCTGTCTCGATAGTCTGCTGCTACCACTGTTGCTAACAATTATAAGCTTCCACCACTGTGAATAATTCAGAAACTCATCTGTTCCATTCAGTGTAAAGACAACGTTGAGAGAAAAAGGTCACTTTTTTCCCCTCTTCCAACCACTGACTTAGGTATCCCAGCACTGGTCTGATCGCATGATACACCTAGTGTTTGACATGCATCCCCTGACAGCTTCTTAGCAGCAGTTAGTCTGTTAGGCTTAGACTCCAGAAATAATAGGAGCACAAAGGACTGACAAGTTTCAGCAGTTATACACAGAGTACCAGCACTCATGTTTGCAGTAGCTATTTCAGATATTCGATGTAGTAATATTAATTATAAAATAGACAGATGCCAACATATGGATGGTAACCAGGCAGTCTGGTACTGATGCACAGAAGCAGTGGCACTCAATAAACATTTCTTAAACAAAACTATGAGCAGTACAATAACGTGTTTCCCAAAGAATAACACTTGAAAACACACTGCTCCAAGCCTTTTTTGGAAAAGGCTTCAAATTCAGTTCTACTACTTCTTTAATCTTGTGGTTAACAAGGACATGGAAGGCTGTCAATTTATACACACACAATATGCAGTTTTATTTGGGAATGATTATCTGTCAGAGCAAGACAGATTCATGCAACATAATATTTAAGGGATTAATTACTGTTTACTTGAACCTTCTCCTCCCTTCACTTAAATAACCTTTTTATTTTGCCAAGCAAGCTTATTGTAAGTACATACAAAAAGTATATTATAGTAAATATTTAATCTTTCAAAAAAGATGAGCTATTATGAGTTAAAAGATGCATTGTATTGAATGCATCCACATGTATTGACCCACAAGTTTGTGTTTGACCATGAGAAAAGCTAGAATATCTTTTGACCCTAAGCATTTTTACCCATCTCTTTCATTCTTTTCTTTCTCTGGCTGAAATCAACTCACTTGTCAAGGAAGATGACCACCTAAAGGCACAGGAAAGATTATGACGCTCTCCATCTTAAATAAAAAGTAAATCCCACAAAAACTCCAAACACTCTGTGCAGAGAACAAACCACCCCACTCCCCAAATCCTTAGTGCTCAAATAAGGTCTAGCATGTCATGCTTTGCTACCTGACATCTTTCCCCCATTTCCTTCTTCCTCACCAAATAACTTCAGATACATCACAATATCAAATTTGGTCTCCTGGTTTTGCTGAAGGACTTTTCAATGTCTTCATTATTGAGATCAATGAACTCCTCTCTCAGTCTTCAGCAGAAAGAAGAGCAGTACTCTATCCTGAGGACAGTAACCTTTGTCCCAAATGTCCTTCTCTCAGAACCACCTCCCTAAACATGGCTAAAAATTATCAATTTCACAAAAATTAAAAAAAAACCAAAGAAAACCCCACAAGAAACACCACCACCCCCCCTCCGTGTTTGCACTTACTTATAATTTTTTTTTAATACTTTCTTGAGAGAAAATAAACCAAATAGATATTTGTCATTCTGACAGCAGGACAAAGCCTCTGTTTCTAATTTAAAAGCTCCCTATATATCTTGTGTCTATACAGACTATCACAGGCATGCCAAAGAGTCAAAAGTGGTTATAAACTTCCCACCTTGCAGAGGCTGTATGTCTGCTATTTCCCATTGCAAACATCCTGTGCAAAACTGAGTAATCCAGACACTCATAAAGTGTCTGATCACTTCTTGATCATTTTGTATGGTCATCTCAGCATCTCTCAAAGAAATTACATTACTACCACGTGAAGTTTTGGATTATGTCAGGTAGTGAAAGATTCTAATGAACACACAAGCTGCTTTGCACAACTCTAGGAAAACAAGATATTCTCTTTTTTTGTCTGCTAAAGAAAGCAATTCAAATACCTGTTCTGTTCTTTTGGTAGAATTTACCTATCCATTCATTCTAAATGATACAGCATTTTTAAGAAAAGGATTTTTTTTCCCCCTTCAGACAGGCATCTTGCCTGAACATCCCACGTACAGACAGAATACTGGGGGCTGATAGGCTGCTCCCCTACCAATTAACAGAGCAGCTACTGCACTTGCAAATGGGAATCAGATGAACTCCTGTTCACAAAAGGCAGCTGCAGGGTCTTCTTAGCCACACAATCTACAGAATCATAGAATCATTAAGGTTGGAGAAAACCTCTAAGATCATTGAGTCCAACAGTTAAGCTACTGTCAAGTCCACAATAAAAAAAAATGTGTCCCCAAGTGCCACATATGCATTTTTTTTTAATACTTTCAGAGATGGTGACTCAACCACTTCCCTGAGCAGCTTCTTCCAGCCCTTGACAACCTTTTTGGTGAAAAAATTTGTCCTCTGGGCTGCTGTGATGAACACAGATAACCAGTGCTTAGGAACATGGATTTTTTTTTTGTTGGAAGTGCTTACAGGCAGTAATCTTCAAGGCATATCATATTGAAAAGGAAGGCAAAAAAAAAAAAAAAGGGAGAGCTAAGCATTTATCTTCATCTGTAAACAAGAAACACCAACTGGTATAATGACTGCCATGTACAAGACATTTATTGTGTTATATGTCACACAACAGGTACCAATGCAAATTATACTAAGAAAAAAAATCAATTAAATATTTCTAAATTATTAAAACACAGCCAGAGCATACAACAGAAACATTCATGTAATCATGTATCAATTTTGATACATTTTTTAGTTTTTTGTATTTAAGTTATTGCCTGATTGTGACAAACATCTAAGAAATATATACACAACTGTCTGTAACAATTGAAACCAATTAAAGCATCTCAGTTTAAGGTACATTCCTAAGTACAGAAGTAATATGAAAATACTGATGAATGCTGGAAAACACCTACATGAAACAATTGCATTGTTTCTTGCCTTCATGTTTGTAAGTTCTGTGAATGAATTATCAACATAAAATCTTAAAAATATATTTGTATTTGTTATTTAAGAGTTTCCCATTGTCTCCACTAAATATGCTCATACAGTGAATTGTGTGCTAAAACAGGGAAAAATTTCCACAAATTAATTGCTTGCCTCTTTCTACCAAGATCACTAAACATTACTGGTAGCAGTAAAAAACACTGTTCATTAATTTTTATTGGAGGGTGGAGGAGGGAGGAGGAAGGCACTAAGGTCCAGACTCAGAGGAAAACAAGCATTAAATAAAAAATGATACAAAAATGCATTTTTTTGAGTGTGTACATAGCCATATGCCACTAAAACTGCTACCACTTAATCTTACTGCTTTGAAGGGTCTAATGTCTGGAACAAAATTACACATGCATTTTTCAAGGTCAGGCACATGTGTGAGTCAGCCTATCACTATGAAAAATTTGTTTTTCTCGTTGAAAGATATGCATTCCAATATTCCAATTTTAAGTAAGCTTTGACAACTCACCTTAGAGTGATTAGTCTGACTCTCAGAATTTGTGATGTCTGTTAAAAAAAACCACTGTTTGTAACACACTGTATGGAAACTATCTGTAATTACCAAAGCTGTTTCTTTCATAATTGTCTCCCACAATAATTTACAATCCACATGCAACTTTTTGTTCTTTACAAAAAAAGTCTGTAACCGAACTGCAGGAAAATACCCAATCCCTCAAATATTTTCATATCTAGCTGGTCAGGTTCATAAGGTGCTTCTCAAGAGTTTTCCAAACATACTTCTTCATGACAACAAAGCCAACCTAGTAGACAACACAGATTAGGATTTATGGCAATTTTTTTTATTTTTAAAAGTTCTATTATAAATTGCATAAAGAACATACAATAGCAAGCTTACTTAATGTAAAAAATACTTGCCGGTGAAGCTCCACTGGTGTGTAATGCTTTGAAACCCATGTTTCAAACAGAACAATCACAAATCACACCCTTCACTAAAAGATGCAACATGTAAAGTATGACTTGAAGCACTCTGTTGGGAAATGTAAACTATTTAAATATATAAAAAGTTACCTTTATGTGCCAAAAGAAGCCTTTCTGTTCTACTCTGGGAATTTTTACCAATTTATACACCATCTTCACTGATTTTTGTCCCAGCAGGAGCCAACAGCAGCAGCTGGAGGAAGCAGAGTTTCCCTCGCTTCCTCCAAAGCAAGGTCAAGGTTTGCTCCAAGCCAGAAGCCCCAAAGCCAAGCTCACACAAGAGGGGCTGTCAGCACTCTCTCTTCCTCCACGTACTCTCCAGGTTTCACTACTAACTACTGAATTTAACTCGGGTAAAGAGCACAAAGCTTTCAGGCATACATTACAGACACAGAACCCAACGGATTTGTTAAGAAGATGGCTTTTGTTTCAGGGTTGCTGAGTTCAATATCCCTCACTACTTGCTATCTAAAGCTTGCTCAGCTCACAAAAATGTATGCTTTCTCATTAGTGATCTCCAAACTTTCCCTTCAAGGCAAGTGATCTGAATGATCCCATTTTCATTATGTTCTGAGAAGATTAACACCATGGGTACAGCTACCATGTCTCATCTTGGGGGGGAGAAAAGGTGACTTTTAAGGTTTTCTATCAGCTTCTTTAAAATAAAGTTGAAGACCAGACCAATCACCTGGCCCTGAGTATTCTGGGTAACTGAAAAAACTCAGTTATTTATTTATTCATATAGTTTATTCCTTAATTCAGAATGTTTTGATCAGCAAATCAACAAATATTTTACAGTGTTTATCTCAGAAGATCTTCTAAGATAATACTATTACCTTAGGAAAAACTATTTCCTCCTTATATACAGCAAGATTCCTTAAAAAGAAACCAAAACAAACCACAAACAGGAACAATAACATAATTGAAAGGAGGCACAGGATTTTTTATCATGCCTAATTATCTTCTAACCCTTCCAAACTGAAAACTGTTTGAGAATATTAGGAAGTCATAAGAATGCAAATACAATAAAGCACAAACATAGAGACCAACTAATGGGAAAATCTGAATTCATCCCACGGAAGGCTTTTTTTTTTCATTTTCCATTGACCCAAAAATTTGATAACATTTAAGAATAATGTTCTGGAGACTTCTGTTAGACAGCTGCCTTAGAGACAAGATGGTCAGATCTTAGACTCCAAAGTAGCTTTGTAGCTCCTTGAATTGCAATGATGAAATTCAGATTTTTAAAAGCATCCGGTAGCTGTCAAGAAATGGTAGAACTACTGTTTGTTTATCCATGCACACACACAAGAAATATATATAATACTCCATCGATGCAGTCGAGAATACTCAAACTTCTGGTTTTACACATTTTTACAGTTCTCTCTCATCCAGGTCTTTCAAATTTCTAGAACATTTCTTTACAGAAGTAAAGTGAACATGACAAAGGAGATATCTGATAAAGGTTCTTCAAAGACAGGCTCCAAAAAAGTTGCTGTGGTGTAATGGGAGAAATATTTTCAAAGAGAAAGCAACAAACAGGTGATAGCCAAATAGGGTACAAATATATATTTTCTCTATGGACAAAGGTCCCACAGGGTTGTGCTAAAAACACCAACCTGAGACTGAAGATGTAACTATTCACTCTTTCAAGTAAAGAAACAGCAATTTCTTCATACCTCTTCACATTTGAGTACAGAAGGAAGCAGAGTAGTAAATAGCTGAATGCTTGGCCTAACCAGTACCTTTGCTCTTACGCTTTTATTGTAGGACAAGTTACAGCATTTCTTAATTCAAACTGCCAAGAGGCCACTGCCAAATGTGGTACCTTCTTTTCCTTCCACCCAAACCACACATTTGCAGTGCTTTATGTAGCAGCTGTACATCAGGATGAGAGAGAAAATCAGCCAACTGATTGTTCTGGGTTTGTCTTTCATGAGTCCACAGAAGCATACTCCACATAGAGCATGATTCTGTCCTGTGAAAAGGTCCAAGATATGCACGTAGCAGGCAGGTGGTTGCAAAAAAACCCCAGTCGAATAATGGAAAATTTCATAACTTTGACTTTACTCTAAGGAGATTATAAATACCTTTTTTGCAAGCTCCTCAACTCACACAGGCTCAGAGTGGGTCTTTGAGCTGAAGAAATCTGCCATGCTGAATACCAGAGCTGGTGTTAGGAGTGAGGAAAATGGCACAGCTTTGGGAAAGGTCTCTTTTGGTGGTGGACAAGTTATATAGTTTGGTTCCTTACACACCAAAATATACAAAAGAACTAACGTGGTTAAATATTCCATTACAATTATTCATAATAGTCACAAATCACTAACTTTTCTGTATGAAGTCAGGAAAAACTTAATGAAGACTAGAATATAACTAGAATATAGAAGAAAATTTGAAAACCTATAGGTAAATTAAGATTATTCACCTGCAGAAAGTATTTTGTTTAGCTTGAAAAGCATATTTATCTAACACAACATGTTGCTGGTTTTCAGTTGAGTGCTGCTCATTATTTGAGACATATAGAATAAAAATAGGTATCAGAAAAAAATATGTCCACCTCCACACTTCCAAAGTAAAACCATCTGCTTGTAACTGCTTCATAATAGCTGACTCTTCAAATCTAATTTTTTGCTTCAAATATGGTATATTTATCAAATCTTATATTCACAAATATTGTTACAATAAATCATCTTCATATTAAATATTTTTATTTACAGAAACTTCCGTAAAGCAGAGAATTTTACAGGGAATGTATTGATTCTGAGATAATAATAAATGGAAGCTGTGTTATCTATGTAGATTTTTCTCAGAAACAGGATCAACTGATAAAGTAGTGTTGTGATTTGTAAAGGCCACTGCTGGCAGATCAAATCAGTCTTAATTTTGAGAATGGTGTAAGATTAAAAAAAAATTCAATTTCTAAGTGCTGGATTCTTATCAATACCTAGCTTGAAAGAGCCAATCATAACTGTTACTCTAATTAAGATATTTTGATGAATCCACTGTATTAATTCCTACTCCTAAGATAGAAAAATGTGTTGTGAAGTCTTTCTGCAGCAAGGTTATCTTTCTTCTCAGATATATTCTGTCTCCACAGCTACCCTAGCTCCAGTAGTTTTTCCAGTACTGTACTATTTTTACTACTAATAGAAAAAATGCACACAATAAAAGAAAATTAAATAAGAAATTAAGCAATTGTAAAAATCTGTCTGCATTTGGATTTGATCTATTTAACAATATTCTGCAAAGTGCATCTTGAACTCGGAGAGAGTTTAAAAAGCAAATCTTTAAGCTTAAAAGAAAAATTCAGTACAAGATAAACAAAGGACAGAAGTCTGCTCTATCTCATTTGAGCTGCCGAAGTATTTTTCAAGGAAAAATTGAAATGGACAAACCAAAGACTATGGTTTAATAGAAATACATGTGTTCTGTCCCTTTGAAATTAATAATTCTTAGATTTGGGGGGCCAAGTAGAATCTTACCAGCATGAAAAGTATCAGTTCTAGTTTCTTCATTTCATGAATATTCAGAAGGACACACATCAGAAGCAGCACTTACTCAGAGATGTCTACTTTGTATGGACAACCTAACAAAATAGTTGCATTACCACGCCTTTAGGCAAAGGATGCCTAGACAGACTAGGTGAGAAACACTGCATATTTACTTTTTTTAATATCCCCAAGCTTAATGATAGCTTTAATAAAAGTACTTTGCTGTTCTGTGTTAATAAATACATTAGAAATATTACATACTAGAAATACTTCTATATTTATATTCTGTATGAAGCTTGCTGAGGAGTCCGTGTGAGTTTCTTGCATGAAGACTTTAAAATACTTTTTTAAAGAAAAACAAAACCTGCTTATGGATGTCTAATAGCATAACTATGAAATAAAAATATCATCCACGATCCTTTCCCTTTAGTGTGTTTTATGCCTTACAGGAAAATATATTGTTTGCAAATCTAGTAATCAGTATTAACACAAAGTGTTTGGTAGTCATTGACCCTGGTCACAAGAAGGCAGCACGAACACTAAGATTACCGACATCCTTTTGTCCAGACTGGAGAAGGTTTATTCCTCTTGCTTATTTGCAGATCCCTGTTCCCAGGTGTGGATGCCAACCACACATCAGCCACCACCAGTATGTCACAGTCATTTAGCACCTTTAACTTTGTGGATGTGAAAAATATTGAGGTATCTTTAGGCAGGAGTGCTCCAAGTGACATGTGCCACAGCCAGAGCATTGCTCCAAGGCAGCTGCTGAAGATTCTCCAGCGATCCTGTCTGTGACAGCATCTTCCAGCAGATGGAAACACATGCAACACACACAGCTGCTGGCTGTAGGAAAAGCTCTCGTCCTTGGAGTACAAAGAGAAGGACAACAGCGGCTTCTCTAGAGCTGAGAAGATGCTTATGACACTGATGACAAAGTGATGGCAAGGAGCAAAGTTTGGTGTCTGCAACCCTGCCACCTACAAAATGCCACTTACAAACCAGGAGGAGGGAGAATGTGCTCCCAAGGAACAGAGCAGACACTGGGTAGGAGCAATGCAAGTAGCCAGGGAAGCTGAGCATCCACTGCTGTATCAAAGTTCCACAGTGAGAGGGGGCTACCTTGATGTGTACGATGGGCTACCTTGACTGTCGGAACAAGTGTCTTAGGGAAACAGCGAGAAGGAAGAAGAACGTGAGAAAAGAACAAGAAGACAGAAATTCAGCAAAGGAGAGGAAAAACCCCCTAATTCAGAAAATAAAGGCTGTCACCAAGCAAGAGAAATCAATTTCCAGAAGAGTAAGGGAGATTCATCTAACTACTGTCTGTGTCCTCTTGGCCAGTATTCACATGTAGAATATCCCATTCTAGACCAATGGTAAAAACAGAATGAAATTAATCACTTTCCCCCCTTTATCCCAAAATGTAAAGTCAACATAAAACAATATTCCAGATTACAGTACAAATTAATTAAATCTTAGTCATATATTAAACCTGAAATTTTACTTCAAAATAAATCATTATTCAGGTAAGCTTAATGAAAATAATAACTGCATGCCTACACGGACAGAGACATCACAGTTTGATACTCTTATTATGACAGAAATTTTTGACCCCCCAACTTCTATTCCAAGACATCTCTTAGGGATAACTTATCACTCTTGCCTTTATATCTAAATAATAAAGAAAATACCGTCAGACCCTTGCAGGGTCTCTGTTAAGGATGCTTAAACTACTTTTCTGTTTAAAAGGAGAACATTCATTTTGCAAATTAGAAGACTAATCCCAACAATAACTTATCCTAATAATTACCTGCCTGCACTGTGGCTACTAAGGAGATCCTGAATTACATCTGAAAAACCCATCTGGATCTCTGTATACTCATAAAATATTGAAATACTGTATACAATAGACAAAACATTAAAGTGGAAAAATGTTCCAACAAAAACCAACATTTTAAACTTTCAAAAAAAAAAGAGACTTTAATGTCTCTCAAAGGCTTCTGGATAAAATTTGTCACTTGTACTTGAAAATTTTCTAACACTTTGTAAAGGTTTAGACAGAATTAACTTCAAAACATAATAGCTTTCAGAGCTACTCTCTGGTAGTGAGCTACTCTCAGTGACGTCTAGATGAATTTGTCATGACACGTAAACACCATTTCAGAAGGAACTGGTTTTCCTTTGTTCACATTTGAAGCTAAAACATTTTGACTGAAACAAACACAAGCCTCCAAATAGGCTCTGACCTTTGCATAACTGATCACCCCTTTTCAAGTTCTGCAGCTGTAGCTAGCAACAACACGTTAATGAATCATTTGCCTGTATTCAACAATCTCCGAAATGCCTCAACCTTTGACACTTGAAAAAAACCCCACACTTTCTTTGGCTGGAATTTGAGGTAGGAACTTTATATCAGCTCCACAGATGTGACAGCTGATGTAGAGGCAACATAGGTAAAGACTCAAGTTCAGAGCTAGAGCTGTTGTTGCAGCTCAGCTCTATGGGTATCACAGCACCACAGCTCGGGAGTTGCTCCCTCGTCTCTTGCACCTTGCTTGTGGTGCAAACTGGCAGCTCCTACCCTACTGCAAGAACCAAATGCTGAAGGACTGTACAAAACATCATGTATGAATCACGGTAAATGTAATTACACTTTAAAATCCAACAAATGAGAACAACCACAAACAACTTCAAAATTAAGTTTTAAGAAAATTATTCACCCAAATAAGATGATACAGTAGCTGCAAGAAAACAGCCTTAAAAATATTTTCAAGCAATATGTATGACACAGAAGCGCCTATTAAAATTTACTTGACTCAAACTGACTCATGATGTGCTAAAATGAAAACAGTGAATGTAAAATATACTAGACAGCATATTCAGATTATGAGTATGAGAGAATGGTTTCACATTGATCCCTGAAATTAATTGGAAGACAGCCAAGTTATAGAACAGTCAGAAAAAGAATGAATGCTTCTTTCATACACTGCAAATACAGAGACAAGGAAGGGATGAAGAAAAATGAAACTGTCAAGACAGGAAGTTCAGACCACAGGGTACTGAAAAAAATGCCAGTGTTATATATAGTAAATGACATTTCCAGGTAGAGGAAGAGTATCAGTTGAGAAGTTCAGGATCAAAAACACTACCAAGGTTATTCTTGGAAAGTCTAAATAGCAACTATACAAGAACAGTTGATTTGTCCCCAGGAGAAACACATTCATGCAAAGTATTTAGAGGGAAAGTCAGAACCAGCAGGTAAAGAGAACAGAGAAGAGTCATTAAAGGTGTCAAGGAATATGTACAGCTGAAAATCACAAGCACAGTATTGTCAGTCAGCAGCATAATTTAGACCCTGTGTATACGAGCAAATGGCCAAGAAGTGACCCTTGTGAGAAGGACTCGAGAGAGCCAGGGTCTTCTCACGTAAGAACTGAACAAATACACACCTTTCATTTTTAAAGAGAGGTGTAGAAAAATGTCAACAGTAAAAGGATAGGGCAGGCAGCTGGATGAGAGATTTGTGGAAATATACTGGTTATATAAGGAGGAGAAAATGAAAGAAATATTACCTGCACAGAGACTGCACATAGTTTCTCAGCGCAGTCATCATTATCCTGAGTTAGGTCAATCTCAAACGTAATTTCTTAACAACTACGAGGGAAATAACTATAAGTCTAACACTGATTATCTTCTCTTTTTACTACCAAACAATTAATGATAACAATTTTCCTTAGCTGCAAGAATTTTGTATCGGGCCTTCTAGAGACATGACATCTAAAACTTTTATTAACAGAGCAACCTAAGCCAACTCGTAAAAAGCAAAGCAGCAGGCAGACTAGCTCATTCCAGGTACTGGGTACATTTACCTGCTTATTTGAATTACCTAACTAGATAAAAACTGTAAGGTAAGAATATCACTTGTCAGCACATATCAGTTACAAATGGTTCTGCATATTTCAGGAATAAACTAGAAGACTCTATAAGCGTCTGACTAACTAGCAACTCAAGTCTGTGCCTATGGTTCTTCTCAGCTGAAGAGCTTCTAGATCACCTCCTCGCTTCTCTGAAACTGCAGATTTGATAGAATATGCATAATATCTAAATCAACTAAGTTATCACAGGAAACACTTAACAGTTAATTATTATATACAATATAATCACATAATAGTAAGAAATGGTTTATGAGAAAATAGAATGATTACCAGCTTGCTTGAACCTACTTAAAACAGTAAGAAAATAGTATCTCTTTTGCTAAGAAAGAAGACTTAACTAACAGCAAATTTTGGTAAAAACTATTTTTGGGCATTTTGTTTTGAGGTTTTTTGGGGCTTTTTTTTACCAAGTAGATATTGGTTGAAAACTAGGGAATGCTTCACTGCCTGGAAAACAGATGCATGTGACATCCATTTATGGCCTATGTTTGTTTGGTATGTCCTACACACAGGTCACAGGTGAAAATGGGAGAGAGGTCACTCCAGTCATGCGATTCTTACATGAGTTGAGCAGAGGCCACCTTAATTAGCACACCTGTAAACCTGAAAACTCCTGCATCCTTTTGCCAAAACTTTGCCTTCCAAAAAAACCACAACGAAACAGAATACTAGAAGCTGCCTTTTATTACTGAGATCAGGAGAATTAAAATAATAATTTAAAAAACCCCTAGGAAGATTAAAAAAAATGAAGACTTAAATGTTTTAAATCACTGTGATGCATCATATGCACATCGCTGCAGAGTACTTAAAAACATAACATCCTAACATTACTACATTTAAGTGTTCTATAAGGATATGCATATGATATATTGTGACTTTAAACATTTTAATTCCATTGAAAAAGTTCTACAGCTTTAAAACTTGCTGCAATTTCACATGGCTGCTGCCTCTTACATTCTTCAACATGATGTGACATATTCTGCAGAATATTTACTTACTAAGAGCCTTGGCAGAATGTGCAGGCTCTGATTTTATTGTAGGACTGTAACTCTACATACGCATTACTAGACCTTCTGCTTAGGATCATGGCATCAAACACTACAGCAATGTCAAGCAAAGTTTTAGTTCAATTGATTTTTCTCACTGTCTGAACTCCTCTGCTTAAAAATCTAGATGCCTTGAAGCATCTAAAAATTGTTAATGTTCAGTACACAAGACATCTCTGCTGTATTGTCAGACCGAGACTTAGTGGATAAATCAGAAATTCAAACATGTTACAGAATACAGATATTTGTATTTTACTGGACAGATTTTTAGCCCTGCCTCCACTGACAAACATGTGCTAAATACTCATGCAAAAACCTAACATATAAATAAATCTTCAAGAATATACACTATATGTGTACTTACAAGTTACATATGTAGCTGCTCAGATATAATACTCTTATGAATATTCTTGCAGTACTAGATTAAAAAACCAAGATGGATGAATGAATTGATATTGCTTATTTTCAAGTTTTAAACAGTGTAGGTTTCCAAGCCAAACATGAAAACAGGGAATGTAACATATTGCTCTTAAAACACTGAATAAACCAGCAAAATGGGGAAAAGTTTGTTAAAAACACAGATTGCATCATATGCCACAAGCAGGAAGGTAGCTTTGATAGTGTTTGAAAACCAGCAGCACAATGACAAATAAAACCCAAGTTTCTTTTTATCAAATATTATTTCAAGTCAGCTGATCTTGAAAAACAAAAGAACAACTCAATTATCTTTCATTCTCCAATCACAATAGAGAAAGTAATTTAGTAAGTACAGGGATCAGTTTATGCATCACTGGCAATAACTCAGCAAATCTTCTCTATCCATCCTAAGTGCATAATGTTCACAACTGTTTCATATTCAAATTGAAAAGTTTACTGTAAAACAGAATAAAGAATGCATCTAACATCTTTTCACTGATTTTATTTACAGTGTTTCTTGCTGAAAAATGTCTCCATAATATATAGAGCTTTGCTATTAACATATTACAATTTTCTGGTTTCCTTTCAGAAAAAGTAATGCTTACCTAAAAAAATCCCCCAATCTCCCTACTTTGTACCAGAATCTCAACAGGTTCCACAGTCAAAGACATCAAAGACTCTATTCTTCCATGAAATAGGCTTGAGAAAAAAAATAGGAACAGCAGAGATATCCCTCTACCATCTTCTCTTCATCTCTGCCAGTGATTTTCATGATTTACTAATTAAATGGATAGTCCAGATGGGCATTCTGTTCTCTGGGCAGCTTAACAGCATAATGACCTGGTGCTAAAGCTTTTCCTGCTTCCTCCAGAGCAGCTTCTGTGGTTGCACTGTGCCATCCATGCTGCAGGACCCAAAGGGTACAGGAACGTCCTCAGCCCAACTCTCCTTAACATGATGGCTTCACTCCACTCTCACAACACACAGCATACAGAATGCCAGTGTGAAGCAAGAACTGATAATGTCTGACTACAAACATGGATTTCAAATGTTGACATAAAGAAACAAGATATATGGAAAATCAAAGAGACTGAAGCCCATTATTGCCCACTCATCTCAATAAAAGCACCTTCATCCACATGGGAAGCACAACTGAACAGTCATCTGAAATATAAATAATCTTTCACTTTCCATTGCTCCATTGCAGAAGAAAAGCAAGTTATTCTTCAGTCCTGAAAGCTTTAATTGAGCAATTTCACAATATTTGTATTTTGAGTTTGTTTACTGTTTGTTTTTAATCAAAAACTTTCAGTCAAAACAAAGTGGTAAGTTGATGGCAAGATAATCCTGTTTGAGTAACACAACATTACTTTAGTTGGTAGTCAGCCTTCAAAAGTTCCAGCTATTCAAAGAGAGAAAAGTAGCTTGAGAAAAAAATACATTAGCAAGAAACAATCAATCACATAGAAATAAAACAGAGGCTAAGAGGATGATGGTACTTTCAAGGGAGGCAGGCAATCCACAGAAAGAAATCTGCTTTAATAACTACATTTGCAAGAAAGCATGGAACTAATTATGGTTCCAATATACATAATGCATTCAGAGACCTCAAGTAACAGACATTACTACCTGGCATTTCCAGCCCAGTTGTTGAAGTATACTGATTGTAAGCATAAATGTTCATATTATGAAACAGGCAGATGGTCTGCTTCACCAGAAACATTACAGTCTGACATTTGTTATCAATTGTACTGATTTAATACTAATGAGTGTAAATGGAGACGGATTTGCAAAAATCTGTCTCTTGGGAAGATGTATGGGTACCTTTAAAAATCTTTTACTTCATAATTATCGTTCTATGGTACCAAGAGGAATAATGATGCATTTTAATATACAGCACCACTCTGACATTTGCACAGAGTATTCAGGCCAGGAACCAAAAACCTACAAGAGAATAAATTTCTTCAGGAAAAGAAGCAGAGGTGGTAGTTCAGTAACTCTGCCACAGCAGCAAACAAATCAAAATTAAACTCACTTTTTACGATATTATAAAATACCATTATATCCAGTAAGGCGCTTTTGTTCATAAATGCAGCAAATTGAAGATATGCACAGCAAGGGTAAGTAATGCTCATTCTACAAATGCTGAACTGCTCTGCTCTTTCTCTGTATCCTGCTGAGCACATGCTCACTGTGGGCAAGGGAGAGAAGGAAGAGCCACCAGGCTTACCCCAGGATGTTGAGCTGCCAGGAGCCCTGAACTGCCAGGAGCCCAAGCTGGGTTAAGCAGCACAACCTGCCCCATCACAGTCACTGGCTGTGTTATGGACAATGGCATAAATCAGAAATCCAAACTGACAAACATTAAACAAGGGGCATAAATTATCAGTGCTTTCTCAAGCCCAACACCTCTCCTTACACTTGTTCTTCACGCAATTGCTTCAGGCCCTAAGAACCATTAAGGCTGGCTGTGTGTCTCATAACAAAGCAGCAGGGGGACTGTTCCCTGTAAGTCAGTGTCTGTTCATCAGCATTTCTGTGAAATGACCACACTATCACCCTCTCAGATTTTTGCTGTTATGAATTGCCACTAGCATTCCTTGTCTAGCAAGACACACCAAAGCAGTGATGCAGAGCCTCTACAACAAACCACAGAAGCTCCTTGCTTGTTTCCTTCAGACACTTTTTTCCTGATCCAGTTCCTCACACCATAGTGTGATGAAACACACAGTGATTCGTTATTTTCTCATTAATAACAGCATCAATTTCATGGACATTTTCCAAGTTTATTCAAATGAGTTTGAGTTCAAGCACAATTTAAGACTAAGGTGCAATGACACAGCATTATGTTACAATTTAATTGCTTCACTTCAATTTATGTCAGACACCAGGATTTGAGATCTGATTTGGACAGACTAACAGTGAACACCTGGATTACTTCTTTTATAGCCAGAAGTGTCAATATGATTATTCGTTCACTCACTATTTCATCAAAAGACAATGTCTGTTTATTATTCCAGCTTAGACTACTAGGGGCTTTATTATTAAGCAAAAACTTATTTTTTTCTAATTATTCATTTACTATAACAAATAAATATATCAATAAAGAGGTACTAAAAATAAGCCTTTTATCCTAACCTTTCTGTAAACTATTGATAAAAAATAGATTTAAGTGTATTTTTCATTGCTTGGAAAAAATAATTTCAGTTAGATTTCAAGACCCTATATACTGAGGGTTAGGCATTAAATACTACATTTTTCCAATTTTGTAATATTTTATAGCAAAGACATGACCATTGCCAGTAACTTCTACAATAAGATTAAATCAAAGATTCTATTCCTTGCACAGACTGCTGTATTAGCATACTGCAAAAAAATATGTACTTCTAGCAGACATAAAAATGCCTCTGGTATAAAGTCAAGAAAATTTAAAGTAAAGTCAGCTGTACATGCTGTAACACACCTTCTCTGAAGCTTGTACACTGGAACACAACACAAATTAACTGTCATGTTTAAGCAATTATCTTCTATCAAAACGATCAAAAAACTAATTTACACAAGAGATACAGTAGATGCATTTCCAATTTTCCCTCTAGCTTCCCCAAGACAGTGCAACTGAGCTAAACAAATACAGTCAATCATTTGTGAGAGTGGGCATGTGGGGAAAGAGTGCTTTTTAAAATTATTTTTTATTCTTAAGTAAAGGGAAGAAGTGTGATCTTGCCTGTAAGGGATATATAGACTGGAAATACAGAAGGTATTGTCAGTGAATGTTTTATGTATGGGATGTTATCCAGATCAATATCCTACTTTTCACTCTAAGAATCTTTTTCTCACAGAAAACCGATAGTACAAATGGATACTACTCAGTTTTCAGAACAAGATTTTCACAGGGGAAGGAGGGAAAGAAGTGGAGAGAAAAAAAATTTTATTCAGCATCCTGAAAAAGAATTTGCCTCCTGTGACCTTAAGCAAGATGTCTGCTCCTATCTCACAAGCCATAGCATCTAGAACGTAAACCACATCAAGCCTGGGTTCCTAACCAAAACATACAAACAAATTAGCATCACTTGGCAAGGAGAGAGGAGACTGGACACCGCAGACAACACAAACAGAGGGAAACCAAAAAAAAAAAAAAAAAAAATTTCCTCCATTCTTTCTAGTCACTCTTGGGGATCTACAGCAGTAAAATCTTCTAATCACTTTTTTTTTATTATTATTTTTAGTACAGGGCTGAATCTTATTTGTACAATTTCCATACTTTAAAGTGATTTGCTGTAATAAATTAATCTACCCGCACTGCTTCATAAATACTCTATTTTCTGCATGCAATATGCCAAGTCCACTAAAATGTACTGCAAATAGCAGTCCCTTATTTTGAAAGGTGACTAAAAAAGCACAATGTTTAAAAGAACAAAGTATTTTTGTTAAAAAAATAATAAAAATAGATCTTCTGGAGATATGAACTACTTTTCCTCTAGTATTGTTTTTTTGTTTTCCCTCAACCCTTCATAAATACCATCTCAAAACCTTGTGTTAGTATTGGTATTGAACATATGGCTTTTTGACTAAGAAAAAAAATATGAGTAATTCCTATTCTCAACTTCATAACATCAAGCTATTTGCAAATTATTTCTTTTAAACTGAATCAGGCTCTTAAACGCTGTCATGTGACAGGCAGTACATTTTTTTAGTTGCTAAAGAGATACAACGGGTTTTTTGCTTTTTTTTTAAATGAAAACAAAAACTCCACCAATACCATGACCTCCCCAAAAGTGTTGTGGCTATCCTTTCGAAGCAGTGATTTACAAATGTGAAGAGCAATCATCCTAAATATCTACAAGAGACTGATACAGTGATGTATATAAGCAATGATGAAGCAGTGCACCTTTTTAAACACCTTCAGTTTTGGTTTTGGCTATAAGCTAAAGCATGCTCACTGACACAGAGGCAGTAAGAAAAAGGGCTGTCTTGCCTAAAAACCAAAGTAAAAACCAAAATTAAAAAAAAAAGTATCAGATTTCACTTCTATCACTTAGTAAACAGTTAAGAGGAGAAAATCACTACCATGAAATCCATTTTGTTTCCCATACGGAGGCAAAGTCTCTTGCTATATTATGAATGGTAGACAGTTTTTGTCAGAAAACCTGAATCTTTTTGTTCTAATTTTGAGATACACTTGAAGCACCTTCCTTGGACACACACACGGTAGCAGCACACAAATCAGCAGATGCAGGTACTTAAAACAATGCTTGCAAATCTGGGAGTAAGCATGCACAGTAGATTATGTTTTGGACAGACAATAGCACTCCCCTCCTCTCTAAGAGCTTCCCTTGCCTCTTAAGGCTCTTTGAAGAAAGATGTACCTGGAACCATCTCCTGATGGCTCTGGAAAAACCAGGTAAAAGTTCATAGACTTCTTAGAAGCCTTCACACTTCAGTAACTAAATATGTAGCAAATCAGTTATGACAGTCTGTGGTTAACTTTCACTACATTTGACAAACACACAAGCTCAATTTTAAAATTTGATCAATACTTACACTACCTTACAAATCAGAAAATTGGTAAAAAAGCTGCAACATATTCTTTGAGACAGTTCTGAGGAACAAACTGAGTATTTGTTACCCAATGTGAACAAATCTCCTGTTTGCAAATACTGATGATGATTAATGGAAATATTGTATTGTTAGAGAAGTCTGCAGACTACATGCATAAGTAAGAATAAATGTTGCAAGCAGAAATCTGAGCAAAAACAGCTGAAGTCAATTATACATTTCACATATATTTGTACCTATCCCTTACTTTATCATCTATAATCCTGGCAAAACTCTGGGATTTGCACATTAACAGGACTTGCACGCCAATCACTGTCATCTTCTAAACCAGAAAGGTGTGTATGTATTTTCACAACAGGATTAAGATTAGTTCCCATGAAACTTTGCACAAAGGCAGCAACCCTATGTTCTGTTACTTCTAGCCAGGTCTGTGCCCAGCACCTTGTCCCATCCCAAAGTTTGGGGTATCCCTGTCACCAAGGCTCACCTGAGTTAAACATTTACTTTCACCAAGTCAGTTTTAAGGTCGGTCTGTTCCCCTGCCTGCATCTGCACTGATCCCCCCTAAGGCAGGCAGGTGCAGGCATTTGCCTACATGAAAGCATGAAACCTCACCCCATAACCTGGCTTCATCATCTGAATCCAGCAAGCATTACACAGTGAATGCAGACCTGGAAACTGCTTCTGATGCAACAGTCACTTTTTGCTGAAGCACTCGTCTTCTCCCAGCAAGAGCACCATAAAAATTAGCAGAGCACAGACAAGCACTGCTCTTTCTTCTCTACTCCTGCTTCTCTCCTGCACTGGTGACCTCAAGTATTTACCAGCAACATTCAGTACCTAACTCAGGCGTGCACACAAAAATTACTTTGTAGCTTTAGTACCTAGATATCTACTGTTTATTTCTCATTCTCCTCTTTGCAACTGGAGCTGGGCATCACTACCAAAGGCATTTCATCTTTACTGATACAAGCTGGAAAATGTCATATTATCATACTGGTCTGAAACTTGGATTTTGTGGGGAATGCAAAATAAAAATTCAGCCAAGGGTAGGGAAGCTGAACAAGACATTAATTGTTGACACATATACATTTGCCACAAAAATCTGCATGCAGTGGTGAAAAAAAACAGAAGATGAAGGAAATAAAAAAAATGGATTAATTACTGCCTAGGAATAAAGCGCACCTTGGGAATAAGGCCTATGACAAACAATCTCTATATCAACAACTATCTGAATATATTATTTCCCCCCACATTACACAAGATAAGACAATATTGTAGGCTTCCTCCTGCTGAAAGGCCTCTTGCAGTTTGGAGTAATGAAAACCCTTTGAGAGACAGTAGTTGTAAGGCAGAACTACGGAGGCTTAGTGGATCTATCCATGATTGATATAAAACTGAAAACAGTACTAATAATGTATTTTCAGGTTTTGTGTATGTAAATTCATAAAGGGAATTCAAGGGACAGTTTTAAACAGACTTAATATTTCTGTTACAAATAGGCATATACATTATGAAGTGTCCTCTGGCTGAAAGGCAAAAAAGTTTTGTTAACTGAAAATAGTATCTCAAGTTATGTTTTATCCTGACCAGTCACAGTTAATTCTTGCAATGATTTCAGTTCCTCTTTTACCTGAGGGAAAAAAGTCCATGATCTTATTGTATTCTTTAAGCAGAAATGACATTCTGGCTCCATCTGAATGTTTTAGCTTGGTTTTTCCAGAGGAAAAAAATGTTATTATGAGATAACTAAACTCAAAATCATAACATTTGAACCATGTTGTTCAAATTCTACCAAAGTTTGCAAGATACTGGAGGTCTCAGATACTAATTTCACAGAAGTTACAAACCTCACAGAAAAAATAAGACCCAACCATCACTCTTAAAGGAAGAGCAACCACAGCGTTGCCCCTTTTCTCTCAAAGAAAAGGCAATCTACTACTAATCAAAATTCACATTCTATTTGTTGAAACTACAAGCATGACACTCCTAATGTAACCCAAAAACCATTGAGAGAGACTGAAATGAATAGTACACTTGAGGAACATGGCAGGGAGCTAGGGCACCTGACAGTGGGGACTAAAATAGATAGGGAACGAACCTAGAGAGAAAGTCAGGTTTTAGGTGCACTACTCATGAAACAACTCCACAGATATGGAGTATTCCCAAGTCATTGCACCGAAGAAAAAAACCCAAGCAAACAACACTTGAAGTGGAGATACATCTAAAACATACACATAGATAATATGAGTAAGTCAATACCAATTAAAAAGAAGGGATGAAAACCACTGCAATTATTATTGTGACTGGACAGTTTTAGCTCTCTTGGTAGCATGCAATATAGCAACGTAGATTTGTGCTGAGGTGCCTAAACAAAAGACAGAGCATATCTCTCTTCATCAAAATGTCCAAGTAATATGATAAACATTGAAATAGAACAGTGGAGAAAACCTCCCTCCACTTACTCTTCATACAAATAGATACTATTTGTATATGTAGACTGTAAGTACACATGAATCCCTTTAAAGACCTGGCTTTCAAAGTAGATTTCATTTTTTTCCTCCATTCCTCTAAGAAGAAAATATCATTGAGAGAAGTCAAATAAAATAAAGAGAATAACTGATGCCCCCCAAAATCTTGAGCAGATACAAATTATTGTTGACTCATATTGTAAATTGCCTGTCCACTACAAGCTTTTAGAGTAATGCAACAAGGAAGAAAATATTTTTCAATCACTGCCATCCATCAACTTGGTAAACAAGTAAAATGTATACTCTGCCATCTGCTAGCTATTAGTCTGCGTAATCACAAAATATCATGTAATGTAATCATAAAAAACCACTATTATTACCTACTCTTTCAATTTATAAGCAAATATTTCTATCTGTCAAATGATTTTATGCTAGCATGAGGCTTGAACCTTCTGCGCTGCTTACCATCAATCTAGTCGTCAATCTAAGATAAGTCTGTCTCTGGTTCAGTCCTCCTGTGTTTGGGAAACACTCAGCATGGCAGTGCTGTATTTGATCCCAGAAGAAATCACATGAAGAGAAGAGTCAGAAATGATCCAGTTGCAAAGGACCTGAACACTTTAACAGCAATGGCTATGGGAGTAGTCTTGCTCGTGGTCAGACTGGCTTAGATGGTCAGAGTAGTCTTGTTCTTGGTCAGACTGGCTTAGACGCTGCCAAGAAAGAACAGAATTCTCAGTTCTAAGATTATTTTTTATGCACTATATTCTATTTACCCTTGATACTTATCTTTAAACAGATTTCCATGAGAAACACAGCTAGAAAAGTTAGGGTTTTTTTAAATTACCACTTCTAAAGGTATAGTAGAAATAGCTGTTCTAAAATACTGAAGTCAGAGGAATAGTCCTTTTTTTCCCCACAGATTTCCAAACAAAACTATTCATTGGAAAGCAAATACATTAATAAGAAACTGTGCAGGAAAACTAAAAAATTATACTGAAAAATTTTGCAGTGATATGTTCTACTAAAATATGTTTAAACGGTGGAAATTGATCTACTTCCTAGAAATTCCTCAATAAACAGAAAAGTCTTCACATAAAGGGGCATTCACTATTTTTACTGGCTTACAGAACTTGCCAGAGTTATTAGACCATCAGACCAATAGCAACAAGAGGTCCAGTTGGCTAGAGCTAAGACACTTATTCCTTATTAAACACTCTTACTGTATGGCAGAAAAACATATATTTTATGGCAGAGAAGACTCTACTTAAGCATATTATTTTTCCCACCAGCTAAATGTCAAAACTAAAGGTAATAGTCTAAGTGACACAGAAGCCATTATTTCAGCTGTACATGACTCCCATTTGTTCCTGAAGGTGATCCTCTGCCAACTTGAGGGCTAGAATCTGCTCCTGCAGTGACAGAACGAAGTGGAACAGCATACCAGGGGAATAGCTGGGGTGTTGGTGGCCTACCAGGTGTCACAGTAAATTAAAATGGCACCTTTTAAAGATAGATCCACTGGGCTAAGATCAACTCTGAAACTCTGAATGGATCTGTCTCTCAAGCTACAGAAATATCTTTTCTTTCTTCAGATCAGCTGTTTCAGGCATAATTTCCATACAAACTGTCAGAAACCTTGATTTTCTTTCATGCCTTGGTCAATAAAATTCTGTCACATTCCACAAACACTATCAGTACACCTTAAATATATGGTCCTGGATCCCAAATCAATTAATAGTGTAATAACACAGCCACAGGGACAGGAAATAGATTATGCTGTTTAAAACACAAGTATGTAGTCTGCACTACTGGAAAGAGCAACCTTCTTCACATCTTGGGATAAACACCTGCAGCAATCAGGATTTTCTTTGAGGCAACAGCCACTCAGTCTGGCATATGGTGCTGCCAATCCAGTTTTGGAGTCCTTTAAGCAAAAGAGGTCATCCAAACTACTGAAATAAGGAGCAGACTCAACCAGATCTCTCAAACATATCTGTCTACTGAATATAAACTTGTCATCCTTTTCCAGGTGTTTGTTAAATATGTCCACAGTTGGTATGGCAGACTCTCCTGCAATGGAGAGGAATTAAGAGTCCAAAACCCTGAAGGAAGACTTCAGGAAATGATTGCACAATATTTATCCATTGGACACAGGCACAAAGAGAGAAATAAGTGGGGGGGGGGGGGGGGGGGGGGGAGGGCAAGAGTGGGGGGGAAATGAAAACACAAAAACAGAACCAAAACCCCAACACCTCAATGACAAACCAAACCTTCGGTACTACGCCAATTCAAATTCCCTCTGCAGAAGTTTAAAACTCCTTTTAAAACTCCTGTTAGGCTCCTTAAACCCTAAAGCCTCACTCCTCTGTCACCCTTATGATACATAAGGAATAGGGAAGGTCCGAAGAGAAGAACGTACAATGGATATGTTCAACCAGAGAAGCTGACTGACTTACACTGACCATATGCTATACAGTAAAGCCATAAAACAGTTTGTTGTCATCCAGGGTATACTTTTTCAGAAAAAGATATTTTCTAATTCTTTACAATACCTCTTGCTAAGTCTATCTAAGTATTTGATTTTAGAATTCATAACTTCTGATCACTTCAGAAATTCTAAGACCAGCGCCACAGAATCACACCCAAAAGGCTCAGTTTGTAGCCTTTGCTGGTGGCTGTGAAAAGAAGTCAGAAAAATGCCTGATTGGCCATTTTCCTGCTGCATTAATACCGAGGGAAATTTACCTCTGTCAATGGTTGACGTGAGAAGCTGCCGGCACTCCAACTAAAAATGTTTACTAGGCTAACAAAGCAGTGATTCTCTGAACAGTGGCAGCAGAGGAACACTGCTCTATTGTCTAATGGTGCAAACTCAACCTCAACAAAAACAACTGCTACATTTGCCAAACTAGCCAGAGTGAGTTTAGGCAAGTGCAAGCAAGACAACCCTGTCCTGCACCAGGTCAGAACGGTATGGACAGAATGGCATGGATAAGAGACATGCATGTCAACATAAAACTGCTTCTGTGAAAAAAAATAAACAAACAAAAACAAACCAAAAAATCAAAACCCAGAGGAGTGAATTTTTGCTATTGACTCAGAATTGTACTTTGATCTTGTACTGGTGTACTGGATACTCCAGTGATTGATTTATTGTACTGTTAAACCATAACCTATTTTGAAGACAAGGAAACACAGGTAATTGATTGAAGAGACAGAAGGTAGGATGGGACGTGCAGAGCTCAGCCACCATGCAGGGCTGGAGCTGTGGAGAAGTCACAGCAGCAAACTGGAGGGCAGTTGTCAATGCCATGGCTGAAGAGCAGGTGGCAAGGAAATGGAGTGAAGTAAATGTAGAAGTAGAATGCTGCTTTCTCCCTCCCACACTGCCTACTGAATCTCCACTAAATCTATTACTTTTAACACACAAAAAGAAAACATAACTTAATTGCCACTTGAGAATGTGTCTCGGCAACAAATATCAAAGCACACGTATTTTCTAGGAAAGAAAAGGCAGCATAACCAGGAAGTAAATTATAGCTATTAATTCCCCAGCCAAATTTCTGACTTTATCCATTATATGCAATTCTATTATGCCTATAAGTTCATGATAAGCAGATATTGCTAAAGCAGCCCACTACTTTTAAGTGACAATGCTCTCACTTGAGACAGCACTTGGGGGGTGGGAAATATTAATAATCCAAGTAGAGTAGAATTTCTTACATTGCAGTCAATATTTTAACTCTCCATAACAAATGGCCAAACAAGATTTTAACCCTATTATAAACAATTATCCAACATTTTCACAGCTGATAACAAAAGACTGTGAACACAACAGTAAAGTACCTTCCTTAGCTTTAGATGACTAAGTAAGGAAGATGAGTATTGAAGAGCAAGACCAGTATACATTGATCTATATTTTCAGGGAACATCATTATAAAGCCAAAATTATGCATAAATTGAGGATTTACTTGCATATCCTTTAAGATACAAATAATACTATATTATCAGGAAAAAGTATTTCTATTCAGCATTTCAGCTTCAATTAAGTATTTATTAAAAGTTAAGGTAATAGTGTACTTACTATGACTATCTAAAGGAAAATGTTTTCATGCAGATAAACCATAAAATCATCAACTGATTTTCTTAATAACCCATACTCCACCTTTCTTGGCCAGGACTCACATAGCTGGTTGGAGTCCTTCATGTACTAGACTTCCCTTTAACACACTATGTATGAACAGATAGATTCTTACGTACTTGACAAAAAATAAGAATCAATAGAAGATTAGCAGCAGGATTGTTACAAACACACAGGGTCCTGCAGATATCACAAGGGTGTTTCCAGGGATTCTCAAAAGTCCAAATGACTGATTCCTACCTAAGAGAAATAGGGTCTTAACCCTTGTCTCTTGACAAGAGATTATTACTGAAACTCAGAATAGGGGCTGTGCTCCCATTTTCTAAGGCAAGTCAATGCTTGGCAATTCAGTTCAAGCACTTTGAGTTCAAGTGTCTTTTAACAGGATCAGAGACCAACATAAAAATGTAAGTGCAGCAGGTACATAGCTGTTGTTTGCTTTGCCCCTTGCAATGGTGATCCAGTGACCGACCAAGTTAACCTTAGGTGAACAGAAGCACTGTAATATTTCACTACATCACAATCCATTCCAACTTCTAGGTTTATATTACAAAGAAGACCTAATTTCTACTTTAAGGTTGAACAAGTTATTAAGGGATCTTAAAAAAAATGAGGTCTTAGAAAAATACGCCACAAAATTGTCTCTAAAAAGATATAAAATTAGTAACAGCAATGTTAGAATATTTCTTACAGTATTTTTTACAATTTTCTCAGTCAAGTGGTCAAAACTGGTGGAGCACAGTATATGGATGAGTTTTTTCTGACACATGTTTGGAATGACTGGTGTAATTCACCATTTGCAAGTTCCCCTAAGTCAGGGAAATATAGTAAACACATTGCTTTTGCTTTAAAAATATGTTTCCAAAGTATGCACCCGAAGATATATTTTGGAAAAGACATACCAGACAGACTACATAAACACCTCCTCTCTCAACACTTTCATCGTAATTCACACAGACAGCACCTTAGACTTTCGAAGACATTTGCTATGAGGTATCAAGTAAACTAACTTCTTGTTCCTGAAAATACCATTTGCAGCAGTGACAGCTTTAGTTCTTTACACTTCATTAGCACTGCAGTCAAGTCCCTTTCTTCAAAAGATAGTAGTGTTCATACAGAAAGAAAAATAATTTTCAGAGACATGAAAAGTGATAAAACCTTTTGGATTACTTTATCTTCAATGACCTATGTAATTTTAGAAGCTCCTGGTTAGCTAGAGGGTTACATGAGAAAAACCCTACACCTTCCCACTTTTATTCTCCCTTAGAGAATACACAAAACAGTAATTTCTTGTTTTAACTAGATTATCAACTCCTTTCAGACCCTATATTCTCTAGAGTATATATTCTCTTGGGAATAATACAATTCTCCAGCTATGCAGCTTGATGCACACATTACAACAGTTTGGGGCTTTTCCTGGAAACAGCTGAAAATAATAGCCCTATACAGAGATAGGTGCAAACCCCAGACAGATGCAAGCTCCTCATCTCAGCATTAGCCGAGCTCCCATTACACACTGGAGAAACAAAACCTAAATGTATACAAACTGTGTTATAGGGTAACAGAATTAAACATCTCATGAGTTACAAAACATTCCCTCGCAGCTCCAGTATAACAAAAGAGATTCCAACAAGTAAAATCCTAACACTGATTTAAAAGCAATTCAGTATTCTTAGAGAGCATCAGTTACAAGCTCTAGATCAAAAACAAACAGGCTTGGTATGTTCAATTAATCTGCATCTTAGCCAGAAGTAAAAAAATGAGACACCCAAGTCAGGATCCCCGTAGCTTTGTAATGAGGATAGTTAAGGGCTGGAAGTGCCTGCCAAGAAAGGCTGTGAAATCTTCATCCTTGGGGATTTTCTGAGTTTGACTTAACAACACCTTCAACCACCTGACTCCACTTTGAAGGAAGCCCTGCTTTGAGCAAGGGGTTGAACTAAATGACCTGAAGAATACCCCTACAGTTGTAATCATTCCCCAATTTATCACACCACACACTGGAAAACCCTTTAATGAGACACTAAGAGCTGATAGAACTACAAAATATACATTCATGACCTGAATTATGAGTTTCCCAAACAAGACAATAAAAAGAAAATAAAAAAAAAAGAAAAAAATTAAACACTGCCCTGAAAAGGTGATTACCGGTCAAAAGTCAAAAGGAATATCTTTCAGTGAACTAATAGAGTTGCACTATTTTGAAAGTGTTAACAAGAAAGGATGGCAGGTCCCAGGAGCTTTAGGCTCTGAAGAGACTTTGGCACAATTCCTCTCCTTGTCTGCAATGGCAACCATCCCCATTTCCTTCCCTTAAATTAGGCATTGCAGTAGAGATGATTAAGCCTCCTAATAAGAGTCTGACCTCACGAAATCCTGTTCACTGCATGTGCAGTGCTTCACAGGACTCCAAAACTTGAAGGCATTCTAGATTAATCAGTCATACCACAAGGAAAATGAGTGACAAGAATAGCACCAAAACACATTAATTCCAGATCTGGGTTTTAACTTCAGATAATGTTAAAACAAACATATGCATTTGCAAACAAAACAGTAAAGGCACACTCATGTCCCTGCCTCAGTTTCCTCAATAGCAAAAACAAGCTGCTCAAGCCAAAACTATTTTGCATGTCCAAGCTTCTCTTAACATAGCTTTTTCTTGTCCTAAGGGAATTTCTCAGCTCCCTTGAGACCATGTTGAATGTATTGCTTCTTTCTCCAGGTGTTTCCCAGGGCTTTAGGAAATACTGCTTCCATTAGAATTCTTAGTTCCCTATGTATGACAACCTGTAGATCAGACTCACAAATGTCTTCTAAACCTCTTAAAAGATGATTAACTGCTTCTGAGTTCAAATGTGAAAAATCAGTCTAGCCAGCAGCTATTCCTTTGTAAAAGATGCTCCTTTTAATAATAATTTTTTAAAAGGCAAATATTAACATCATTATTAGGTCTATGCCGGGTAAAAGTTTTGCACCCCTTCACTTGTGGGTTTTATTTCCTTTTGTGTTTCCA
Organism: Cinclus cinclus; assembly: GCF_963662255.1. NCBI lineage: Eukaryota > Metazoa > Chordata > Aves > Passeriformes > Cinclidae > Cinclus > Cinclus cinclus. Next base: position 33,036,668 of record NC_085050.1, read on the forward strand.
GCCCAACAGTTGTACATTTTCCACAGCCTGGCATCAAACAGAATCAATATGCAGAAGAATGACATAAGAGGAGATGACCCGACATGTCACAGCATCCTTTCAGCCACACACTGATGTGACTTACTAGTATCAGAGAGTCCAATGGAGTTAATGAAATTTTGTAACAATTTAAATCAAAGTTGCTGCTATTTCTGTCCATCCCCTTCACCATGTCCACAGAATTCTTCCTTTGCACTGACATTTTAATGATTGCAAGGTGTACAGTTTGAGAAAGAAGTAAAACTACCAAAGGAAATAAGAGCAGCTTAAGGTTAATATTTGCTTGCACAGCTTTCTGAACCAGCCTTGATTTGTTTTATACAAGCATGGGCAAGGACACAAGAAAAGAGTGCATATCCCTGTCTTACTTTTGCTTAAAGAATGACAGAACACCAACCTCACAAATGTGAGTTATAGTTAAAAAAAAGCCAAATACACATTTTCTTTTTTTTTCTTTACAAAAGCAGAAATACTCAATGCATCTATATGAGCATTTCCTCCCTGAAACACAAAATCACTGAATATACTGTGCCTCCCTGATTTTAAGTTTTTCTGTAAGTAATTATTGACTTCCTAAACAACATTTTTTTGGCTGAATTTCAAGGCAGCTGTTTTTTTCAAGTTGAAATGGAAGTTTTTTAACCCCTTGGTTTATACTTGTAACTGGAGGTCAGGAAAAAAACCCCAAATGAATTTATTTTATCCATTAAAGAGCCAATCAGAACAAATGCCTACAGTCTATGACACAAGAACAGTTTTTCCTGAAATCTCTAATTCTACTGCAGCTTATTTTTGTAATCTTTTCAAACAGATTTTTAAATAGGAAACTTTAAAAGGTTAATGTCAATCCCATTATTTCAAATAGTCTTTACACAACTTAAGAATGTTGCCATTCAGTGTTGCCCAGGAATCCAATTAGACTCCAAATCAGAGTATCCAAATTACAAAAGCACCATAAAACCTACTGTGCTGCTGCTAACAGCATGCTAGATGATCATGTTTGTTATGCATTTTAGGAAAAGTTAATTCTCATCTAGTTTATATTGTACTGTAGTCTGATTCCACCTCCCCTGCCCACAACTTAGCTTGTACATATATTCTCCTTTACAACAGTACAACTGTGAAGTCCCAATTAGACTGAATAAATCTGCATGCGATATTTTAGCCCATTCATAATATTGAAATAATTCTTTGAAGTACTGTGTAGCACCATATGGTATTTTATCCAGTTTCATCCAGAATAGCTTGCAGTGATTTGTTACACAATATTCTGAAATACTTTGCAGCTGTAGTCTGCAGGAATATAAGATTTCTCCTTTTTCCAATACTTATTAGGATCTCGGGGATGCTTTAAAAACCTTAGTAGAAGATCCACTTACAAGGGTAACAGGTTCCTGAGAAATCAGCTGCTATCCAAGAGGGAAACAGATGGAAAAGAAACAGTTAAAATTGAAGGTGTACAAAATTAATTTTACTGTTTCTCTTTAGATACCTATAGCTCCTTAAAATAACAGAAATCTTGGAATTTAGAAGATGGGTATCACCTAATATATTATCATGCTTGGGACTGTGTGCAAGTTTAATGTCATTAAAAGCAATGTCTGTTATGCTTCCCACCACCACCACCACTTTCTTCATTAAGAAGAGCAGTCATTGACTTGAGTTTGCTTTAGCATTCAATGCACATTGGATGCACGTGTTCAACTGCCTGGATTTTTTTTTTAAAACATGAGAAGAAGCTCACAGAAGCTCAATGTGATACATCGACAACAATGGATTAATTAGCAGTCTTCATTTAAAAAGTACTTTTTATGCATTCACACAACAAAGGGAATAGTTACTGCTCCAGCCCATTTGCTCATCCTTTCTATTGCTGCCTTTACAAACAGAAGTCTGAAATTCATTTCAGGACTGCTCTGGAATGGAAAGTTCTATACTGCTACCACCAGGCATCCCTGCATGCTGCTGCATGCCACCTCCAAAATGCTATGCACCTTTTTCCCTTAAATACAAACTGAAAGTGCTGGGCACCACGGAAGAAAATGCCTGAAAAAAAAGCCTAAACACACCTTTTTTAGACTTCAGTTATTAATTTAATCTGTCTCCACTGTCAGGCTTTACAGGCAGTGTGATTTGCAAGCCATGAGGACGTTGTGGTTTGTGTAGCAGACAGATGTGGGCAGGTTGGCATCTGCAGGTAAAGCAGTACCACTGCCTGACCTCTACACCTCTCCCCTGTGCTTGATGACAATTATTCACAGTAGCAATGCAAGCAGATGCCCCAAAGCAAAGCTACCACAGTTCCCAGCCAAGTACATCCACTCACAGTGTTAGAAACTACCCAAAATACCACTGAATGAAAATCATTCCTTCATGGCAATGCAGTCAGTCAGACCATATACTACCGGGGTAATTATTAAATCATTCTGTAACCATAGATAAGAATAACTTTGGATACTTTTAATAATATTTCAAACAAAACACAGAGATGAAAATCAAAAAAAGTGAATACTGGTGAATATGCACAATTAGAATATAGTTTACAGAGATGCCATCTAAGCACTGCCTATGCAAATAGCAGATAACAGAGTTTTATAAACAAACTGGCAAGGATGGTGGGACAATGCAATTTAAAGACAACACAGGGTCCGAGAATATTAGCTGCAAATGCATATAATAAGTTAAAAAAAAAAAAATATCAGCCTAACCAAAGAAATCTGAGATAAAGCAGGAAGGAGAGAATATTGTTTCAGGTATTTTTTACAATTTTGTTCAAACTGTCCATCATTCCATAAATTAATCCAAAACACACATGCCCTGTTTATTTATAGCTGCATTTTGATGTGCTTATTCTAATAACAACCTAACTGTGCACATGGCAATGTATGTAAGTGTGGTTACAATTTCCAGTACTATGAGTCCTTTGTGCTTACTGACCAAGCAATGAATTTCATTATTACAGTGATAAAGCTCATATATGAATCTCACAAAAGATGAACGACCTCATTTTTTTCCTCAAAGGGGAGTTCCACTGTTACAAGAGCGACGGCTGGCAAAATAATTATGCCATCAAAAGGCTTAACTGATTCAGCTGGAACTCAAGATCTGTCAGCCATGCTGTTCACGAATGTTGCTGAAAATGCTTACGATCCTGACAAAAATGGCGTTGGAAAACTATGGCAGTTTTTCAGATAGGTAATATTCCAGAGAAAGCTGGGTGAAGTTAGGAAAAGTAATAGTGAGAGAGACGATTCACTTGTTCCAAAGTGAAATTTGGAATTTATATAAAAGGATAGATTCATATACTTTAACTTTATTCACATTAAAAATTGTTAAATCTCTAAAATCCTGCATCTGGGGAGGTATCCAGCATTCTAAACAGGAGCAATATTTGTTTTAAATGGATCGTATGTTTAAGCCTTGAAATGTTAACAGTTAAAGCCTGCAAAAAATACCATGCATTAGCTCTTTTATGACAGAATTCTTTACAATGGCAAATTCTACCATGCACAATGGTTTTGTGTACTTGGAATAGTATTTCCAAGGAACACTTATGTATAGATTTAACTTACAACCACTGCATCTGAACATTCCCAAATTAAAGACATGCTTACAATGGTGTTACAAACAAATAAGAAACCCACTTGGCAGTTACTTACAATGAAACATAAATTATCCCCTCCCCCCCCCCAATTTACAAAAAGACGCAGTCATAAGTGAAAATACCACATACAACTAGGCAGAATGCTAAAAAGCTATTTTATAGGTATTATTAACAGCAATATTCAGCTTTTTAGCATGAAAGAATAACAACACTAAACCTTCCCTTGAAGGTGATTGCTTCCATTGTTGATAGGTCAGTAACTGAGGTTTCAAAACTTAACCTCTGACTAAAAGATATCAAGCATTTTTAGGTCATGGGGTCCTATATGAGGTATCTCAGAAGAAAGCATAAAAGTCCTAAAACAACAAGCACACACACAGGTTTCTCTTAATTTGCCCTGTTGGATTCCCATAATAAGTGCTTAATAGCACCAACCCCAGAGCAACTCTGCAGTCATCAACAAGACCATTTACCACATGATTTAGCAAACGTACTTCCAAGATTTTCACTTACATGTGCTACGCAGAATTGGAATAGAAATTAATGTAGGGCAATTTATGAGTAATGTTATTCTGGGATTCACAGTTCTTTAAGTATCAGATCTGAGAAAGAATCTCAATTTCCCAGAGGCACATAAAAATCGTGCAGTACCACCCTCTTCCTCACCCTTTACTGTGCTACAGGCAACCAGCCCAGGATTGTATCCTTTCCTTTTCCAGACTAGGAATTGTGGTTGAAGAAAGACAGTGAAAAAAGTAATAAAATGTAGCCTCATTCATATAAACCCATGGTGAAATTCACACTGTTTGCAATATCCTAACAAAACAAGCAGCCGCCTTTCACAAAATGCATTTTCCTTACCCCAGATTACCGCGTCTATCTGGGAACTGGAGCACCATGCAGACTTCTGAGTAACAGCTCAGCTAATTGCCAGCTTTGCCTTCCCCTGCAACACCCCCAGCTAAGCATTCCAAACAGCAGGAAGCACAAATGGAAGGCAGTGTGCTGGCTGAAATCAGAGATAACCAGAAGATTGCAGATGCTATTTCAATTGATGGATCAACACCATTTCCTGGCTCTCCCACTCACTACCTTTTCCACAGACTTGTATGAAGGGAAGGTATGACCATAATGAAAACTGAGAGGTGAGGACAGGAACCCATTTTCATGGCCTCTCTGCCCCACCATTTTCTTCACACTAAACAATCCATACAAATTAGGTCTATCCACATAGCTCTTGTGTGATCATATTGTTCCTTAAAGAAAGCAGAGTCCTCCAACAGAGGACACACAACTCTAGCTCAAGTCTTAGCAGTACTGATTAGCTTATAGATCTTGCAACATAAACTTCAGCTCAGCCTTGAGGTTGCTTACTTTTTTTAACCCCTCTCCCTCAGCTCTAAGGCAATGGGATCTACTCTATCCTTACATATTTTTCATTAGTGAAATAACAGTTGTGGTCGGTGCATGCTCACCAACCTGAATTTATTTAGTTTATTCTCCCAGCCCATCAGCAGTAATTTAAATATATCCACTTAAGTGTGTCTACACAAGAATGATGGTCTAGTACTTCCAATAAGTGTTTTCTGAAAAGAGAAAAGTCTTCTCTTGTAGCAGACTGTCAATTGATTTTGTTAAAATTATTTCATTCTGACCATATTCTAAAGGATTGAAAACTAAGTACACAAAAACCTTCCAGTCTTTTCCATGATGTCAGAAATACAAACAAAGAAAGATTCAGTGGAGTCTGAGTCCATACAAGACCTAACTTGATGCAACCTTCTGTGTAGGCAATGAATTACTGATAGTTACCTTTGTAAGCAGAGTTCTCCAAGCAGTGCCAAATCCACCTGGCACAGTTTCTCCTGGAGAGGAAAGTAGCTGTTTATTTCACATGAGGACTCATCAGAAGTCTTTAAATACCCACACTGTCCAAAAGGACACAAAATGGAAGGAAGTTAGACTGGTGGTGTCTCTCTATGCCCCCAGAAAACCCACACAAACCTTCAACCCTAATTTACATTTTAGACATACTCTTATCATCATCTTGACATGTGTGCTTCTAGAAACAGAAGAAACCAATTTGTCTCAGTCAATTTTTAGTCTTTTGATACACCACCTTCCAAAACTTTTCAAAGACCTCTCATTACAGCACTGAAATATTTATGACTAGAGGAACAAAAGAAAAGCCAGCCACAAAAACCAGACATGATTTCTAACTTCTCGCCTTAATTTGTTTTTTAAAAAAAGTGAGCAAGCAGGAAAAGCAGGAGATAGGAAGCAAAAGCTTAACATAATTAATTTGTTTCCAGAGAAAGAAAAGAAATAAATAGTGCAAGATGGATAAATGACTGAGCTGCCATCTGCTTCTGTACTCAGCAGCACTTTGGAAACAGCTCCTACAGCAAAGTGTTTTGCAAATACTTCAGCTAAGAGGGCAGTATGTAAACTGAGGGGAGTGAGGCAACAAAGCAAAACTGATATGCACTCATCCGTAGGAGTTTCTTACACGTGTCACTTTTCCAATCACAAAGCAGAGAATCTCTTCAGAAAATGTAAGCCCCACACGTGCTCTGGATCTGCACCCTCCTGTTTGATGCTCCTACACCTGCTGATACACAGAACTACTCACAGAGTACTTTTATTTGGTCCAGAAACATTCCTAGTACCTCAGTAGAGTAATATACCCCTGCACAGAGAAACGTCTACAATTTTGGTTTCAATTTCCTTAAAATACTAATACTAATCTGATTACAAGCAGACAAATACAACAGAATAACTACATACTAGAGAAACTTAAACACTAGCTGCTTAACTTTATTTGCAAAAGTATTTTTCAGCTATTTTTTGACAGCTTATTTGCTAATTTACTACGTTTGCTGTCAATATAGCTATATGTATATATAAAACTATTTTAAAAAGTAAAAATTTATAACTTTCTACCTATACTAACCACCCAGAGACAAAACTGCAAAAAATGTATCATTCAAGTACAAATTCCACTCAACTGGCCACTGTCGTAATGACTGATAGATAAGAAAACTACTGATATTGTATTTACCCATCAGTTTCTCACAAATGACAATTGCCCAAGAAACAACTTTTGTAACTTTAAGCACATCAAGGTTATGCACATTGGCTCGTATTTCTTCTCAGTTTCTGCTTCCTGTCCCCAAGGTATGACACCAAGAAATCCTAACACCTTAGAAGTTAGGAAACACTGCTGAATGAGCAGCATCACAGAGCAACAGAGCTGCATAAGTGCACACACGTGCAAAAATAACTAAATTTAATTTAAATTTCAAGGTCCTCCTAAAAAAACCCTAAAAATTGATCCAGAGGCATACCATGCTAAAAAAAAATAAGTGAAAAGGAGGAAAGAGCTAGGAAAAAATGTTAGTACATACAAGTAAGGCAGCAAAACACACTTGACTTCTGTTACCTGTTCTAAGTGCTTGTATTTATCAGAGACTCTACATCTCTCATGCAGAGCTCCTTTTTTCCCACACCATTTCTTAGGTCCTGGTGAAACAACTCTTCTGTTTTGTGTTTGTTTTCAGACAAAATACATGAATACTGGACTTCTAGACAAACATGCAGAAGACTTTTATATTTTCCATCAAGTTCATGATCTATTTTATCTCAAGTTTAGGCAACTGTATGAATTATCATTTCTGAATAGTGGGTATTCATTCACTGGGAGGGTGTAGCACTGGACTCTCCCATGTTTTTTTCTAACTATAAAGAAGAATCCTGTTAAAATGTCTGGCTCAGAAATGATGACAGAATTTCTAGGCAGGAAAAAAGTCACATTTTAATTTTTGATCAAAAAATTCTAATACAAGTATTAATTTTCAAATCAAGTTATTCTTCCCTGCCCTGAAAAGAATTAAAATAACAAGAAGTGTCTCAGTTCAGACATTGATGATTAAGGTATTTACAATGTGTACGACTGCTGGAAGCAAAATCAGCAGAGACAACAAATCCATCCAAACAATCTGGTGACATAATACTAAATTGCTACTCAAAAAATTCACCACATGATTTGTTATCTCAGAACCTTTCAGTTTAATTGCAATTAACACTATATGAATAGAACTCTCTTGGACTGTGCCCACCCAAGCTTCTAGAATTACTCTAAAATTATCCTTTTAGCCATAGTTTTCAAGGTAAAGCTTCTTCAAATTAAGCAAGTACAGTAACAAAAATATTAAGGAATTCTGAGTTCAAGAATTGGTATGAGAAAGCATTAGTCATCAAAGAAATAAGTACTTCTCAGAGTATGCGAACCTTGAAAAAGGTAAATGCTGGAAGGTCAGCTTTAGGTCAATGTACACCTCATTCTCTGCCCTGCAACACAGGAAAACAAAGGTCCCAGGCTCCTCTGTGAGAGACAGCTAGGGCTATCAAAGAGACATCTGCAGATTTCTTAACAGGGACGCTGATCTAAATCAAACACTCCTGGACGCAAATGGAGCATTAAGTCAGATGACTTATGGAGAAGTTCTAAATTTATCATGGAAAGATAGCAGCAGCTTAATTAAGGCTGTTATCAGCTTCCACTATGAATATTTGCTATCAGCTCTCCAGTTCTCGCCTCAGACATCTGGCTCGATTTAGCAGCTAATACACATTAAAGACAGAGTTCAGTACTTAAAGAAGGTGATGTACACACACAGATCTGTCAGATTCCAATTTCCGTATTTTTTACCAAGAATTACTTATTACTTCAAGTAGATTTGCACAAAGAGGAATTATTTTAATTAAAGCGCACTGCTTCTGATAGTTTAACTGGCGATTCTAGTGACCTGAAAAGGAACATTTAGTTCACAAAGGCATTCACTGATAGCTACACAAGTTTGTTTTATTCATTTAACTCCAAAGATTTTCAACAAGCAGAACCAAGCATTGAATTTGTGAATACCTCACCTTTTACAAGATTACAAGGGGTCATGAAAATTACTACTGGATCTCTCTCTGTACTGAGAGTTACGTAAGCTGTTCCTTTGTTCTGCAGATAACCGAGCTCTGTGTGTGAGCAGTATTCAATCTTGAACACTGGCAGTGCACACACAACCTGCTTCCTTTAGTTAAGATTCCTTTCATCCTTGAAGTCGGTCCTTTCTCCACCTTTTCTGCTTCATCTTCCTTGCCAAGAAATCAAGATGTTTACAAAAAACAGATTACAATCTAATAAAAAATTTGCACAATTTTTGAGTGTTCACAAAGCCTGACTCCAGGAGAAAAAAAGACAAAGCAGCTTGAAAATAACAGATTTTTCCCTTCTACAGCATTTTTGCACCCACTTAGTGCAATACATGAACTTGTGAAGATCCAGTAGGCTGCACAAGACAACAAAAAAAAAAAAAAGCTAAGTACTAAAACCATTACAAAATTATCATTCCTTGGAAACCAGACATGATGTCCTTCCAAGGTGACACCGAAAGTAAAAAGTCAATGGCGGATGTGGCCTGTTCTACCATAGCCCCACTGTCAGCAGATTTTCTCTAGGAGCAAAGAAACAAAGGTGATGTATTGTTGCAAACCACGTTCCTTAACAAAAAGCAAGCCCCAATCCTTCAAGGTGATCTATGAAGCCAGAGATGCTTCAGGCGAGCATACAGGTTCTTCATGCAGTGAAAAATCAGCATGCATGAGATCACACTGTAGTCACACGTTTCTTGTAATGTTATTTGCTGATAATCCTTTAACAATTTTAAAGCTTCCAAAAGAATACGGGTGTTCATCATTAGCCTTATCAACTGTTTATCACTGGTTTTGCAGTGCAGCAGTTAAAAATAGACTAAACAAGCATGACAGAAACCGTGGGAGGAAAGAAAAAGAAGCTTTTAGAACAAAACCAAACCAAAGTACTTTTCAAGAAGCAGCTAAAGCTACCAAGTGAAGACTGAATACTTGCTCATCACATCATTTACAGATCCCTAAAGGAAACAATTTGCCACTGTCCAACAACACTAAGCAGTCCATGGTAACAGCTATATTTAGGCTAACTCTTAATTATAAAAAATGGTGCTTTTTATTTTTTTTTTTTTTTGCCCCTGAAATCATCTAACAAATTCATTTTCTGGGGAAGGTTTTTATTACTCAATAGGGAGAAAGTAGTAACGTGCCTTTGCCAAGAGAAATTATCACCATATTGGTCAAAGTCAGAAACTTCCCAAAATATTCCTCTTCTGTCATCTGCCACACCAAAAAAATTAGAACTAATGACAATAATGGCTTAATGTGGTCTTGCCAACAAAAGGCAGATCCCACACTGATTTCAAGGGAAATAACAGTGGTGTACAGAAAACCTTGAGAGACAGCAAATTTCTGAAAGGCAAAAACAAGTCCTTGTTATTCTTTGGTAACTTTCACAACATCTGGCTCATGATACCTATAAATCAACTTTAAGCAGAAAGCCTCACAAACCAGCCTACACCTCAGACCCAGAAGACACTAGACCATTGAATAACAGCCTCCTCCTGTTAGCTCTTTATATATTCAGCCCTGCATTGAAAATATTCTTTAAAGCTTCACTGTGATGCTCCATTGTAATTACAGCTGAACAAAACAGAGCCCACTAACATCCCATGCTCCCCAGACCACAGAAACAAAGACCTGGGGCTCCACATGAGCACAACTACACAGCCACACAAGCACTGCAGGTTGCAGCCTGCCCAAGAGTTAGAATGGCCAGAGATTCCTACACACTCCTGTCGCCTCGAGCACAAGTACTATCATGCATCTCCATTTACATGCAACAATAGTTTAAAAAAAAATAAAAATTCTTAGGTACAAACTTCTACCACAGTTCCCCATTCAGTCTGGCAAAACTCCACAAGAGGTTTTACACCGCATTGCTTTTTGCAGCCAAATGAGGATGGATTCAAGCTACTTTGCTGTGTTCTGACCTCACTCTGTTTCAAGGGTTAAACTGAAGATGCCATAAACCCTCAAGTTACAGAATTACACAGAATTTTTACTTCTCTGCCTGGAGTCATGTATTTTTTTTTCTGCTTTATTTAAAGTTTTAGATAAGTCAGAATATATTTGAAAACTCACAATATATTACTGTATTATTTAAGAACTTTTATAAGGACACAAATAAATGCTAACCTTTACATGTTGAATGATATGGGGAAAAAAAAGATTTCTTCAGTACTTAAAAAAATCTCTCCAAAATTTTTGGGTTTTTTCCAGACAAGCAAGGGAAAGCAAAGGAATTAAAACATTTTATGGAACATTTCAGTGAAGACCAAAAACATGTATTTCTTTGTTTTTTGTACTCTCACACCTTTTGTTACATTCTCAGCAAATACAGCAAGATCTCAGCACGATATTTAACCAGGCTAAAAGACACTCTGATTGAAGTTTTGAGAACAAAGGCAAGCTAAAAACACGTTCCACTTTGTACTAAAACATTCACTTCGTCTGATGCAATTCATACAAAATTCAATAAAAAATAAATTTAAAATACACAAAATTTTCATTATGTATTTCTAAATTTTTAAAATTAAAAATAGCTGATTTAATTTTCATCTGTTTAATGAATCCCATCAGTTATTCATACATTCTTTATCATTCAGTTTGGCTACCAATCAAAGTTATGCTTGAGAACAACAAGGACAAATAGCAAGCAGGATCAGGAGTGCAGTTAGATTTCCTTACACTAACAACTATCATAAATTATTTACTGAACTTCAAAGCCTTGAAACTGGTGATGAATATGGTGGGGAAAAATAAGATGTGTTTTTTTACTATCAATTATTTATTACATATGTTTTACAGTATAAGATGAAGAAAATAATAAAAAATACTGTGCTCATTTCACTAAAATTTACTGTTCTTTCTATCCATTCAGAGATTATGAATGAATTATTTGGTAACTTAGTAATAATAGGATGTGCAAAAAAACTGACACATTAAGAAAAACAGGGATGAAATCCATACATTGCAGTAAGAAACGTACATCTGTATATGCAAAACATTACTCAAGACTAGGGATAATGAAGTCCTGAATCAAAACAAACTACTTATATAAGCCAACTCAACTAATAAAACATTTAGAAGCTAGAATACAAATGATATCTGAACTAAATTCAGTTCCAAACCAGACAGATCAAAGAATTAACATGTCAGTCCCTCTAAGCAAAGCAGGAACCAAACCAGCAAGCCATTAAAGGTCCAAATTTTCTAGTGACTGGAAGTAAATCTGGGATGCCCAGCTGTATGGGTGTATGGCAGATAGCTCCTGGTTTTAATGTGCCTTAGGTCAGATGTGGTAAACTTCACACTTCTAACCAGTGCTGTTTGTAATAGATTGGATGAAACACGTTTACAAAAGAATCAATAAATGTAAAGACTGGAAAGAATTAGAGAGGCTTGCAGTCTTGTACCTATTGTCTGGGGGAATTAGATGTCAGTTTGAGCACTAGAACTCCAACAAAGGTTTCCTAGTTTTAATTTACTAGAACACATAATGGGCTATGTGGAAGCTGGGAAACACTCATCTGTCTGAATATATTACTTAACAAACAGTTTAATGAACGTTACAAACATTATTATAGTCTGGCATACTTCTCTTCTGCTCATTCACTCCTACTTTGCAGTCTTATCATCAAAAGGGCACTTCTTTGTGAGGCTGTTCCACTAAGTCTCAGAAGTAAGGAAGAGTGCAACATGCTCAAAACATGGATCTAAATAAACTTCAATAAACAGGAATGCTAAAAGCTATATAACTAGTGAAACACAGCCTTCTCATCTGTCTCACACAGCATATCTATTTGCACAGCTTAAGCATTTCTACAGGTTAGCTAAACTATAATCTAAATATATATTTTAAGAAAAATTTCCATTTGTAAACTATTGTATAAAACAAATGTATAAAAAAGACAAACTGTTGGCTACAATGAAAATAATAAAACCAAACAAAACACCAACAAAAATAAACAAAAACAAGCAAACAAAAAACACAACCCAAAACACCAACACCAGGATTTTCTAAAAATTTCAAAAAGACTGGCTAATATCAGAAAATACAGCTCAAGTCTGGTTCACATAATACCTTTCCTGAGGTTGTTCAATTCTTCAACTAGTTCTTGTGAAATACTAGATCCATACCCTTTTCTAACTAAATATTTCACAATTACCTGACTTTTACACATCAGCTCGACCTTACTTTAGTTCAAATATGCAACCTAAATAAAAAAGACACACCTTTTGTATTCCAATAAAACAAATAAGACATAAGGTGCAGTTTAACACCATGCTGACTTCAAGGTTTCCCTTTGATACTCACAACACATTTCCTCACATTATCTGATATAAAAAGTAGAAAATAAGGAAGCAAAGATGAACAGACCATCTATAAGCTACTCCAAATAAACCATATGGTCTAGTGTTCCAACAGACAAAATGAAATTTTAAACACAATAGAATTGTTTAATTCCATATTCCACTGGGTAAAATTGGATACAGGAGGTTGGATTTCTCCATCCCAGGTTCCCTCTTCAAACCACAAACTGTTCATGCGCAGCTGATAAGTACAGTATCTCTGAAACTCCCTTTATAACCCAGTGCATACATTGAAACAATCACTGGAGTGCATTTTTTCCCAGGGAAACGAGCAAAGAACCCAATTTCTGAAGACAGAAATATATTCTATCACAGGGTTTTGAATAACAAGTTATTGAGTTCTTGTTCTATCACGATGGGAAAGTCTCACTTGGGACTTTTTGGTTCATTTGACAAGAAGTTGCTATGACTGCAAAGGCAAAGGTATACATATATCTACATTACAAAGAATGTCCTTGTTACCAAGAAAGACTTTGCCGATATTCCTAAACCCAGACAAAGAAAAGCATAACCTGTACTCATTTTTATGTATTAAATGTATTAAATGCTTTCAAGTTTAAATATGAGAATGCTGCTGTGTCTCACTGTATGCTGGTGAATCTGGTTTCCATCCTGTCAGCAACAGCCTGTGTGGTTGATACACTCACATGTGCTTCGACTGGTACAAACTACTGCTACACTACATCTACAGCATATTTGACATCCTGCTTTCTTCTCATTTAAATCTACTTTAACAACTTGAGAGCCTTGTCACTTGGACAGCCAAGGTCATGATTTTTGAACAAGGTTCACTGCAGGCAAATCTCAAAGTGATATATGAGTCTCTCTTTGTCTGGTCACATCAAAATAAAGTTTTTAAAAGGGCTAATCTACACTTTAAAATAAAAAGGAAGTGCATTCCACAACAGAATCTCCTGTTTATCCTCCTTTGGGCTGTTCATTGTAGAAATCTGCTTGACAAAAATCGGAAAGAAAAGCTTAAAACCAGCTATTCCTAGAAAAAGCTGCCTCAGAAAAAGAGAACACACAATTAACCTTTTAGTTTATCCTTACCCTGGTAAGTGATAGCATTCCACAGTGCAGTAACACATAATGCAGTTCATTCTCTGAAAAGAAATCTTACTAAAATTTCTATTTCAGCATATTTCTCAGTTCCCAGAATAACACAAATTTAAGTAATTAAGATGTTAAAAAACAAAATCAATACTTCATTCTCTTGGTAAGCCCCTACCTTCCCCAATAAGGGGAGAGTTCCTACCACCCTTCTATAATTGATGAGTGCCCAGTTTTTAAAACTGAGGTACAGAGGCTGGCACTTAGTCTTTTGGAAGCAGGCAAAACCCATCTTCGGTCAAAGTTTTTTTCACAGTGACAGACTTCAGGGAAATACTGTCCTGGCAAAAAAAAAAAAAAAAAAAAAAAAAAAAAAGATTCATTTTGCCTCAACTTTGCCTCAACCAAAGACTAGATTCTCAGATATATACCCTCCTATAAAACCCACTATCATGGTTACATAACTGAACAAATACTTTAAGTACTTTTTTTTCTGCTGCCAGTGAGAGAGGGAAGAAATGCACCTTTTTAAAATATTTGCCAACTAGAGGTGGGGGAAGTAGGAAGTTCTGCACTCCAATGGATGAAGAGTAAAAGGTATGTAACATTGGTAAAAGATAAGCACAAGTATTATTGGTTGTAGACATCTACAGAAACAGGCAAGCTCTCTTACACATGGTAATGTCAGGTTTCTTAAACACCATTCCTATTTTTCCAGTTTCCTTTCACTTCCTTTCCAATACAATACCAAACTACACACTTAATGACAGCTTACCTCTAAAGTTAAAGAAATAGTTGCCTGATTGCTGCCAATGTCTCACAGACTTTCTTTCACCTTGCAATAGACTCCTATAGAAAATGGAAAGCCAATTATTGAAGCAGATTCAACCAGAAGTGTGCTCTTTCTCACTAACATAAAATTACAATCAGACTACATATTTTTAAAGTATTTCAGTGCAATAAATGTTCTCCTCTGTGAGAAGGAAGCAGTCCAGCAAGAGCAGCAGGATGAAAGCAGCTTCTTTGGTTTATGCTGAGGTTCAGGAAAAGAGGAGAAGGGGTCAGTGGACAACAACAGAAAGATGAGGCAGTCTGTTCCTACTTGCTAGTTCATCCAAAACCAGTCACTATTTACCACAGGGATGGGCAAACACCCACACAGGATGCTCAGAGAGGTCATGGGGTCTCCATGCTGTGGGCATGCAAGACTCAGCTGGACACAGCACGGAGCAGCCCGATCTAACCAGGCCTCCTTGGAGCTGACCAAGGAGATGAATGAGGAAACCTCTGGAGGTCCCTCCAAACCTAAATAATTATTCATATACAATCAGAGAATAATTTTTAACCAATTATTTTTCTGGCCATACACCCCCTGCATTTAGGTTCACTGTACTCCTGCCAGAGCAAGTAGCCTGAAGAATATGGCAGCCTTCATGATCCATGGAAAATTAATAAGTGACTGGCACGTAGCAGAAATAAGAAATTTTGGAATTTTCTGATACTAACACCCAGAGAGGTAACAGGCTCCAGGACACCTGAGGTATGCTATTTTTTTTTTTTTTGGTGATATAACAATTATTTCTCATTTAATTTTTAAATATTAGAAAATAAATAATTTTTGTTCTGTCACATTCTCCAGGAAATTTCCAAGCTAGTATAAAAGCTGATTAAAAGATTGATTGCTTTGTCTAATTAAAAATTTTAGGGTGTCATTAAATCCCACTGCAAAGAATGTTTCCAAATTAGGTATCCCTGTGAAATTTTTTTTTTCTTCCTGTATGAATCTCTATGTAGCATGTAGTTCTGCTGCACATCTTTACTCACAAGGAGATTTTCTATCAACTTATTTTCACTGTTAATCCAGACTACAAAGGCAGAGGAAAAGAAACATGCATCTAGGAGACAATACTTTCAATTTAGCCCTAACATGACAAATTTTTCTTTCCACAAAATTAAACCTGTCAGACCACACCTGTTCAAGAAAAAGGAAACAACTCAGTATTCCAGCAGCTTCTATTTCAGCAACCTTTCAAAACAAAAGTCTAGGCTTACTATACTCATCTCCAGTACAGGAATCATTAACATAAACTATCTCTTGATTCATGAGCATCACAGCAGGCAAGACATTACTTTCTCCCATTCTGCACTTGCAGTTGATTTTTCCACGTTTACGCTGTTGGGATAGACAAGTAGTACAGCACATTCAGCTGCAAACCCCTTCAGAAGCACACCTGACACTGCTTTAGATTAAATACTTGCTGCAAGTACCAGCGTGGGATACTTTGTGCACAGAGATCCATAAGAACATACCACTGTTAAGACATTAATATGGTTTAGCCCATTTGAGAGATTTTTGAATGCTGGTGCCCAAGCCATTTATCATACTATGCATGGTACTGGTACAACTAATCAATAGTATTTGTAATTTAGCAAGACTGAAAAAGCAAACCTACTGTTCAGAGCAGCAAACATGGCCTGTTTATGCATGCTCAGTTATGAAGGATATAAAAAAAAATTTTTTGCTAATGAAGTATTAACAAAGAATTCTGTTTTTTAAATGCCATGCAGCCCACATAGCATTAATTAATGCAAACCTTATCTGAACTGACATAATTTACATAAAACAACTACCATATTTCATAAAGGACTAACTAAAACTTTAGAACATTTTCTTGACCCAAATGGCACGTTCTGTTATTTCAATTATGTATATTAAAAAGAAGGAAGCAAATTAAGACAAACTAGAAGGTTAAAAAAATAGCAATCTTAGAATGTTCAGGTAGTTTCTGTGCTGTAGAAACCACATATACAAATGTTAGATTTTCTTTAATTATTTTTCTCCTAACAATGTAGTTAAACCAGCCGAGAGACCCTATGTTGGTAGCTGTCCTAAGGAATAAATTTCAACTCTTGACACAAAATACAACACATTAAGACATTTAGAAAAAATTCAATTATATTATTAAACATTTTAGCTAACAAAGATATTAACTCTTCCCATTTCTGTTCCCATTTTATAGCTTTATCAGCATTTTAAGGAAACAAACAGATTGTCCTTATTTTACTGTTTTTCAAAATTTAAAGACAGTTACTTAATGAGCCAAAACATTTGCTTGCAACCAGGAGTGATCCACGCATCCCAAGAACCTCTCAGATGAAGTAGTTCTGCTGGGAGCCTGAAAATTACTTTTTTTAGTGGTTATCATATTTTCTGATTTGCAACTTATCACTGTTTATTCTTCCTCTACCAGAAAACACCCAAACATTGGGTCTTATCTCTTAGTCTTACTATATAATTTACTGCCACAAAGATAAAGCTGTGCAGTTGATCTGCTCACATCTCTAGCTCAGAGCTACAGCTCCCTATCACACAGCTCTATACAGCCTAAAGACCCAAAGTGCACAAGAGCAGTAGCCCAAACCAATTTTTGCGACACCAACTACTAGATTTTTCTATCTAAGAATTCCAAAACCCACTCCTCAACTTGGATACTGGTCACTCTACGTTCCAACTAAGCAATAGAAACAAGGAGATTTCTTAGTTCTCCTGATCTGTTTTCAGTAACTTATTTCTCCAAGGCCATGTGAGAGCATGTGAAGCTTGGGGTTTGGGGTTTTTTTGTTTGCTTGGGTGCTTTGGTTCTTTGCTGGGTTTTTCATTGGGGGAGAGGTAGGTGTGGGATTTTTCAGGTTTTTTTTAAATGTTTTTTTTTTAATTAAACCCCTTCCTTTACTGATAAAAATTATTGTTTAAGCATGGCTGTAGTTTTTCCATCCCATATCAACACCTTTTAATCTCTTACACTTTTATTTGTAATTCATAATCTACTTTTTCCTGTCAATGTCTATTTTTCATCTCTGGGGCATGTCAGTGAATATTTCTTTTTCCCTGATACACCTGTTCTCACAAAGCATCAAAAAGGAGAAATGTAAAAGCAGTTACCTAACATGCACATACTTATTGGAAGTCAGTTTAAGCTTAGTGTGTTGCTTTAGAAGGTTAACGCTGACTGGGATCAAACACAGAAGTGTTTCCACTTACTAAAATAACTAACAAGAAACAAATGAAAAGGAAATTTCTCATTGCAAGGACTGAGGTGTTAAATATAAAGCTACACAAATCACATTCAGAACAGCAAACAACTAATTCCTATTGAATTTATGGAATTGTGCTATATACGTCCCACTATAATTCAGCAGAGGGGATTCTGCTGATCAGATATTATGTGGATATGAGCTCTATTTTGGCACTGTATTTGTATTCAAAAGAGCAAAAAGAAAGAGCATGTAACCAAAACTTAAAAAGAAAAAAAAAATCATTGCAATTATATCCTCTTGAATGAATTCTCAATATTGTAGGGATGACACTGAACACATGCACAAAGCACATTTATCTTCCACAAGCATCAGAGCACTTGACCAGGACTGGGACCATTCCTTTTTCATAAATGGAAAAGCCAGGGTGAAAGGTTATTTTCATAAACTCAGTGGCAGGCATGGAAAGAATCAAAGCCCATAATTACAATACTTTTACTGTATTATACAGAGAAAATTTAATATCTTTAAGTGCTAATTAACTGTTTGATTTTTTAATATTACTATTGATTTCAGGTGAAATATGCTTAATTTTATAAATAACTAATAAACACTGAAGGAGCTGATATTTAATATTCCTTTGCACGGACCTCAAAACCAAGAATGTGCTAGGTGCAAGAAATACAATATCTTGAAATTGTGTACTCTGCTTTTCAAAATACAGGAGACTTAAATAAAATTGCTTTTATATGAATTTAACATCACCCATCTCTACCTCAAAGGCCTAACATCTGTTACTAGTTCAATGAAAGTACTGAATAAACAAGCTGCCCAGTACATCCTGGGATATGTTTATATCACAATGAAAACAATTTAAAATTGGAAATAATGTTTATTTACATCATCAATATTATTTTCTTGATTTCTCTCTTACTTGTAATGTTTTCTTTTAAAGCATCTTAGAATGTTTTTGAACAGCTGGTTCATTCTCTTGGTTCTCTTTGATATTGATATCTATATATTTGGAATTTCATAAACAGAGTTTTTCTAGAGAGTCCCAAATCAATTGACATTTTATTTCTAAATCATCTACTTACCAAAGAAACATGGCTGCCTCACATTTACTAACTACATAATAGAAACATGTTCGGCTAGAGACTAATTATCTTAATTATCTTAGGGTTCACAACTCAGACAGATTTATAACTCCTGATGAAATCTCTTGTTTTCTTGCAGCAGAAAATAATGAAAACACTGCTGTTTTTCTTTAAAGATATGCCATACAGAATATTTTTGTGCATTTGCCATAAGCAAATAGTATTTTCTTCTGGACAATTTGATCTTGCACTGTGAATTGTACACACAGCCCACGTTTCACTCACAGATCAATTCAGTAAATGGAAGCAAGAAATCTTCTGAAAGGGAAGGATTTTGCTTTAAGATCTTATACATCATCATTTTTTTCACTTACTTGGTCAGAGAAGACAACTGGGCACTTACAGCACGCGACGTATTTCATTGCTCTCCTCCTTTTGAAGGGCACAGGGCTGCCAGACCATGGGGAAGAGCAGTAATGGATTTGCAACCAAGAAGTACTTTGGGAGACCACTCAGAAAACATTAACTACACAGCAATGGCTAAGAGGTCTTTGTTGTCTCAGTAAAAATGAAAGCATTTCTGCTATCTGTGACTTCACTTGAACTCTGATCTTGTGATCAGAAAGTCAGAACCACTTGTGTGACTCAGTAGCTTTGGTCAGGTTCACCATACGGCCTCTGCAGTGGATCACTGCACAGATGGAAAACACTTTCAGGTCAAAAACTCAAGTGCTTGTGGACTGTGCTGTTTGTTCTGCTGTATCATCAATTTAAGCCTTATTACCTTCAATTAACAGCTGAAAATGACTACATATGTATATACATATGAACATGCTTTGTGACTGAAGCAAAAACTTGGCTCAAGGAACCATTTGAACAATGTCACTGAATTAAACAAATCATTGCGGCACGCACTCTGGTTTCATTTTTAAACCTTTTAGTATTCATTTTAATGAAAGAAATGAAAGTAGGTTTTTACAGAATACAGAAAGGATAACAACAAAAAAGTGCAACAGCAGTCTGCTTTATTCCATACAATTGGCTAATCTTCAGTATAAAAGCACTGATGTTAATCAATTCAGATACACAGCTTTACAATAAGAACAAAAGCTAAAATAAAATGAGTAGTGAACAGAAGTGTTTAAGAGCTGGAAAGTGACAAAAAGCCCTTATAGCCAGATATTCCACAGTCTAAGCTGCAAACCCGCCTTAGTTATCTATAACCACATGTGATTGTTAGCATTGTGAAATTCTGTATATAGAAAACAGAGCAGAAGTGTCTTAATGTACAGTAGTGCTAAATACACCAAAATTAGGCACTGGCAGAAAATCCCGAGAAGGTGTAAGAGGCTGGTTTTTATAGTATCAAAAATACTATGAATAATGGTATTATCTGTATAAAGTTAGGAATTCTATAGATAATAAAAATAAGTCAGTTTGTTCTACAACTTTGAAGGAATATAATAAAGGCACATCTTTGACGCCCAGAAAAATATACCAGCACACACAGAAACAATTTCACCTCCAGTCCTCACAAAAAATAATAAACAAAAACAAAGCAACACACCCAGACACTAAACAACCCGTCACAAAGAATTTTAGTCTCTTCAAAAGCTCTTTTAGAAACTTGCCTAGCAAGGGTAAACAGTAAAAAGGTAAAGCTAAGCACTATGCCCATATCACTCAACACTCTCTATTCCAAACCAAGGACCTCACATTATTTTTTCATCCACTTGATACATTTTCTGGTCACTTCTTGTGTCCTCCCACCTGCTCCTGCACAAACCTTGTTTAGTAGCTGAGCTCTGTTGTCGTGCATGGTCATGATTCTAAAGAAGCAAAGGCTGAAACAGAGGATATCAAGTACTTTTTTCCTACTAGCTGTTGCAATCATTTCAGCTCTAAGGGGTTGATATCCAACACGTACTTTCACTACAACTGAAAAAATACTCTAACTTAAAGTAAAATAAGACCCAGATTTGTGCAGCAGAGAGGAAAATCCAGCTATTTTTTGCTACATGAGTCATGCATTAGATTCAGTTTTTAATCTGAGATCATTACTACCCATAAATTTAGCCCATGCAAAAAGATGAGGAAAATAACTCAATTGTTTCAACAGAACATTGAAAACAACTACCCAATTTTGAATTTTAAAAGTCCACTTCGTGAAGGCAGTTTTCCACTCTCTTGCAATACTGTATTACTGTTTCTATTTAAAATATGCAGTCTATTGTCAGTGTGATGCTTGTTTTTTGTTTTTTTGGGTTTTTTTCCATGTCAGCCTCACACATTCTGCCTTGAAATATCTATTTCTTATATCTTATCCTTCAAAAACCAGACTGAACTCAAGTTGCTACTTGGGACTGGTGACTTTCAGCTTCACCCATCCCTCTGGACTTGCTACACAGTGCCAACACCAGCCAAGAAAAACAGTAGAAACCCAATCTCCTTGAGCTTGGCTAGGATTTCTCTACTAGGAAGTTCCATACACTTCCTTCATCTCAAAATACTTATTTTCTCAGGATAATACAAGCTAAATTTTCTTCCACTGTCACATTGTTGAGTCTGCTCTTGATACAGACTGGCACTTTTTCAGTTCCCAAGTATCTCGAGGACTTCCCTGTCTCACCCAAAACACGACACAAATCTCCATAAGCAGGCTTAAGAAAATGTCAGGACTGACAATATGACTCAAAGATGAAAAAAAAAAAGTAGGGGTGGAAGTTTCCATGCCTTATTAATACATATAAAAATGCTCACATAATTACTGGGTTTTTTGCAGCACAGAGGAAGAATTAAATATTGCTACACAGTCTGCTAAGCAATTTTTATATCACCAGAACCACAATATACTACAATAAATTTTATTTAAAGACAATTTTTTGATAGATAAGAAGTTAATACAGAGCATTTTGAATGTTACTAATTTAAATCCAATACATCACAAAACCTACGTTTTATCAAGAATTTCTACTATGGAAACAAAATTTGTTTTACAGATGGAAACACAACCACTTAAAATATTTTAAGTTGTATACTTAATTTGTGCACATTTCAGGCCTTTGAAGTAGATTATTTTTGTACTGCAAAAATAACAACTGGTTGTTGTCAGTTCTATATATGTTTCCTGCTTACAATGCATATATGTCCTTTCAAGTAGTTAAATCAGGGATCCTGCTTTACAGTACTCATACTTAAAAATGTTTCACAATTTCCAATATTAGTGCTAACATGTAAAAAAAAAAAAAAAGAGAAAAAAGAAAAATCCAAACAACAAAAAACCCACACCCAGATGAAAAAACTCCCAGAAATTACAATACTTTAATAGCCCCTTCCCTTATTATTAATATTGCATTATTTATAAAAAGAAATAAACAAAAAAATAATCTCAAACATTACATGCCAGATAATCAAGCAATAATAAACAAAAGAAATTAGCTTCTGAGCTTTAAGATACTTCTGTCAAATCCCAAATACTTGGAGAGCAGTTCTGATTTCTGTTAGACATGATTCTTTCAGCTAAATTCAAATCACAAAACACTTGGTCAAACACATTCATTTTTTTGAGTCACAAGTGTCCTTCTCTTGAGGTTCTGACTGAAGACTTCTCCACTTCATGAAATCAGGCTAAAGGTAGCTAGGAATCCGTGCCAGATGAGCAAAAAAACCCCAATGATACATTAATTACTACCACTTCTCTCCTTTTGACCATTAGAAAAAAAATGGTTTATAATTTTCTCTCTGATCAATACATTTTAAATTACCATACTTTTGTCCAAGTCCTTTCCCTCAGGCGATTCTTCACAAGTTCAACCTTTCTTTGAACACCCTATAGCAGTTATTTTCACCTAACTGAACTCAGAAATTTTTATTTTGAACTACAATATACATTATTGAAATGCAATAAAAAAGAGCCTCTCTTTAGAGCTCGTTTTTAAACCAGGACTGTGATGTGTTTTAGCAGCAGCAAAATACGGTTGCACAACTAAATTCCCAAGAGTATTAAAGAAACTCCTTTTTTTTTGTCATCTATTCTCTAAGTTTTCTGAAATGGCACCGACTGTGCTCTCAGTACTCACCTTCTGCTAACACACTATCAGCTACTTGGAGCTGGGGTTTTTTTTTCAGAGAAGGTTTGCAAACCAGTATGCGTCAGATAAGCTTCAGCCAGCCTATTCAGGGAAGGAAAAGGTAGCAGAAATGATAGGAAGAGTAAAGTGTCACTGTATTATATAAAACAATGCAGGTCATAACTAATTCTCATGACAGATGGCGACACTGCGATCGGCAGGTGGCAGTGAAGCAGGGCCTCAGCATTTACAGAAGATAATGGAAAGCTTCATAGACCATTTGCACTGAAGATGCTGGCCAAAGCCAGTGCAAAGCCATCACCATCATGCACTGGAAAACTTCCACCACAATCCATGCCAATAGCTCCAGACAACTCTTTTCAGAAGCTGCTGGCAAAGGGGAATTATTTGGGCACACTGGCCTCCTGACTATCGAGTGCTGATACAACCAGTGGTGCGTTCTGAAAGGCAAAGCATCCCTCCTGCCTTGGACACAAGAGGTGCATCGCCATCAAATATTGACCTACATGATTAATTAAACTCTTGCTCTTAAAAAGATCACTGCTTGCTCCTTGCTTGCTAACTATAATGAAAATATTAAGCTGTCAAATGTTTATTTTGTCATTCAGACGTTTTTGGTATTGACAAAACATTTTAGAGAGGAGGTAGCTCCTTCCTGAAGGGCTTTCCCTTTCAGTAACTTTAAAATCTAGCAAAGAACACAGAATTTTCTTCAGCATTTACCTTTGAGAAAATACTTTGAGATTCTTTGGCATGGTTAAACACAAAAACCCTACAAAAAAATCTACAGAACACATCATGGACTCCAATATTGTCTATGCTTCACACCATACCAAACCATGAATCAGTGAGCATAAATGTCCTGTTATAACAATTCCCCAATAAATATATCTATTTCACAATATACACTGAATTTTTATTCCAATCCACAAGTTGGTTTTTTCTGTTATTTCCTTGTCACTATTATACAACCTTTTAAATATTGCTTTTAATATTTACAACTTTCACACATCCGTATTTACATTCATCTCTTTTCATAATCCATCTTAAGATTTGAAGTCTTTTCTTCTTAGCCTAACCATTTACCATACGACAGAAACATGACTCAATCTGTCACCAATTTCCATGCAGTTATCTTCCCCATATTAGACCTGCTTAGATCTAAATCTATTAGATTAAATCTAATAATTTCTGTGCTCCCTTCTTTTTGAAAACTTTCAGTATAACTCCACCATTTACATATTTCAGATTTTACAATAAAATGTGAATAAAAAAAATTCTAGAACAAATAGAGTGTTCTTAAGGTATTCCTAATGAGTCTCTGCTTAATTCATATGTGCCAGATATAAACAAAATCATGGAATTCTAAAGAAAACATAGCAAAAGTTCCTAAACTTCATGGAAAAGCCTGGTAACTTACAAGGTGAAAAAGATAACTCAGGGTCAAAAGACAGCAACAGAAAATTGTGATTTTTGCATGTACATAACTGAAATATCTATAATATTTAAAACTTCAAGTCAGATAACCAGTATCAACAGGACAATCTAGAAATGGCAATAAAAGTAATCACTATCATTTTTTAAGTCACTGAAGGACTACACACAATAGCATGGTATACTAACACCAAGAATAACCTTGTATCAAGAGTTTATTAATACAGTACTCCAGTCTAAAGAAATATATAAAGATGTGAATTACTTACATAAACTAGAGGGTACAACCCTTTGCTCATCAGGGAAATCAAGCAGTGATATATTGTGTAAGTACCAAGAATAATACACATCCAAGTCCTGGAGTCAGACTATTCTGATCACTCAAACAATGTGTTTCCATGTAAAAAAATCCCAAGAAGTAGCAGAGAACAATACTGAAAAAAATAATGCTGCTCTAATACATTCATACTAAGTCATGTTATTCAAAGAAACTTGTGATAAAAAAGATATTTTAAAACATTTCACTTTTACCTGTTCATATTTTTTCATTAAGGTCTATACTTTGTTTACTCACTGTTCAAGTGCTAATCAGGTAGGAGAACTTGGATATCACCTCTAGCTGAAAAAATCACTAATAATACATCCTGTTTGCAAATTGCTGTGTGAATATTTTAAACACACAGTCAAAACAGAGCTCACTATTTTCGTAGCTGTTTCTTTCACTCCTAAGCAAGCCAGATCCTATGACCTACTTTCAACAAGATCAAGAAGGACTCTAGTAAAAAACAATGGCAAGTTGTAAAAGCTGACAATTGGAATCATCAGAAAAGGCCAAACCAACCAACCAAACACACACAAAAACACAAAAAATCCAGTTTGATGTGCTTGAAAAGGATGACAAGAAATTTATTTGTTTAGATTTTGACATCAGTAGTTCTGAACTACATTTAGGAAATGACACCCAAAGTGTATTCATTTAGTGCCAATGCTTTCAGAGTGAGAACGTGGTATAACAGAGTGATATTGATGCAGTCCAGGTAAGTCTGTTCTATGTGCTAAAGGAAGTATTTTTAATTTTAAAAATATACTATCATGCCATGTATACACAATGAAATTTTCACCCTGATATTAGTATACTCCCACCCTTTCAGCAGGAACGTATTTTTACAAATACTGTTCTTTCTTTAGTTCTCTTACACAAAGATCAAAAATTTCTACAACATCCCTCTGCGAACCAGAAATCTGAATTACTTTTACAATATTCTTCAGTTTTCATTGCAAGAAGGTGCAACGCTAAGTTAAATTCAATAAAATCCAAGACCGTGCACTACTGACCTGCTGAGGTTTTGGTTCAACTTGGCTGTTCATTGCAAGTGGGTTTGACCGAGCAGGCATTATGTAAATGGCTGGAGTTAAATAAAAGGCAGCCCTCACGTATTAATCCAAGGCCTGGGGTGCTTTCAGAGTAGGCTGGAGACAATCCCAGACACCTGGCTTTTGAAAGACCACCGAGGGAATATGCAAGGGGAGAAGGGGAGCGAAGGTCAGTAAAAGCAGCCTGAAATAAAATTTAACTAAATTCAAGCCTATCTTAAAGCATCTGGGTCAGCAACCTTGAAAGTTTCTTTATAGTTATCAGATGCTGAAATATGCTTTTCTATCTTAAGGAAACAAAATGCTTTCCAAAGCAATTCATATTACATGCTTCAGGATTCAGCAAGAAGCACTACCTGGAAACAAGATGTTTTTAACCATAGGTTCAGAACGCATTTTGCCTTGGCAGCTTCAATGTTTACAGTCTCTCTGAAAAAGTGTCAAAAGCAACTTGTACCATTCAAATTGGGAAGATGCAAATATGAAGAGAACAGACTTGGCTATCAGATGGAAAAGCTACTACTCTATAATCATGAACAACCAGGGGTTTAAGCTAGGCTGGGCAAATAAAAACCATCAATATAATCAGCCATCCAATAGTCTGTTTCATTCAACTGTCCCTTCTCTCTTCCCACACTACAGCCCAAAGTAGGCTCTCCAGAAACTGCCCATAAAAAAAAAAAAAAAAAAAGAGAAAACCAGTTCAATCTTTTTCTTTCTTCTCTTGTGACTATCTGCTTTCTTTGTAATTTTTTAGGTGCTTTTCTTGAAACTCAATTAAGTAGGAACAGACAGAATATTCGCTTTTTCTTCTTTCCAGTATTTACTTTGCCTCAAATTTATACAATATCTTTATCTATATGTTTCTCCATGTTACTTCCCTCCCACAGAATCGATTTTCAGTTATTTACCCTTTTTTGATAAATTCCTGACTCCTCCTTTCTCCCAATCCTTTTGCTGTTATCCTCACTCAGCTCCCTACACATTCTCCATCTGATACAGACATTTGCTTGCCTGCTTGGTTCTACCCTCTGGCAGGTCTGGGGAAGTGCCCAGTGGCCATCCTGGTCAGCTCGTGACCAACAAGCCATCCAGTACCCTGGCAGCTCCACATCCACCACAGCATCTGCTGCCTCCCAAATTGCTGACCCAAAGCCAACAACTCCAAAACCAAAGAACGGATAAGGGAGAAGCTATTGTGAGGAGAGGACGGTGCTGTCAATAAAACGAAGCTTTTGGAAGCCTATCAGAACTATGTGGAGCACTGGCATCCATCAACTCCTAGCTTGCTATGGGAAAAGGGTGCCACCTGGTGCCCACTGCATCCTCCTCTAGCGAGTTACTCAACCTGCTCCTCTGGCTTTTCTGGCCATTGTTCTCCAGAATGTCACCTACTCTTCTACTGTGAGTCCTCAACATATTGCTATAATCTCAACCTCATGCAAGTTTTAACAGATCTTGAAACGTTTTCCAACTTATTAGCCACTGAAAGGAATAAAAAAATGCAAGTTGCGTCCCAAACCCAGCCCATATACCCAAACAAGTCACCTAGTAGAAAATGTCCACTTTCCTACCCCAACAGGGGCCCCGTATAAATCATCCTGGTACTTCTGGCTCAATAATTAACTATACAGCAGGCCAGGATCCTCAAAGGATACGACAAGAGGGAATAAAATCATCAGATCTTTGCTCTAGAAAACCTGTTTCAAAAACTAAGGATTTTCCCCTTTACTTTGCTCTTGATCTCTACTACAACACACCCAGCTAAACAGTCATTTTATTCCCATGGTGCCGCTCACAGCTACCCCAACACAAATGAAAGCAAAGGCAGTTATATTCTGATTCTTTGAGGTAGATATTTAATAATTTCTTGCCTGTACAGGATGCTCAAACTACATAAAATATAAGGATAATACTGAGTCTAAAGTAGAGTTTGTAGAGGGTTTTTTGTTTGGCTTTTGTTGTTGTTTTTTGTTGTGGTTTTTCTTTGGGATGTGTGTGTATTTGCAGTGAGCAAAAACCTTAAAGGCAGTGCCCTAACTGGCTGGAAAACCCTCTGAGACTGTCTCTGAGTTGGAGAAGAGATATTTCCCCTCATATTTGCCCTTTTCTTATTTAAAGCACCCAGATTAAATTCAGCTTTATGAAATGTGAATGCTTTCTATTATTCTAGATCTTCACATCTCTGCTTTCCTCGTCAGCTCAGTGGCTACAGCCTAGAAAATGCACACAGGCTTCAACAATTGGCAACTTTCATCTTGGGAAACTGTTTAGTACTAAATACAATATTCATATGTCTGGGTGAAACATAGTTAAAGGAACAAAAATAAAACCCTCCCTCTTACTTACTGCAAAATGGAATTCATACTTCATTTGTCACATTGAACTGAATCGCTTTTTATTTCAGGACTCCTTTCAATTTAAAGACAAAACATTTCCAAGTATTTATTTGCACTTGGACTGGTTTTTGATGTACAGCAGCTGGGTATTTTGTGCCATTTCTACATCCATCTTCTAACTACATCATCTTGAGTGATAATGGGAATATATTTGACTTGGTTTTATTATTACATTTGAGCTGCATATGAACTTCAACCCATTGATGCCTAAAGACTGCTGTTTTAAAACAAGGTTTAAAGTAGACTAGAAGCAAAAATACAGACATATATACCACTTTATTATCAGGAACATTACTTTCCCCTTTTATTTTGATAATTCAAATATTTTTAGACTAGTTTCATTTGGGAAGGGAAAAAATGGCAAACCACCAAGAAAAGTATTTTACATACTGTTAGCCTAGAGATTAACTTATTGTTAATAGAGCTTACAATTAGTGCCTTTCACTGAGGCCTCAGTATAATGCTATTTAACAAGTTGGCATGTAAAACTAAAACATTTTCAAGTTGCTACACAACTGCATTCTATGTTTTAAGCTTTTAATTCTGTATTATGCTCATATTCACATTTACACGTACAGTATTGAGCTCTTTAATTACATATGATACCTGCTTACATAAGTATTTATACACACACAATTATGCATGTAATAATACTACAACAAATATATACTTGTTCTTATAAGATACTTTTAAAAGACACGAGATAATTTCAGTAGGGTTGCTCTGAAAAAAAGAAACCAACCTGAAACAGAATTAAGAACTGTACCCTAATCATTGTTATAAAACAGAAACCCTAGAAGGGAAAGTGACAATTTAAATTTAACAGGCATATCATATGAGTTAAGAGAAATATCTACTTTTTGGGAGTTTTATAGGATAGGTAATTGGAAAAGCAGAGAAGTAACTGAAAATCCTATTCCTTAAAGATGAGGCAATTTCTTCCCAGGCTAAAGTACATATTCCTTTTTAAATGTAAATGTTTGAGTATCTCTCTTCTAGTCGTGAAGTCATTTATCCTTCCCAATCAGACCACAGAGTTTCAAAAAGACAAATATCATCAAGTAAAAAGCTGTTGACTGTTCAATTCCATAAAAAGTGCTATTCTGTATGCTCTGATTAATCATAATTTCCTGACCTATAGGCTGATGAAATGATGAGCAGATCAGACAGAGCCCTTTTATGGAGGAAATATATAAGGACTTTAAAACTAATAATATAGGTGAAATTTAATTTAGAACAACATTACTAGCAAGCAAGATTGTAAACCACTGTTAGGAAGAAGTAAGCTGGTTAGAGTGCAAGTGAGAACGGCAGCTCTGCTCCCCATCACTCCACTGCAGCTAATAACATGCCAGACTCTGCATTTATCTCTTGCTTTAATGCTGCTCCCGTAAGGAAATCTGTAGGAAGAGCTGACAGAAGATTCCTTGGCAGGGCAACTTCTTTAGTAATGGCAGCCAGCCACATCCAAAAGATAGAACACACAAGATCTTGTTCAAAAAATACTCAATCATTATAATACTCTTTAATAGACAGTAATATTTGTGTGCAAATCACGAGATTTAATATATATATGTTTGCTAAAACTGAAGTATTACTATTTTCACATAAATAGTTCCCAGTTATATCTTACAAAAGCTAGACTTTTAAAATTAATTTTAAAATAAAAATAAAAAGAAAATCTAAAAGTCAAACCAGCAAATACTAAGCCCACCAAGAAAACACAGATCACTGATTTTTTCCAAATCATATAGAAGTCCCAAGTCCAATATAAAACATTTTTATCTGTCTTCTTAATGCCATATATAACAAGCATCAGTGAAAACACTGCTGCAGTCACTTAAAGATTTACACAGTCTGTAATATGGTTGACTAATAAGATTCTATTATAGCTTCTGATTGAATACTTCTCAGAGGGTTAAGAGGGTTTCTTTTTTTTTTTTTAACTTGGAATAAGATCAAAATGCTTGCAGATTTCAGATTGCTATTAGACAAAATAATTATATGCTAAACTAATTACAACTAAAGCAAAACCTGACTTAGAACTAATTAAATTTTATTGCATGAAAATAAAGCATAGTCCTTATTTAACACAGGGCACAGCTATAAATGTTTATGAACTCAGTCTGCCTACTTATTTCTAGTACAATGCCTAGATCACACTGACGAAGTTGGAATGTGCCATGATTTGGACACCAAATAGCTCACTTAATAAAGAAATTCATATACAAGACAATAAAAATCAGATCAACATTCCTCAAATTGTTGCTTATATTGCTAAGAAGCTATTCTAAATGAGAAATTCTCCATTATCATCCTATTTGATTTTCATGTAGCTCTTCATTGGAGTTTTACAACACGGATCAGATTTAAATTTCAGGACTAGATAAGTAACTTACAAGCTTAAGTTCAATTATCAAGGCTTAGAACTAGAT
Source organism: Cinclus cinclus (assembly GCF_963662255.1). Classification (NCBI taxonomy): domain Eukaryota; kingdom Metazoa; phylum Chordata; class Aves; order Passeriformes; family Cinclidae; genus Cinclus; species Cinclus cinclus. The sequence goes on from NC_085050.1 coordinate 33,067,586, forward strand.
CCTTTTAAAAAGCCTATCCAGACCCATAAAAATGCTGATGGGCAGCTTCCACTGAATATGAAGTTAGATATTTCAGTTTAAAATCCCATTATTTGACCATCTACTATACAGCAATAGTATTTTTAACTTTAGCAGAACATTGGCATGCTAGTGCAAGCCTAAGTAAATAATCAATGTTTCAGTTGAACAGAGCAAAGCAAGAGGATGTAGTCATCAAGAAGGAAGGGTAAATATAATCTCAAAGAGCAGAGAAAACAGAGGTTGAAAGAACCAGCTGAAACCACCAGACACCAAAGTTAAGCAGAAACAGACTACAGCTTTCTTCTGGTTTTACTGACCCTTTCCAGAATGCTGAAAATTGTTTTCTCTTGTTACTATTCCAAATTTATCTCTCCTGAGTCCATACCTCTGCTAATTTCTTCCTGCCCTTCTCCCCTTAGGAGCCAAGGGCACTACCACCATATTATTGGCTCAGGTGCTCATTGGTATTTTCACAAAATCCTATAATTTTCAACAAATGTTGCATAATTCAGAGATCTTCTTAGCATAAAGATTTCATTAAAATTAATAATAAAGCGGCAAATAACTGTCAAAAAGTTAAAGATGATCTTAAGGCTCAAAACCTAAAGGAAAACTAAACTGTCATGAGTTCCATGTGTACAATGGCTCAAACTGTCCACCCCTTCAAATCATGCATATTTAAAATCAGCTTCCCACCATAAATATCTTTTATTTATATAAATGTTCTAGGCCATGACAAGTATAAAAGCATCTTGCCTTCTCCCCATCATGTAAAAAAAACATCTCATGAGACTGCTCAAACAGAAAACAGAAGGGAATGGGCCAGCATTTAAGCAATTTTATGAGCAACAGAATTACCCCTGGTATCTCTGTCTTTCCTTCTCTCTCCACATAACTCATGCTGTAGGGCATTGTTCTCCTCTCCACCAAGCCACCTGGACTCACATATTATGGAAATCCAACACCTTTGGAATCTTCTTCTGACACTCAGTTTATTTGAAAGTGATTAACAGGTTAAAAATTATCATGGGGGATTGATACACACACAGCATGACTACGTAAACTGTTTCTTTAGAAAACTAAGCAAAAACCTTGAAAAATCATTCAAATAATTAAAAGAAAATAGTAAAGCAAACAAAGAAAAAAAGGGTAGATATCTGAAAAGCAAAGCATAATATAGAATAAAAAAAAAACAAAAGGAAGAATAGGGGAAAATAACAACAGAAAAATGAGAAGAAAAGGAATCATGTAAGTGCTTCAGTTACACTATTCATTCTGCATGCATATGCTTCTCATGTTTTATCACATCTCACTGAAAAAACATGCTGGTTTTATCAGCAGAAGAAAGGCATCTAACTATTGAATAAGCAGGGAAGTTAATAAAGCAGATATTCCGAAACAATTTTATGCATCAATGCACTTGCATAACAATCTTTAAAATATAACCATGATCCCCATACTATTGAAGATTTTCATCAACTTATTCAACAACTTAACTTACTTGTAACAGCCAGAAACCACAAGGGGGTTGCTACCTTAACTTCAATTTCCTAAAAAAATGTTTACTTTCTTCCAGATGGCAAGATTAAATTACATAAACACTGTCAGCAAGTTGAATCCTCAAATGTATTTGTTTCCAACACAGAAGCTTCAAAACCATCTATAATTTTGTTACTGATGTTTGGAAACAGCTGTAGCTGACATGGCTGTGTGTTGTGTATGTCAGTGTTAAAGGATTAAATAATCTTAACCCCTGATGGAACCGACCTGCTCTATTAGCAGCACACAGCGTAAGGTACGTCCGAGACCAGTGCTACGACAGGAATGTCTTGTTAGTTCACTGATAAAGAAAAGGAAGTCAAAGAGATCTCTGAAGTTTCTCTGTAGAAATGCTGGGGAGAAGGCTGGAATTTAACACATACTGGTAGTTTTAAATATCACATGGTTTGTGGGACATATTAAGCTTACTCTCTAGCTACAAAATGCTTTTAAATCGTTTTATTTTTTTCCATTTCTTAAAATATTTTTAAAATAATGTCATACAATTCTACAAGCAGAAAAAAAAAATCAAAGAAACTTATGTTCCAGTTTTGTGTGGGTATATATAAAACCAGTTTATACAAATGATGTATCACTTTAGTAAATGCAAGTGTATACTTGTGAACAGTCTTCCTTGGGAAGGGTGCTTGATACGACTGAATGCCCCACGTACATGACTGAAATCAAAACTGTGCTGATGTCTTCACCTAAGCAAGACAGGTCAAAGGCCAGCAGTCAACTGCAAAGCTGTGTACTTGAGTTTTCTTGTTACAGGACCGCAGAATGGAGCAGCAGTTTATGACCAGTAGGAAAAACCCCAAGCATTGTGATAAAGCCAGGAAGGAAAGTACACACACTGTACACACATCATCCTCACTGAGGACATATAAAAATCTCAAAGCCCTGTTCTATACACATTCCTGACCAAACTATTTCATGGCATTTCACATTGAGGTGAGTAGGAGAGGATGCTTGTAAGTAATGTTGCAATTTCCTCGCTTATACTTGTTTAAAAGAACCTCCTTCATAAAGAGTGCCAGGTCCTAAATTTTCCACACCAAAGGGAGGCTTCTCTCGAGCCTGAATGGAAGAAAAGGAGGTGCTATTGCTGTGGGGAAAAATGGAAAGCAGAACCAAAAACTGCATACAAGCAACATGATTTCTGGTACCTTATTGGAAATTTTATGAACACTTGCAAAAGAAGGAGATTATAAATTAGGGTTGCCCCAGAGAGTTCAGCACTTCAGCAGAACACATGGAGAGCTTGAAGTAATACCAGAGATATTTTCCCATTGCAGACAACACAGAATTTTTTTCTCTGAAATATTTCCTGAGGTACATTTTAAATTCAACATGTATTTTCATTAGACTTTCATGTCTTCCCCTTTTCCCTTGGTTTTCAACTCAGTTTTGGCTACTGCAAGAAAAACTCTCCTGCTTGTCTGCTTCTACCCTCTACTAAATACTTCCAACCCATTTCAGAGAGCTGCATGATAGGAAGGAATAAGAGACTCATCTTTTTCCCCATTTGAACTCCACAGGCATTGCCAATCCACCTAATTCCAAACCTAAATGAGATTTAAGATTTCATTTCCTCACTTTAACACATGGAAGATAGATGCAGGTTGTTCCTTTTGTCCCATCAATTTAGGGTATGCTTTGGCAGCAGAGACACTGAAAGCCGTATTCTGGGGCAGCAAAATGAACATCGGCAGGAACAGACTGTTCCATCAATTTTGCTACCACTTTCCCACAGATGCAAGCTGTTCAGTGCCCTGCCATTGGGAGAAAGTTGTCCTGTGGCAAAACACTACATACAGCATAATAAAAAACACCCAACTTACTTGAAATTTTAGGGGTTTTTGCACATCTGACATATCACATCCCAACTGTAATGCATAGTAACAATTTGGGAGGAAGAAACAGAATAGCAAAATGGTGGAACAGGTATCTGTAAAATTATTATTTTTTCTTGTATATGTTTACATACTTGCATGCTATATGAATGAGTAAAACATTTTCTTAGAGACGTAATACTCTAAAAAGAATAGGCTGCTGAATTACAAAGCTAGTCTTGTTTCTTTTCAAATCCAATATATCCGCTGTATCTCATGTATTTCTGCAATCTAAGGCAAAAAATTATGTTTGCACAAAGTATTTTGAAACAGAAAAATGTAGACTCTGCAGAAGGAACAGGCAACCTGACTTACAAAGAAAACAACATATAAAATGACCCCTGTATCAAAGTTAGAGCAGATGCACAGTTGCAAGGTCACTCTCCCATCACTTTCAGACTAGGTCAGCTTTTGAAGACAATTACTCCAAGCACGCTTGCTGCCGTGACACAGACCTCACAGGCACGAGCCTACCTTCACACCAGACAGCTTAACTAAAATGTCTGTATTGCTTAGGAAGGACACAGCATCCTACACTGACACTCCAATACTTACATATCTGTGCAATTATCAATTTCAGTAGGCATGGAGTCTCACGGTCAGACTTTTGCTTTACCACATCATCTAGCCAAACACCTCGATTCTTCACCTCAGGAGGAAATCTTTTGGTTTCACTAAAATCATGGGGACTGAACTGCATCATTACAATTCACCTGGATGTCAGCAGATTCAATTATCTGGTCCTCAGATCTCGTGAAGTAAGTCTGTAAAGCCATCCAATATAATTGCTTGGCATCAGTACCAGAACAGTATGACTTCTCCTCCTCCTTGCCCACTGCATTTGTTAACCCCACACAGACTGAGCAAGCTTCAATCTCCAACTTGAACACACATACCCCTTGTGCAGTAGCAGTAAGGAACTCCAGCTCTTGGGAGTTCATTGTGCAGAGCACAAAGCCCCTCTAGGCAAAGTCTAAAACAAGAAATAATGACAACAGATAAACACGATCACTAGGTATCATGCATTTTCAAGGAAAAAAGTATTACAGTAAATATTTCAGTAAAGCTAAACACTAAAAAATTCTCTAGTCAGATGTTTTGCAGATCGCCTCAAAATAAGAAAGGCACATGGAAATAAGAAAGCTGCTAAAAATGACACTAAAAAAGTGGAGAAAGTAATAAGAATTTAAATCAAACTGACACTGAGTCAAAGTAGCCTACAAAAGTTCAACTCGAAGAACCACAAAATAATCTAGCCATCCTTATACACAAATCAAAGCCAGCCATTTCAGTCCACGCAGTAAAAGAAAGAGAAAGGACATCTCTTAGAACCAAAATTCAATTTTTTCTTTCCTGGAGGACAATGCATTCATTTATACCTTCTGAACAATGACCCACAGACCAAGAAGTAGGCAAAGATGCATTTCATGATTCACAGTTCACTATGGGCAAGTGATTCTCTTTTTAAAGACAGTGTTAAAAAAAAAAAAAAAAGAACTCTTACTTCCCTAACCTTACTTTTTCAAGCTGATCCAAGGACATTGCTTAACTGAAATCAGAGGAAAGGTGATGGATGAAACATTCTCTTTTTTTCAAGTAAATGGTCCTTAATCTCACACAGCACAGGAGACTTTTGAGTCTAAATGTTTTACACACTAAATGAGTATGCCTTTTTCATCTCAGTTGTCATCTGAGAACTTTCTAAACATACAATGAAAAAATCACCTGATTGGGAATTCTCTAGAGATGTTTTCCCCCTTTGGAATAACAATCCTGTCTGGTGTGCTGCATCCTCAACCCCGTGACTTTTTGACAGACGCAGAGTACAGACCTGTGGAGGCTGAGTGCTGCAGACAATTTCCTCCTGCTCCAGGACTGTTTAGCCAGGAGCTCAGCCACCCTCATCCAGCCTCCTTCAACCCAGCACAGCTCACTCACACTGTTTGAAACCAGGTTATCATTAACTATTCCAGTGCGTAAACTGGTAAGGGTAAAATCACATTGGGTCTCAACAATACACACCTAGACTGGAACACCTCTTAGCTTGGATTCACGAAATGAAACAGAAAAATGCCAGAATTATCATTGTCTAGTCTTCTGTTGTAAATGTTATTTGGACTGGTTCATGGGTGAAACGCTCTATGTCATCATCTTTCAACGCTCCCTTATTGAGAAGCATGGTAAAGCTCCAAACACTGTTGACATCTTTCTAATGCTTTTCTTGATAACTACCTCACCTCTGAGAAAACATCAAAATTCTTTAAAGGAGCAACTAGACATACAGAAGTAAGCTTGTGATCCAAAAAGGTAACGCAAGTCTTGTAAGGTCTTTACCAGACTGTAGGATTTGGTAAAATACGTCCATATTGCTGTTAATGCATATTCTTATACTCTTGAGAAAATGGAATAAGATCATTTTCTACTCATTTTAACTGTGATCTATACAAATCTGTCAAGTCAACCACCTAATAACAGTTCTCTAACACCAAAACAACACACTTGCTACCCAAATTAAAGGAAATGAGCATCAGTGTCTAGATATAAAACATTTCTTCTCAATGATTTCAGCAGCTAAGAAAAAAAAAGCAGCAAACCTACATTCACAAGGCACAACTGTACACCATCATGGGAATATTTTTGAGACTACTTAATTTAAGGCCATACCTGTGCTACCATGCACACTTTAGAACAATCACTGTTTTCACCGATGGCAGCAGCAAGGAATTGATAGTATTAAAATGTGTGAGCTGCTGAGCCTGTCACCTAGAATTATTAAAAACATGGTTAGTCAGCACCTTGTTTCTTCATATATACCCAGCAAAGTTTTGCAAATAAATTTAATCACACTGAAACTAGGAAGCAACAGTGGTGATGACTTTCAAACAAAAGGAATGGAGTGAAAATGTTTTCCCCTTTGAAACATGGCCATATTTGAGGACAGGCAACTCAAAAACCACAGCTTGACACACTTCACTTTAGAAAGAAGTATAAAGACAAATTAATGCACCAAGTCAAAATTAAGGGCAAGCCAAAAAAAAGCCTATAAAGCACATGAACCGTCCTCCATACCACTTAAGGAGGAGTCAGGTTATATGAGGGCCCTGCTCTTAAGTTCTTGTGGTCCTACAAGCACGTTGTCTTTCATTGCCTCAGTGCTCAGGTCTGTAAAATAAGGGTAAGTTCCTCAGGTTTTATGACACATAAAAACTCCACTAGTAACTTCTATTAATGAACAACTGAAAACGGTTTGGAGTATCAGCTGTGTTTCAACCTGTACTGACAGCAGTTCTCTCTGGGGGGACAAGCGTGCAAGTGGTTAGAGGGCAGGCTCAGGTACCCATGCACACAGGAATAATCTGAATTACATCAGAAACACTGTGATACTCACAGCATGAGAAATAAAGAATTCTTAAAATCTATTATATTTGATTTTGGAATGGTTTACTTTGCCACATGATTTTCATTTTATATTTCTTCCCTCTGCATGTACAAAATTAGCCCCATGCGGACCACAATCTGACCCAAATGCTAAACTGGCTATTACTACTCTAGAGAAAAACAAAAGTCTAATCCAAAAAAGGCAGACATACCTTTGGCTTCAGATTTGGGCTAGGAAAGTGGTAACAACCCTCATAAGCAGAAAGTGGTCTTGTTTTTAAATCCTAGTTTCTCAGTATCTGCGCATTCATGTTGTAGATACATGTTTTAATACCATACAATCACTTTTAAAAGTGCATTTCCAGCCCTCTTAGCAATTTCTTATTCCCAGCTTCAGGTACCTATTCCTTCTTCTTGTGTACCAGCACTGGCAACTGTACTGTGGCACCAAGAGACACTTCACAAATGGAGCTAGCAAAGACTAACTCAAAAAAAAAGGAAAAGGAAAATTAACTTCAGGGGAAAAAATATATATGTGTCTGTATACATATATATAGATATATATGTATCTATGTGTCCCTTTAAGACAGATAAATTCTTGCTCAGCGCAAAGGCATACCAACTCTCATGTCAGCACCAGGAATGAAGGAAAAGGACACTTGTAGCAGATTAAAAGAAGCTCTAAGTTTTCCTATTGCCAGATGAATGCCCTAAGCATCAGGCTGCCATGACACATCCCCCCTTCTTTGCACTCTTCTGATCCAATGAATCTGTTGTTCGTGGGTAACAGAACAGCCCTAACAGGAGAAATAAAAGCATCAGCATCATAACCTATAGCTGAGTGATGATGACCTTCTCCAGGAAACTGAATTGTGCTGCCTCCAAACAGCAAGGCTGCACAAGGCATAACCGTAAGTCCATCACAGAATGCAGAATTACCTGCTGTCACATCAGCTGGTACTAAAGGGAAGGGTTAAAGTGTGAAAACCCCCATGATCCCTTTATATATCCATGTCTGGAAAGAGAAATAGGTGGGCAGAGGGAAAAGCTATATAAATAGCCGCATCTCCTCTCTTCCAGGTTTGTTTCTCAGACAAAGCAATCAATTCCAGGTTAGTCTTTCCTTGAAAACTTCAAAAAGCACAAACCACCAACACAGGCATTGATAACACTGACACTACTGACAACGCTTGCTATTTCAAAAACTCAAATACCAAAGTACATAGGCTAAAGAAAACAGCCCTGTTACATCCTATGTAAACAAGTGGCGACTGCTGTGGCATCCCTCCTGCTGCTGGAGAATTAATGCAATTTGAATACAGAGCAAGGGAAGCACAGAATCACTTATCACAGAATGGCCTGGGCGGGAAGGAAACTTAAACTTGCAGTTTCAACCCACTTGTCATAGACAGGGAAAGCTTCTACTAGACCTGGTTGTTCAGAGCTGCATCATCCAGACTGGCCCTAAAAACTTCCAGGCTTGGAGCATCCACAACTTCCCTGGGCAATTTGTTCCAATGCTTCATCACCCTCACAGTAAAGAATTTCTTCCTGTCATCCAGTCTAAAGCTACATTCAGTTTCAAGCCATTCCTCCTTGTTCTATATGCTCTTGTAAAAAGTCCCTCTCCAACTGTCCCACAAGATCCCCTCTGGCACTGAAGGCAGCAATTAGGTCACCCCAAAGCCTTCTCTTTCCCTGGCTGAACAATCCCAGTTCTCTCAGCCTTTCCTCAGGAAAGGTGGCCCATCCCTCTGACCATCTTGATGGCCCTCTTCTGGACTCACAGTATCATTGCTTTTCCTTCTATAAAATGGGGGAAAACAACCCCACCAAGCAATCATGTGGTCCTACTGTATGAATGCACATACATTCATTGGAGGGGGGAAGAAAAAAGGCAGCCTTGTATTTCAATTTCCTCTCTTTTATTTATGGCTTCTCTTGGTTAGGTTAGTCCCAAAGGTTTTTCTGCTGTGATGCTGAGAGAGTAAAAAACATGCATTGCAAACTCATTTCTAGGACCTACTTTTCTCCTGTAGGTGTTTCTAAATTAATATGTAAGAAAAATGTTGGTGGTGTGCTACTCTCTTTAAAAAAAAAAAAAAAAAAAACAACTAAAAATGCAGTCCTATCCTCCTTAACCTACCACTATGTTATGGCTGTCTGTTGAACAGGGTCGGTGCTACAGCAACCTAGCAGAGAAAAAAAAATTGAAACTTGAAAATCAAGCATTCAAAATCTATTTTAACTATACTGCTGCTCTGAATTCAGTACACAGACAAACAGCTGAGTTTACAATAAAGGAGAAGGCAACAGAGAGGCCAGGATGCAAGATGGCAATTTTTTATTTCTAAAGGACGCACTGACAGCATATAAAAGCTTAAAGTGTTAATCAAACCACCACCTTACTGTTTTTCAAGACAGTTATAAACCACCACAGAGGAGATGAAAGAACAAGAAGCTCCTGCGCTTGTCATCCAAAAATCCAGAACCCATCTTCTGCAAGTTGAAATTGATATCTAACAGTCATTTTCAGCCATCAGAGAGAAACATAACAGGGCTGAGTGCAGCAGTTATGTCAATGGCAGAGGAGAGAAGGAAGAAGAAATATTAAGACCAAGCTTTTAGAAACCCTGGTATTTTGATTTGTAGGATATGAAATTAAATTAAATATGTTGGTAACATTATGTGGGGGATGTTTGCATCTACTGTCTATTTATATTTTTGAAAATATCAGTGAGCTAGAACAGTGTTAATAGTTATATGTAGTTAACTCAATTTCTGCACATTTTCTAATTTAAAATTGTTTTAACTGCATTTAACAAAAATATTCAAAATACCAGTAGGTACAGTGCTTATCTGTTTAGAAGCAAATAATTTATATAGCTTTTTCCCCTGAAACAGTATCAATGCAATCCATATTAAAAACACGAAACCTCCCACATATTTGAAAAAGCATTTGCTTCTAGTATGCAGTTCCTGTAGGTTAATGTAGAAGTCGAGGTCCTATTTTAACCTGAGGACAATACTCAACCTACAAATCATTGGTGAAACAACAGTTTTGAAACATCCATAATGTGATTTCAGTTATAATATTGAAAATATTAATTAAAAATTATTTTTAAAAAAGCAAACCTGAAGAGAATTACTTTAGTTCCAGTCAAAGAAACCCTTCACTTCCATGCTATTTTTACATGCTTTCACAGCTGTTGGTGCAGTTTTGGTTGAGGCAGCATGCATGAAATGCCGTCTGTTTAGCTTAAATCACTAAACTGAGACTACGCTTCAGGCATCTCAGAGCAGAGCTACTGCAGAAAGTGTCCGGCTTTCAAAGCAATGGGGAGGAGATCACGACATGCCTTAAAGAGCTTCATGAAGAAAGCCCATTCGGGTGCCCCATCTCAGGCAGACAAGATCCTTCATAGGCTGCTTCTTTTGCTCCATGGAAAAAAGTGTCATTTCCTTCAGGTATGACTGAAGCACTGCAAAGAAGGTCCTGCAAAGGAAACTCCTTTAGCTTCCATTCAGCCTCTTGGGCTCACTGAACTACAGCCCACGCTGGATTGTAAGTAGGCTTATGACAGTTCAATGTGATATCTGGTGATGTAGCTTACATTTAGGCTAGATGCAAGCAAAGTCTTTGTGTGGACAAAAAGCGATGGGTTAATGGACATTTTTTATTATTTTTTTCTTTAATATAAAAAAAACTAGCACTGTAATTTGTTACTTCTGTATATTCTTTAAACAACCACACAAAAAGAAAAACTTTTAAAAACTTCTACAGATTTGATTCTCATAATAAATCAGTTAATATCATCTTTAATCCAGTCTCAAAATTAACATCTTTTTTGTTAAGGTTTTTATCTGATTTTCTTGCATGATGTTACCCATAAACAGTTAGCTATTGCACACTTCTGTCAGGTTAGCAGTATGCAATAATTAGCAGGTGTATAGACTAAAATGAAGGTAGTTATTATTTAATATTTAAATTAATTGTATCAAGTTTCTAGTCTGGGAGAACTTACTGTACCTAACAATGATTCCAACACAGAGTGTCCTCTTTAACTTGTCCTCTCCCACAAATGCTCGTTGACAGGAACAATCTTACATAAGCAGAGTGGAAAAAAAATCCCAAAAACTTACTCCTACAACAGGTTAAAACATTAAACACTATGAAACACTAACATTTTTTTTCATTTAAACTGATTAAAGCACAAATACAATGATTTTATTTCTGAGCCTGTTAATCAACTATTTTTGGAAGTGTAGTCAATAGAATTACCATTGGCAACACTGAATTCAGGTGTGACACCCAAATAGTAAGTTCAACACCCCCCAAGAGGGACTGCAAGGAGTGCAACCAAAAGGCTTGTAATTGCACAATAATTTAGGTTGGAAAGGACTTCTGGAGGGCATCCTGTCCGAAACTAGGCTTAAAACCATTCTAATTAAATCAGGTCTGTGCTAGTAACGTGTCTTAACCTCTAAATCAGGAAGCTGCAAAGAAAGTGCTTAATGGGAATAGTCTCCAGGACAAATAGATTTCTGGTCTTAGCTGCTAAACCATGCCCAAGGATGGTTTGGGAGTCCCATGAATCACTACTACCCAAAATATCATAAGGGAGCTCTTGAGGAATTTAGCCACATAGATGATGGTGTCCCAGAACACGGGAAAGTTACGGCACTGTGTTTAACAGCGCTGCACAGGCGTAACCTCACTGTGCCCCCTTTTGGACAAGTGCATTCCTTTGTGTTGTTCAGCAAATAAACAGTTACTGGATTTGCTTGCTCCAAATGCTGGGAATGGGGGTGGAAATCATCCTAAACACATTTAACAATAAGGTTGGACTGAGTGCAGTCAGCCCATCCTGTGCTTTATGGGCTCTCCATAAAAACTGAACAGTTCATCAACTCATTTCTAGTCAAGTATTGACTAAGAAAAGAACACAAAGCAAAGGTAGATTTATATCAAAGGTTACAGGCAGAGCGTGTAATCCCTTATCCAGAAAAAAAAAGAAGAAAACACATGCTGATTATTCTCAGACTTTCCTCTGAAAGCAATGAGCCTAAGCCTATAGACCACTGATCATAGGGACAATGCCTATTCACTACACTATCTCACTGAAGTCCCTGAAACTACCAACTGAACAGATTATTTAGAGGTTTTCCAAACCGGACTCAGTATCACCCAATTTTCTATTTCTATCCTAAACTCATATTTAAGAATTCAGAAGATGAGCTCAAGAAAATCTGTATGCCCTATAGGTCACATGATAAAAAGCTAATACTTGTAATTTATAGGAAGAAAAATCTGAAGTACTCACAGGTTATTAAAAAAATCAAATAGCCTTTTATTTTTCACTTTATTTGTAAAGTAAGGCTTTCAAATGAAAGATCAAGATTATTCTACTGGCATTTTAACTCTACCCAAATAAATAAAATCTGATATAACAACGATTACAGCAAAGCAACCAACAGAAAATTTCGTATCAAATAAGCAAATACAAAATACTCTGCCCTAGATCCTTGAATGAATTTTAATAAGCATCGCCATTTTGACTGAATGAATATTTTATTTTGGACCTCAGGAATTCTACCTCCTGATGACAACTAAATATGGGGAGAACATGGGAAACATTCCTACCCACATACTTTTTTAAAATTACAATATTTAAAATCTCAAACAATGTTAAAACACCTTATTTAAAAAGAAAAGTTTACGCAAAACCCCAGATATATTACATCTCTATTACTGATCTGCACTGATTAAGAATTGACTTATGCAGCTAATATTAAATTTAGAAATTAAATACATGTTCATATTGTACGCAGCCTAGCTGGAATTCACTAGATTAAACATACTAATTAATTTGGTCATGGTGTGCTTTGTATTGTAATTCAGCATTTATTTATGAGGCCCACATATTCAGTTTATGGAATTTAGTGTCTGCACTGTTCTTAAACATATCATTAAAAGTGTTAACATTTTATATCATTAACCCTGTATCACTCCACAATTAACATGAAAATTATCAAAAGAATAGTAAGAGCAGCTATGCATTTTTAAGCTACTTAAAACATTTCTAAATGTAATTATAACTATTTAATGCTAAGTGAGAGTTGATATTTCATTTTCATGCTAAGATACTCTTCACCCAAGAAAGAAAATAAAACCCCAGCTTTTCTAATTGCTTATTAGAGGAAGCCTTCTAGGTTGCCTGTAAAGCACAGTCACTCATAGTTGTATTTCTGAGTTTCCATACCTACAGAAAGATTGGATTACTAGGTGGGTCTTTTTTAATACTCTACCAAATACACAAATGCCTGAAAAGCTTCCTGACAGGTGATGAGCATTTCTGCTCCCAGCACTCACTGGGATGACACTGTGGACTTCAGACCCTAAGTTTTTTTGACACCTGCCAACAGACCGGCTGGTGCTGAAATCACAAACTTCAGCAATTAATAGACAAATGAGGGGGAAAGGACAAATCTTCCTGTAATTTTGTACTGTACATTTACTACGTCAGCATTGTCAAAGTACATGCATGCATAGATACACATCTATATTTTAAAAAATCTGCCAGCAAAGTTTTTCATTCATCTGCCATCAATTTACACTAAATCCAAAGTAATAATACTGAAGATTAGACAATCCAAAACATGTGTGCATGTATGCATATTACCAGCAAAGCAAGATATGAAAAAGAATACTTCTATGCAACCTAGAACTCCTCAGCACTCTCAATTACCTTGTTATTTGTCTGGACTAAGCTCAATCATCTGCAAAGGTCCAGCATTTCTCCAGTTCCTTCATAACTTTAAAAATACAACATTTCTGCCTTCCAGCATAGGAACAACGGTGAACAAATGGAAATTTAGTGAATGCTGTCATAATGCTAAGACTTCTGGTCACTCTGCCTTTGTTGCTAAAGCAATCCACAAACACTCCCAACTTATTACCAAGATTACAACCAGCTGATTTGCTGGAATATAATATCTTTCCTCAGTTCTAGTTGCATAGGTATGGATGTTGCCACTCCACTTTTTGACATTGAAATCAAGAATCTCTCTTAAAAGGAGTAGGGAGACATCAAATACTTGAATATATTCAGCAGTATGAATTAAGAATGTCTTTCTTAAAAAAACTGATTTAATGAAATTAATTATTTTCTGCTTTGCCAAGTTTACTAACAGAGTAAGAGGCATTTTCTTCTCATGGAAAAAAAAACAAAAACATCTGAGCCATGATGCTTTTGAGAGGCACCAAAGCCTATTATAAGCCATGTATTTTATAAAAGGAAGGAAGAGAACTGCTTAAAAAAAAAAAAAAGTTAAACTGAAATCTAAATTGAAAGTGTTTCATGAGCATAGCCCAACATGCCATGACCCAGAAGGTAAGTGGCAATGTCTTCACTGAGGTGAGTAGAGCTACACTGGTTTGATTTAGCTGGGCATGTCCTAGCTGCACAAACCTTGACACGTTCAGCCTTGAAAAGGAAAACTACTCCACCTACCCCATCTTTCTGCAGGTATAAACCATAACAAAACTGAGAGGAAAAATACTAGCAATGCAATTTGGTTTCAGATTTTTCTTGGAGAACTGTGATATTATTTGCTTTTAAAAAGCTGCTTTACACTCATTATTCTCAAGTATTACATTGTGATATTTTAAAATAAATTAACAATTTTCTGTGGCAAGTAACATTTAATATATTTTTGTTAAAAAGACATATTATTGCTCCTGTCATTAGATTACAGGCTTCTTGAGACAAGCGCTGGTCAGTTTATTTATGTGGAACCCTAAGCTTAAAGTTTCTGTAGAATTTCTTTAGAAAGGTCAGACAAATGTTCAAAGGATTATAATGAGAATGGATGAGGCCTTTGAAGGACTATGCAGTCTTTCATTTGCTAATCTAAAGTAACACTTATTAGCAATGATGATTTCTTCAGCCACTACATAGTAACCCCCCTCCATGATCCAGTCAAAGTGTATCAAGGACTTCTATGATTTAGGAATCTATTGCTTTATTATAATAAATCATGTGGTGATTAATTTATTTTCCCCTCCTCTAAAAACTCTCACATGCAACTTTCTATTCAACTCCTGCCAAGAAAAATGTTTTAAATCTGTATTTTACCAATTTTACCCTTGACAGTTTGCTTAAGACAGTAAAAATTGTCAAGACTCAAATAAGGAAATAAGACACATTAGTTCCTTTGTACGTTGGCTTAACCGCTGTCAAGAAAACTATTAGAAATCCAATACAATGTTGAAAAATAACACCACC
Organism: Cinclus cinclus; assembly: GCF_963662255.1. NCBI lineage: Eukaryota > Metazoa > Chordata > Aves > Passeriformes > Cinclidae > Cinclus > Cinclus cinclus. The sequence continues at coordinate 33,082,707 of NC_085050.1, forward strand.
AGCACAACTGATTTCAACACAACACATTCTAAGTTCCACACTAAGACAGCTTTTACAATAATAGCTGCTGCTTTTCTGAATGTTTTTCTACACTGTTACAGAAAAAAAATGAAGCTATACTATCTTATGATTTTTGCAAACTGAAATTTTACATTTCTGTAATTCAGATGCAAAAGACCTGTAGATTTTAACTCACAAAATTTAAAGGTTTACAGAACACAGATTTTAGACCAACATTATAAAATATTCTCCTTTCTTTTAAAATAAATTACTCCAAAGAGTAAACCAAGTTGGCAGACCTGCTTTGCAGTAAAAATTTCTGCAATCATTCCAGCATTTTGCCAGGGATGGAATAGAGGTATGTTCGGGGAGAATTAAAAAAAAGAGGCAAAGAGACTCTATTATCATATAATTATAATCCATAGCTAGTACATGTTAAGATTTCAATTTTAAAGATTTACTAGCAGTGTGATAAAAATAAAAAAGCCAGGAAAGTAAACAAAAAAAATTTAGAACATCTTTTCTCAAGTTGAAAAGTTTTCTTTCATATATGAAGATGGAATTTGCATTCATGAACTCCTACTGTAAAAGTAAACCAGTTACTATAACTTTTAAGGCACAATTCAGTTATTAAGATATTTTAACACAAAGTTCTACTACAGCCTCCCATTTCACTAGTACATGACAATCCAGGTAATTTGCTGATTTCAGTGGATTTGCAGAGTACGTTAATCAGTGCTGAATTTAGTTCAGCACTTTGCAGTTTCTAGTTTACTGTTTTGCTTTCCATACATCTAAGCAGTAATGTTTGCAATTAATGCTTTTGTAGACACAAACATACACACCAAGTATCAACAACCTCAATCTGTTACAGACTCAAGTTGCAAAATTTAAAATAATTAGGTCACCTAGGCTTGAACTTATATGTTGAATTTTAGTCTAAATTCTAAAAGCACGCCCACTTCTTTGCAAGACTCACAGCATGTATCAGCACAAAACAGTTCCAGACTTAAACTTTTCAACCTTGTGTCATCCAAGTGTCAGCTTTGCATAAAATGTATTTTAAAAGAACAGTATATTTCCCATAAGGTGAAAGTATGGACCACACGGACAAACTTGCATCTAAGAAGGCAATCAGAGATGCAGTCCATGCTGTACTCTCCATTTTATTATATGTTTAAGATATTACTCCCTTCATATTTGTTCAGTAGCAGTTATTTCAGTTGCAACATTAAAATGAACCTATACAAATAATATTCATTCCATAAAGTCAGACTGAACTAAAAGATGAGGAGCACTTAGAGCGTGGTATTCATAAACATTTTGCAATTTCATTACTTCTAATCTGCATATGACCAGAAATACTTTTATGCAATGCTTCAGTTGCAACGTTCTGATACTGTTTACATGCACACTTGAACTAAAAGCCTGATGTAATTAGTCCAATATCCAAACTTTAAAAAAATCTACTGAATGCAATTAGCACATCTTGCAAGAAACATATAAATAACCATAATTTAGATTTAAATTAGTATCTTTATAATAGATGCACCTACATCTTCTTAGAATTGTTTACCATTTTCAGAGGTTTCTCATACATGTTTTTAAAATTTGTCCTTTTTTAACTTATTGTTATCTCACTATTGAGGAAGCCTTTTTTAACCTGGACTTTAAATGTTTATGCATCACACTCAGCAGAAGTGTATGACCATAGCCTATTGGTTAAGAATTAAACAGTGGTGAAGCTGAGACCAAAAGGTGCACAGACAGAATGTGTAAATATTTCACTAGCTATTGTAACAAGTACAATCCTTGCTACTTTTAAAAGAGAAAAAAAGACATTGCCATGTCTTTCAATAACTATGCAGGCAATATCCAGTAGGTGTGCACCTTGCCATCTGAAACTAGCCTTCTGAGTTTTGGTGTCAAATGCTGTAGCAATTCCTCCAAATAATCCAGGAGACAAGCATTGCAACAGCATGTAGTGATGCACAAAGACACTGTCTGTTCCTCACACCTGTCACTTCAGACTGTGAAGCCAAATACCACAGTAAGGAACACCATTTAATACAAGTACAGCATTTTGGTTTCAGGACTTCTGGGGTTTCTTGGGTTTTTTAGATAAAAATAAAAATAATAATTAAAAAATAATAAAAAGAAAGCACAGCATTTTTTTTCCTAACTTCTCTGTCGAGCTTCAGTCAGGCCACAGAATGGGCACCCGAGTAGCCTGACCCCGTACTCAAACTCCTGGAACCTGTAACACTTGTTTTCTAACAAATCACCTCTGGAGATGGAGCAGGCTTCCTATCAATCACTAACAAGTTAATTCCACATAATAAGGCAGGCTCAGATGCAGACTGATACATTGTGAAATGCTGTATCTAAAATTGATTAGAATGGCGCTCAAAATGAATGCAGCCCTCCAAACCACTTCTTCGCTCAGAAACATTAATCTCACTTATAAGGAGAGCTTCATAATGGTAATGCTTGGTATGAAAAAAGTATGAAATAAATCAGGTTTTATAAGACACAGCAATTAATCAGTTTTAGAACTAAGGAAAGGCTGTTAAAGTGGCATGTTTTTACAATGGCAACTTCTTTAAAGCCTCTGTTACCTCCAAACAGGTTTAAGGCTTTAATTGCTCAGCTGACAGTGTGAACCCCAACACTAACTCTGGGTCCCCGAAATGTTTTCTACAAGCTAAAACTCTTTGCAAATAATACTACTCTGTCAGAAAGATAAAGCCTTGATTGCAAGACACTCTTCAGTCTAAGAAGAATTGCATGCAGGTAGCCTGAAAGGACTTATTATTTAACAAGGTAGACTAGGGTAAAAAATGTATTTAATCAAACCAAGGATTTTCTAATAAACACACTAAAATTATTTCTGGTAATATTTTTTTGCACTTGACACTGCACAAACCTGGAGGTGCTAGAGTCACATTATCACTATATTTATAAAGCAGTAAACCTAATGAGTTTGCATGCATTCATTTAATAGAACAGATTCTACAGTAAAGTTATTCTTAAAAGAAAATAATATTATATAGATATATTAATCTTATTAACAATCTCTAGTGTGTAGTACCAACATAGTTCAAACCAGCCTCTAAATCTTACACAAGCGCAACTTACTCGCATACCACTTTGAAAAAAAATATTTTAAGATTTCTCTATAATAATTTTGCTCTATAAGAATTTTATAGTTACTCTTCACACTGACAGAGAGATGAGTTTTCTATAATAGAAATGCAACATTAAGTACAGTAAGTGCAGTATCACTATAAAAATAAGAACAGTTCTGACCTGAAGCCTTAGCACCTCTTGTTTTTTAAGCAAAATGCCCCTTCACAAACAGCACCTGACCCTCTAAGTTGCTGGGCACCCTCATCTTTTATTGGGCCTAATCCAATGCAAGTTTGTGGGAATTTCTGCATCAATCTACAGGGGCATCAGTCTGCACAGTGCTCACTGATTTTAACTGAAGGTAAAGGTTCTGAGTATCTTACTGAGCCAAGCCCATAACCTGTTAATTGTAGGGGCTAGGAGATGACAAAAATGATTTTCAGGTTATTATTTAATTTTCTGATATTTTATGGGGCTTATAAAAAACAACTGTTAATTAAAGCAGCCATTGTGTGCTCATTTGTAACTTTAAACCTAGTTTCTGTTAATATATCCTTTTCTTCTCGTTTTTCATTTGAACAGAGACTAATCACTCCCAGCTCTAAGAGATTTGACTGAAGTACTAGTCTTAACCTGCTAACTGGATTATGAATGTTAGTTTGGATTGTTTTTCCTCAAAACATACTAAACAAAAGAATCTCAGTGGGGTCAAGTATTTCTTATACCGAACAGCACCTTTTATCTCAGTGTTCACTCCACTGAACCCCTTTCCATTTTTAATCAGATGTATGCATCTAATATTTCTGTACTTTTGGCTTTTTTTTTTCCTCCCTTAATTTACTAGACCTTTGAAAATAACTCAGCAAGTTTGTAATAGCAAAGCTTCAGAATTGTATGGTAATATTTTTCCTCAACCTGTTATTTTCTTCCAAAATTTAAGTGATACAATTTCTATGTATATTCATACTTACATAGGGGCCCTTCTTCCAAACTATTCTTATATTACATAAAAGTTATAAGTTATGAAAAATAACTTTCCCAGCATACAATATTAAACTAATCACATAGATGTGAATGCAATAATAATTCTGAATAGCACTTAGATTATTTTAGAAAGGAAGAGCAGTGGTATTTTTCAGAGAGCTTCTTCAAGTGTTTTACAATTAACTTTCCTGTAAGACCACAGATGTGCAACATTTACACTTCAATATAGTCTTTAATAGACTGAATTTTAGGATCCATGCATCCAGAGAATATCACTATAACTCTTCAGCTATATGAAGCAAAATACTCTGCCTGAGGAAGTAGGTATAAAATGCAGGGGTAACAGCCAAATAGAACCAAACAAGCATTGAACCAAGGCTTAGCGTAAGAGAAACATGGAACTTAGAAAGTGAAAAATAAAATTGCTAAAGTTCTCTTATAAAAGTATTTTAAATCTAAATATTTAAAGGAACCTACATCTACATGATACCTTATGAAAATTGCTCCTACTAAAAAACTTAACAATTTGAGCACATCAAGATGGGAGTTGTGGTATGTCCTCTTTTTACATTACTTTGCTTAAAAGCAACTTCATAACATAAAACTTTTAAGTCCACAGAACAGTGGATCTGCTTCCTACATAGACGTGAAGAAAAACCCCACCAGACACGAAAAATGTTTGGAATTTCGCGGGGGAGACCACCCCTTTCTGTCCCCAAACCACGGTGACATAAAATTTCTTTGGTCACCGTGCGTTTTCGCTGCACAGTAACACGATTTTCACTAGAGTTGACTGACCAGACCATTACAGATGCGAGCCTCAGAAGCCCCCGCCTTCAGCAGGAGAGCAGGTAGAGCCCCGGTAGCGGCTCCGGAGCACACACCACCCGGCAGCCTGTCACCGCTCGCCGCCGCCAGACAAACGCGCTGCCCGAGGACGCCGGACCCGGAGGGAGCGCCCCGCGCCCGCACACCCGAGGTAACAAACACCAAGTTCCAAACCCACCACAAACTTGCTCGGGAGAGCTTTCGTGCCTCCGCCCGCGCCACTACGCTCACCGGACAGGAGTGAGGACACTTCCGTTTATCTTCCGAAAGTGAGGAGGATGCCGACTTGGGCAAGCACCGAAACTGCTGCGGTGCCTAGTCCCACCGCCACCCCGCGCCGCCGGGAGCGCGCTCAGCCCCCCCGGGAGCGCGCACACCAGCAGCCCCAGACCCCGCTCCGAGGCCACCGAGGCCGCGCAGTGCTGCTGCCAGACCCAGTCCACCCCACCGCTAGGTTTTCTGCCCGGCACCGCGGAGTTTCCACCTTAAGTTGTGTCCCCGGCCCCTTCCTCCAGCTGCCCTGCGCCCACGTAGCCCTACCTGGGGCCGCGCTCCGGCCGCAGACGGGCGTCCCGGGGCGCCCCGCGACTCCCGCCCCACCGCCCGGCGAAGGTCCCGCCGCCAACGGTGCCACCGCGGGGGAGGCGGGGAGGGGAAGGACGGAGGGCCGCAGAAACCTCCGCCGGCCCCGCGCACCGGCCCCCAGCCCGCTCTCGTCCGGGCGGAGGGCAGCGGCCCCGGCTCGCCGCTGGCGGCAGGACGGCGGCGGAGCGCAGCGCGCCACTTACCGCGGGCACGCCGCGAGGCTCGCCGCCTCCGCACCCCGGCAGCAGCGCGGGGGAGAGCGGCGCACGCCGGCACTTTGTCAGGCCGGGCGGGCGGGAGCGGAGGGCGGGAGGGAAAGAGGGGAGGGCCGGGGGCCGGGCGGGGGGAGGGCCACGAGTTGCTGCCCGCGCCCCGCGCCGCGGGAGCTTACGCGCCCCGCGGAGCTCACTTTCCCCGCCTCCTCCCCCGCCGGGCGGGCAGGGAGTTTGGCCCCTCTTCTTGCGGGAGGGGAGGGCGAAGGTGCGCGTACAGCGACGTGCCGGGCGGGGGAGGAGCGCGGGGAGGAGCCGCCGCCGCCGGCACCTACTTTCGCCGTAACGTGGGGGACCCGGCCGAGGGCTCCGGTGCTTTCCCGCGCCGCCCCGGGCCGGGACGCGAACCCCCGGCCTGCTTTCTCCTCCCCGGCCCCGCCGCTCGCGTGGAGCGCCGTGGCGCGGCTGCCACACTGAGCCTAATCAGCGCATCCACGACGCCGGCGGTGATTTAGGGGTCATCCGCGAGCGGCACTTCAGGCTGATGAATGGCTCTTGGCCGCTGTCTGCCCTGATGAGGGTGTCTGCGTGCTCCTGATTGCAAACACTAATGAACTTATACGACTCTGCCGCGCGTTCCCTCCACCCGGCAGGGCACGAAGCATCCCTCTGCTGCATTTTGTTTTCCGCGGGGACCTATTTATTTGTATCAGTGGTGGGAAAGAATTTGGGGAAATAACCCGCAGCTCCCCGCAGCACCGCACCGCGCCTGGCCAAGCAGAGCCGCCGCCGCGGGCAGCCCGCCCGCCGAGGCTCTTTGGCGGCAGCCCGGGCGCGGCGGGGCCGCCCGGCAAGGCCGGAGAGTGCCGGCGGGGCTCCCCGGCCGGGCGGCCCGCCCCTCGCACGGGCACCCGCAACCCCCCCCGCCACCACCCCCGTCGGCCTTTCCGCCGCACCCCGGCAATTTTCGGAGTTGGGCGGGAGCCGGATGCCGAGTGACCTGATTACAGCTTAAACATCTGCTTTTAAAGCCATTTCTCCGTGGTGTACAAAGGCGCTTCTGCTTATTTTTCTCCCTCAGCAGCCTCTCGGCTCAAAGTAGTAGCCGTAACTTTTAGAACACTGAGATGTTACCTACCTGCCTATCTAGGACCGCTCTCTTTTTACGCCTTTATCCTTCTCTTTTAAACTCAAAGGCGTTTCACACGCGAGATGCGAAACACCCGGAGAAGTTAGACAGACGAGCAGCTTTGAACGTTTAGCTGGCTACCCGCTGCAATACTTTGATTTTCCTAACTTTATCCACCACATCTCTGACTCTGTAATGAAAGATGCACGACTGTGTTATCTTAAACGCTCCCAAGGAAAATCCCTATATTCCTCTGTCCTGAAATAACTGGAAATACCTCCTAATCATGGAAATGTTACTGCAGATGTAACCAACGGGCATTGTGAGGGGGCTGTCTATGATCAGTCCAGCAGTTTTCTCTCACATGTCTGTGTTTTACCCCTGTGTTTTTCTTTGCACTTGTACTTTGCTGGACTCGACCCGAGAGACAAGGTGCCTGGGTATATAAACTGATTCAACAGTGCTGAGGTCAGCATGTGGGAATTACAGCAGGTACCACACACACAGAGCCAGCATCACACAGCACCGTTATACAGCAAGTGCAATAGAAAACCACAAATGTTTCGAGCCTTTTTAAGTCAACAACCAACGTGTAATTCATAATATTGAGCATACAGAAAGAAAGAAAGAAAGAAAAAAAAAATATTTTATAATGTCAATGATGTGTCTTCATCCCCAGAAAAGTTGTAATAGAAGTAACAACTTTTAAATACAGGTTTGCAAAAGTATTTTAAAGATACAACTAAACCAATGGGGTTGAAATGAATACTGACTTTGTGGGTGTCTTTGAAGTGGTGCCATTTCATTTCAAAAAGTAGCAGACACAGAGACCTCTCTGGAAAGAGGTCTGTGCAGGTAAGTGCACAGACAATACAGGTAGAACTGGAATCATCATGACCTTGTCTTTCAAATAAAACATCCTACAAAGGGTTTAGTCCTTATAAGAAGGTATTTGCAATGTAAACACGTGAACTGTGCAGAATTCATTGTTACAAAATGCCTATAGCCAGGCACACAGGAACAATCAACCCTGACCTTACGCCAAATGCTGTAATTGTTGCATATTAAACAAAATAGCACTTTTGCTAAACTAAAAGCAAAATCTTGTAGACTCAGGGTTTTACTTACATTTTTTTTTCTTTTGGCGTACAGAGCTAACACAATATTTAAAGTTATGTTTTGCAAATGCAAATTTAAAGCACTATACTTTGCACTACTACTTCATTCATTTGCTAAATCCGTGCATCTAGGACTAATTTGAACTTTTTACTACCCTCAAATACACTGAGTTAAAATGCTGCTTTATAATAAATAAAAAGATAACATCATGTCTTTCTTGTGCAAAGCCCACTGGATAGACAGCAAAAGTCAACTACTTATTGATAAACATTTGAAGTTCAGAGCAAGTTATTTTGGTACTCTTACTTGGACATCACTGAAGCGGCATTACCAGGCTTACCAAAATTTAATTAAATTTCAGTCTTCAGAGTTTAAACTAATTTGAAAAGTGTGCAGGCACATTTGAGTTAGAGCTTTGTAAGAAACTATCTTCCTAATGTCAACTATTAAATGTGACTAAACTCTCTTAAATCACACGGCAGCCATTCCTTACTCTTTCGGATTTTTTTTTTCCTTTGGATTTCCAGTAAGCTCACTATTTCAGTACAGAAAGAACAAAAGTGTTTGCGTTCCTTATCGACTTAGAGATGTTTTGGTTGGTTTTTTTTTTTTGTTTGGTTTTATTTTTTTTTGTTTTGTTTTCCAGATGGGACTATCAGTAAATCATTTTGGACGGTAGGTGTTTCTGAGAGGAAAGAGCAGGACGTCCTCTGATGTGCGACCTGCCGGCTCCTGCACTAATCTATCAGTAACTCCAAAAGACGACACACATTCAAGATATTGTCACGTTCTTTGCAAACTTCTCAAACTGTTCTTAACGTGTCCTCCCGTACGTGAACGGTAACTCGGGCTTTGCCAAGCTTATCGGCACTTTCTGGTTCCAGGACTCCACGCTCTTTAGGATATTCGCATGTCTGAAAAAAACAGATCTCAAGACCTCTGCACTGTCAACGGTCCTGGATCTTCAGCTCATGGAGGAAGAAATTGTTCCTAACCATCCATTTTCCTTCGGGGTAAGAGTCAAGACGCGCTTTAATGCAGCTGGGTAGGGATTGCCTCTACGTAACGGGAATAACTACCAGCATTACCCTGGGTCAGGTTACTTCATAATCACAACTCTAACTGAAAAAAAAAAAAAAAAAAAGGAAAAAAAAAAGTCCTCCTTTCGACTCAGTCTTGCCGGTTGGTCATCACATGGCAACAACTGTCCCCATTAGTTCGCGCGGTCAGCTCCGCGGCTCCTGCTCCTGAGCAAGCCTCACGAAAGAACCGAGCTCGCAGCCGCTCGAGCGGCCGCTTTCGAGCTGTCGGCGGAGCCGCCCCGCTTCCCTCTCCGGCTGAGCCCGCGCAGCCCCCGCACCGCTCCGAGCGCGGACCGCGCCGGGGCCGGGTCACAAAGGGGACGAACCGCCCTGACCACGCTCTGCCCTAAGCCCCGGAGAGAACCGCACCTCTCCTCTGTGGGAGCGGGGAAAGTTTGGGAAGAAGGGGTCGCCCGTGCCGCCCCCGTGCGCAGTGACGGCGTGGAGCGGCCGCGGACACGCGGAGCTGCGCTGGGATCGCTCTCCCCGCGGGAAGGGCTGCGCTGTCTCGCCCGTCTCACCGCCAGCAGCAGATCGAGAGGCACTTTTTTCCCCGAGTATCGAGTTGCAGTAAAATTGTAAAACAAATATTCTAATCTGATCACTGACAAAGCCATAAAATTAAATAGCCGTCTGCAGAGGGAAATATGTCTTAATTACCTTAATTAAAGCAAGATAAGGCCTTACACACGTTCATTTTGAAGCCGCTAAATGTACTGATTATCATACAAATCAACCTTTAAATGGAGGTCATGCTTTTCCACTACATTAGTTTGTGTTCCACTGCATAAAACAAAGCTATATGGAAGCTGACCTCTGGTGAAAATGAAGCACTTCTGCTGCACGAAACTGCTGACCCTCTTCATTGGGTCCTCAGGAAAGAACCTGAAGGAGTTTGCATACGATTCGGAATACAAAAATGCCTTTCATATTGTGTTAGCACTGCATTAGGAGCTACTGCCTGAGCTAAACTTATGGCCTTAAACCAAAGCACATAATCATTTTAATCACCTGGTACTCATAAGTACGAGCCATCACAAAACACCGCTAGTGCCATCATTGTGTGAGTTAATACACAAGGTCATGAAAAATGTAAGATTTGTGCTTGCTGGTATATCACTTTCCCAGCAACTATAGCTGGGGGTAACTATCCATATTTTCCTTTAATGCAGAGGAATGCAGAATATTTATAGCAATGCAGAAGTCAATATACAGGTCTTACATGTACATACAGAAGTTTATTAAGTCACATTCAGAGTTTATGATATCTACAAGAAGAGGCCTTGTTTTACCCAAGCTTCATAGTCATAATTAACTTTTTTGTTCTCCTTTCTAGCTTTATAGCTAAAACACATATTTTAAATAATAACAAGAAATTCAACCAGAAAATTGTTCAGATTTAGGAAATGTACAGTAAAGATGATTTAAAGAAAATAACATTGCATGAGGAAAAAAAGAAAATAAAAGTGCTTTTCTGTCGTCTGGTTCTTTCCTTTTCTTCTTTTCCTGTGCCATGTACTCCTCCTAGCAGAAGACATCATAAACAAATGCAGTCTGGGAAAATACCTCTTTAACCAAAAGCTCTAATCTGCGATTTTATTGTGATAATTTGGATGTTAATTGCTCTGATGTGCTGAAACAGAGATTTCATTAAAATACCAGTAGTTAAAACCAAAAATTAGAAAACTTAGCCTGTTAGTAGTAAAATATGTTGTATTCAAGATGACTGCTTTCATTCCTGGAAGACAAGAGTTCAGGCAGTGGAGTGGTAACAATCTGTGTTTGTTCCTGACTGCTCAGGAGAACTGTTTCTAATTGATCTGGCATGGAATTTAGTTGGAAATGTGTATGTTGCAACCTAAGCACAGTCTCTGTGTGCTTTGTAAAGTGATCACCATATGGGCTTTATTTGAAATATTTGAAGGTTTTAGCTATTAACCTTGTTTAAATTGTGCTGCAAATTCAATTCTCTGAGCTGAAAAATATATGTAACTGTGTGTATATCCATTGATTTATAAAGCTATATCTGTCTATATGAATACAGCATGCCATGCATACATGTTCATATATGCATAAACACACATCTACAGGCACAAATGCAACCCGACCATTTTAGGTATCATGAACATGTGTCAGTTATTTGCCTATTATTACTTACTAATAAAGGTACTAGTTACAAATTTAGAAAATCTGTTGAGTGGAAATTTCTTTCTGATAGAGATGTGGCTGATGTTACAGAGTAATTATCTGTAGATGCAATTTTAATATTTGGGAGCATTTTTGCATTATTTTTTCTGCAAAATAAAAATATGCTCAGGTCTATTTTCACTCATCAGACCATTTTTTAACCACCATTGTGATGTCACAGAGATTTAATTAAGAAAGCCCAGATAAGCTAAGAGGAAAACTGAAGTTCTTTCACAGAAAACTCTTAGGGGACAATGGTTAACTGTGATTCTTTCAATCGTAGGGCCAATCATATTTTAACCCTCAAAAATCTTAATAGTGATTTCTTCTTCTGAATATAAAATGAATGGCTAGGCTTTGTTACAGGTAATAGTGCTAAGTTATGAATGCTGATGGCCGTCTTGTACAGCCTTAAATTACATTGAAAAAGATACAGTTTCTTTAATTAAAAAAGCTGCACTGAACTAATCCCTCTAGCTGAAAAAAGAAAAGTTTTAAGCAATCTCTTTCTGCTCTGGGAGAGAAAAGCAGACAATACCATAACAGATCAGAAACATAAGCTATAGTGTGCAGCCAGGAGCACAGCAGGGAACTGAATACTGCTCCGACTGTGTCATTTTTTAATCCCCCATCCCAGTTTTCCCCGTCTGACCTCATGCTGAGATGAAGTTATCACAGAAGACAGCTTTACTCTTACCAATGAATCCAACCCTGGATCTGTATTATCCTCAGCAGATCAAAACACCGCTTTCATCAAATAGCATTATCTGCATAAAAGGCATGCAATTGCCTGATAATTTCACCCAAACTATGCTATTCATTTAAAGGACAAGAAGAGAAATGTAATTCATTCCTTTTTTTCCCCCTGGAAAAGCTAACTTACACTTCACTCATGGGAACTTTTCTTTTTTTAACATGAGATCTCAAGAAGAGGTCCATTAAAAGTTTACAATTAATTGTTAGAGTACCCCTGTGCTCTGTGAGTGACACAAGTGTAGTTATGCAGAAAACTGGCAGGGAGAATTCACAAAGCTTGCTGTAGCCATGATACTGATTCCATTAGCCATGGTCCTACTAACCCTAATAATCAAATCATATATGGCATAATTGTAGCAGCCTACAAATAAACAGTAGCTGAAGGTGTTTACAGGACTTTCCTACAAATGGAAATTCCAAGTCTGATAATTTTGCCCTAGCTCAGAAAGGCTGCACCACAAGATCCTGAAATATCTTCACTAATGTATGTGTTGTTTATAAAAAGCATGTACATATATTAAAAACTCATGCTGGTGCCTTGTCTTCCAGAAAGGAAAGCACACAATACTATGGCTCATTGGTTTTATTAATATACACAAAACATTAAAGTCATGATGGAGGTGGGGCAGATTGCTCCAAGTGAGTACTGTTACAACATCTATTGTATTTGGACTATTACATGTACTCTGCTTGTTAAACTATTTTTGCAATCTGTCTGCTTGTTAAGGGCTCATGCATATCTCTTCCACAATACAAAATCCCTCAAACCTAAAAATAATGCGTTCTTTTAAAATTTTCTTTTTGCTTTCTAATAATTGTTTGAAAGAGTAAAGATACTTTCGTGTTGGAGTCTGGTGGTTTCTAGGTTGTTGGGAAGAGGTTTTCTTGTTTCTTGAATACAGTGTTTATGTTCAGCACTGGAAATAAGTACTGATTTGTACCTGGCAGAGGGAATTCTCCCTTTCTTTTTCTAATAGTACAAAGGCCTTGGAATGTCACGGGACTGCAAATGCTAAACTGTGTACTTGTTGTGGCCTAAATATTGCCTACTCCGTACAATGACAGTTACTTTTTTTTGGGACCACTGGACAGGTGCTGTCCTCTATTCAGAGGATAATTTTTTTCCCCCCACCATGTCTTTGATACTTTTTAAAACAGGAGTTCTTTGAAGTGACTCAGAGGTTTGGAATCACAGGAGTTGCCTCAGAAGAGCTGGATTATTGAGCCTTACACAGGCACATCACACATTTATCATGGGGCTACAACCTCTCTGTGTACACATAGACCCTATGGAACTTTATACTATAAAAAAATACCAGTTAAGTTCACAACTTTCTGTGTCTTTTCAGTTTCAAGATAGAATTCTTTTTCCCCCTTGATCTCACAAAAGCTTTGGATGTTTCAGCGCTTCCTTGTAAAATTAAAAAATATCAACATATATATTCACTTTCCCTGCCAAGTGTTATCTTACTTTTTAATGGAAACACTTTCCTACCATAACTTATGGACGATTCTGATGCAGGAACTCTGTAACTGAAAGCTTGTGTCCTTTTTCCTACTGTATGAGCTAATCAGAGAAAGCAACTGTGGGGTTTTTTTTTTTTTTTACATAACCACTTCACATATATTCTCAGAACATCTCACTTATGGCAATGTAAATGGTGTATTATTATTAAGGATTAATGTATGCAAGTACATTTGGGTTTGGATCTGTGTTCATCAGCATTATTTCCTATTTGAACCTTGTTTGTAGGCTTTATTATGTGTTTCCATGGCAATGGAATGTAACTTATTATTGAAAGATTTTTTTAAAAAATTATTTGTTATGGTTGAAATGGCCCCATATCATTCAAACCAAGATTCCAGTGGGAAAGAAAAGAGCATGGGCTGAAAATGCTGATTTCCTGTATCGATATGACATTATGCTACATATGTTGGTATAATCACCTGTAGTGCCCCACAGGCTGTTAGCAACTATGGCATTGTTTTTCCCTTCATGAAAAGCAGGGCAATCTGATGGTGGAGGAACCTAGGAAAAGGAGGCGTGCTACTCAGAAAGCAAGACGTAAGCTGCTTTCAGCCTTATCTTTTAAAAAGTTACAAGAAATATAATGCAGAAAGCCAATCCTCTCAAGAAAGACTTCCACTCAGGAAAACCAAGGGAAAGCATTGATAAATACAGACAATCAAAACCTTTAGCACCAATGCTAATATTAATGCCCTTGTACCAACTTTGCTAGACCAGAACTCAATTTTTTAAAATTTACACTATACTGGGATATAGAAATTATTCTCATTCTGGATTTCCAAATATTTTTATTCAAAATGTGTTTATTTTTATGGCTTGAGAGAAGTTCACAACGCAATACAGTTTTGTTTTGCTTGTTTGTTTTAAAAACTGAAATTAATGGAATTCAATATATACAGTTCTTCAAACACTAGGAACAAAATATGGACACTCCAAATGTCTTCAGTGGTAATTACACACACACACACACACACACACACACAGATTGTCTGCAAAAAATTTCTGACCTCCAGTAGCAGTTCAGAACAGAATTGACTTCAGACAGTTAAAGAGATGTAAACCTGGATTCTATGATATTCATTTCAGATTCAGAACATTACTTCTGTATACACAAAAATCACAGTTTGAGTAGGTCTCTGTACTCTTTTACATATTTCACCTCAACATTTGAGAACCACCAACAGTCGATACAATTTTGAGACTGATACAAATTTGGACTTCTGTAGTCCCTCCCATCATATGCTTTCAACTTTCTGTTTGTGTTTTCTTTCAGTTATCTATTAAACACAGCCTATAATAGTTGAGTTGATGTTGAAACCCCCACAATTTCTGGATGTATGCATTCTTTCTGTTCCCTCTTTTCCACAATTTAAATATAGAAAAATGTTGTAGAATGGAGGATGACAACAGAAAACACACTTTTGCTTTCTCTAGCTTCATATTTTCAGCTCTCAGCTCCTACCATAACAGTGCAGTATTTGTGCTGCTGATTTCATGGCAGTTTAAATGTACAAGAGCATGTCTGATTCTACATTACTTCTCCTGACTTATATTGGATCAAGGTCACATCCACAATAGTGCATTCATCAAAACTTTCAATAGAAGATGAAATGGCAGGATCTTTTAAAAGCCAAAATTGTCATCAGACCACTGAACACCTATGATGTGTTGATAATATCACACCAAGTCCCTGAATTCAGACAAAAGGGCTGAATCTTAGAAAACCTAGATTCCAGTTCAGCACCAATACCAATTCTATCATTTGCCAACTCAGAGAAAAGCTGCACCACCATTCTGTGATCAGGACTTGCAACAGGCAAAACAGAAAAGGAAATTGTTCTAAGTAGCTTCATTTTACAACATAAATCTTCTTGGAAGCTTTTTAAAGCACACAGCTACAGTTCCTCTTTCTTAAATATTCAGTACTTGTAGAAAACTAGCGAAACCCTTTGCATATGCACATTATAAAAATACAGCTTTTCTGTTCTTGCACCAGTCATAAAGAAATTGAAAATTATAAAGAAGCAGCAGAAGAAATCTACAGCTCATATGCTGGCACCACTAGAGCTCTGCATTTATATTTTTCCATTATAAAAGAAATAGTTCTTGAAATAATCTCAGAACAAAAAACTTACGTCTTTCAGAAAGAATTATATCATGTAAATTTTAAAAAATTAGATAAAACACCTACTGATTCAGTTTTTATGTGGCTTATGACTTTCTCATGTACTGCTGCAAAGGCTGTATTTGTGCAGCCTGCCACTTTGGCCATTTTGGGTACTGTGGCAATAGCACTTTCTTCCTCTGGCAGCCTCTTCCCCAGTACCAAACTTAAGCTACTCATCTTCATTTTAAGGATCCTCCAATTGCCCTTTTCCATCCTGCCAGTCACCGCTTTCTTCCTGTCAAGAGCTCAACACCCATGTCAACCTGGCATATGATAGCAGTAGCTGTTGCCAACTCCTAAAATTTGAAATACATCTCTCTGCTCCCCTCCCCCCCACCTCGATTCCTCTCATACTTCAGAGAAATCTTTCTTAGAGATTTTCTTTCCCAGGGTAAGTTCAAAAAGCTTGGACAGTATTTGTGATTGTGCTGACCAGTACTCCTTGTGCTGCCGTGCTGCCATTAGCTGCAGTGCCTTGCTGCTTTTGTTTAATGCTTAGATAGTAAAGTTCCCTGGAACAGGAAAAGTCTTTCCATTTATGCTACATCTAATGCAGTGTGTCTGAGAGCTCTCACAGTCTGAGTGCTCATCGAAGCCATGGCAATACAAATAAGTAACAGCACTGCCAATAATCAAATTCACACACCACTTCCTTTGGTAATTTGATAATAGGTTCCATGTCTCTGCTGATACTATTCCTCATTTTTCTGTTTTCTATATGTGTAAGGACTACTTTGGCTTCAGGAAGTGCATCTGAGATGTGTTAATCCTCATGTAAATTCCAAGCTATTTTGACACATACACTTAGTACACTCTAAAATAAGATGTGATATGCAAAGAGCAATGAGATTTCTATATCCATCAATTATCAACTAATGACATTAGTTATGAAGGCTGCCCACGTAACTGCAATTCTGTAACCTGCTTTTAGATATAAGGATATTCTAATGATGAAATACTTAGCTTTTCTGGAGGCCAATCTTATTTAGAGGAAAAGTAGTTAATAACTATCTAGTTTTATCCCCTACAATCAATAAATTTTGCCAATCTTCCTTACTTCATGTCTGAATAAAAGGGAGTTGGACTTTAATGATCCTTGTGGGTACCTGCCAACTCAGGGTATTCTGTAATTCTATGCAAACATCATCAGTTCTGTCACAGGTAGCTCTGTGCTACTGTAGACATGGTATTTTAGTATTTTACATAGAAAAGAAACCCACTGGGGCCCAGAATTCAAAGTCTAGAATTGTTTGAATAGCATAGAAATTTTGTGTGCCTAATTTGAAACACACAAGTAGGCCTGAGACAGAGAGCAGTGTGCTGCACGGGATTAGCAATGTTTCTAGAAAATCCCTAGCCCACTAGAGCCAACTGTGAACACTGGGCTTGAGCTGCTCACCCCTAACAACATAAAAACCTTTAGCAGATGCAAACTGATAGCTGAGTTCTTCAGGAGACATGTTATGTTCCCTTACCAGGAAATCACCTTTTGCCTTGCAGTCCATGTCAAACATGCAATAGTACTTTTCAACTTCAGGAGAAAAGATTCTAAGGAAAACCCATTTGGTACAAACTGGTGGTTCATTTCTATAGCAGGGCTCCTCTGTGCACGAGGCAATTGTTTAATTAAATCATGTAACACACCAGCGAAATAATATTTCACAGGCACCCACAGTTTGCTGTTCCTAACTTGTAGAATATAGTTTTGCAAATTTTAATATTAATTTATTTTACTCTTACAACTTATGACAAAAAGCCATAAGGATGAAAAACTTATTTGATGGATAAACATTAGCTCTCACAGTAAGTACTAAGAAATTTCAGCCTTTGGTCAACAAATCTTTATCAACTAAGAAATTTATATGATGGTAGACTAATGAAAAGAAACATCTCTCTATTCTCTTTTTATTCAGTTTCAGCTGTCAGGTTTTTTTTAATGCTTAGCTTTGGAATATGTTACAATAAAATAAATATCAAATTTCAGTTTGAAACTCCATTCTTAGGAAAAAAAGCCCAAACAAATCTGAAAGTAAAATCCTAACCAAAGTTAAACAATCAAATTGAAGGAAGACTTTTTAATTTTGACTTGGGGAAAAATAGTACAGTTTGCTTTTGCATTAGCAAACTGATTCACATTCCCTTTCCCTGGTAACTTTAAACCTCTCCATTATTCTCTTTCCATTCTACTTGAAACAGCCCTCTTCTCTCTTTATTTTCTGTTTGGACATCAGTCTAAATCAGTGATCACTCAGTCAGCTTCCCTGAGGACATTCACTGGGTCTCCCCAAGTATATCCCCTCCAGTTCAGGAATGTCAGACATAAATCCACCTTACTTAAGCTCTGGTCTTTTTTTCCACATATTTGTCCACCTCAAATTCATCTTTATGTTCCCTCATACTTGCAATACTTTCACTTCAGTTTTACACTTTAATTGACCACAGGAGATGTGTGGGCATCGGCTCACTAAAATATGACTGTGCTGGGACCCGCAGACAGACTACAGTTGAAAAAGAAATCTCTTTTTATTTTAAATTCCATTGCTCATCATCAAGTGTCCTTTCAGAAACTAGACAGAATGGCTGAGGTGATTTTTTTTCAATTTTAAAATAATAAATACTTCGTTCAGACAGTATCTTCAGAAACCTCATCTTCCAAAGCAGACATTTCCTTCCAGGCAGGGGCCACTATCGAGTCCTTAGCTCCACTGTACCTCCTCACTGCTGCTGGTTGTCAGACAGTAAGGTTTGCATTATAAGAAGTTTCTACAGTGTAACCAGTAGCAGTGAAGTAATTCAACTTAACTTTGGCTCTTTGAGTTATAATAAAAAATAATGCCCTTGTGGCATTATTTTAAGCCATTCAATTCAAAATAACCAGAAAATGAGTGGAATATTTTCTTGGCCTGTTTTAGCTTTCACTTAACCACACAGAAGTGACAAAATCTTTCTCTTCTGCACTAACTCTGAATGTTGCAAAATGGGAGGAGGTGGCCTAGCAGAAATTAGCTTTAATTTTTAAATGTAATTCTCAAAAGAAAATAAAGGAAAATAAATACTTTAGGAAAACAGTCAAATTTTTGAAACACCGCATTCAAAAACAGTTTGGTTTAAAAGCTTTTAAGGCAATTTTCCCATTCAGCTGTTCCAAACATTTAGTCCTTACACATAGACTTGAGAATGCTTAGTTTGGTGTCCCTTACACTTTTTCTAAAAGATACTTTGTAACTTAGCTCACCAAAGGATAAAATAAATTATTCTTTTGAATATTTTGCGTATAATCTCTCACTATTTTGACACAAACTTGCAGTAGAATATTTTGTCTATTCAGATACAATAGTCCTAGCTATGTTTCTACAAGTGGTAGAAAACAAAAAAATAGAATAATACATATTCTGTATCATTGTGAAAATGTCTAGAGGGAAGACCTGAAAGAACAAGAGGAAAAGTATCAGCACTGCTTACAATCCTGAAAACAATGTATCTAGCCACATGTTCAAAATGCTAGTGTTCAAAATGTTATATCCTTGTCCGGGCTAGTACCTTTTATTCTCCTGATCCTTCCTAGTTTTGTTTGGCTAGATGTGTTGCTTGTGCTTGTCAAGGAAGAGAAATGGAAGTTTTATTATGGCATACTTTGATTAGCTGTGCTGACTCGTGAGTCACTGATGAAATTAGAGGAAACACTCCTTGTCATAACCAACACGCTGGCTGATTTTCAAACTACATTGAATGCTGTTTAAATTTGGTCTTTCCTCACTTAAGTCTGAATTTCCACATTATATGTGATATAGCTTATAGTAAAACAAATAGATATCAAGGTAACAAACGTGAATCTTAATATTTAATATATGTTACAAAAACTCCCCAGAAGACAAAAAAGACAAACCAAACCTTTCCTAAATAGTAAAAAAGTAAATCTAGAATAAATAAATAAATAAATAAATAAATAAATAAATTCAGCTTAAGAGAAAACTAATACAGGTTAATTGAGAATTTCAAATACTTAGCTTAGAATAAAATGTGGCTTTAGTAATCTCACTCTGTACCAGTTACTAGGTACTCCACTTGTACTAACAGCAGCTTCAAAAAATACTTAATAAAAACCTATTCAAAAGTAATGCTGCAGAAAGAACCAGTTTTTAAATTTACCTTGCCACAGCTCCATTAATTATTTTTCCTACTTCAAAAACATTTCCTAAGTTTGTGGGAAGGAATTAGTCACCTTTCTCTGCTGCCATTGGATAGAAATGTCAGTTACAGCTGCATGCCTTTCCATCAATGCATTAATAACTCATGTTTGTGCATTTTTACAGTATATATTACCATTTTATAATGAAATGTTAAATATTTTACTGGTATTTGTATTTTACTGTGATTTGTACTGAGTACTGAGCACTTGCAGCATTTCTATTCACTAGAATATTTTATTTAAATGAATTTTTTAAATCACCCATTGCTTAAAAACAGTACTGCTATTTTGTATACTTATTGTCTTCCTTTCATTACTGTGACCAACATTTAGTCAGTTATAGTGTAATATATTGCATTGTGCAGGACTTTAATCCACCATTTATTTTGTAAATTAAGAACAGGTTCCAGACCTCACTTCACTGGAAAGCATCTCTATTCTAACTGTATCATCAGCTGGTGAACTTCTCCCTTCCAGAATAAGGACTTTGATAGTAACTTCACAGCACTAGTTTTATTGCATTTTTTTTCTCCAGTGCACTCTGCTACATCTGTTCTTACCTGGATATCTTAAATACTATCTACTTTCCAGTATTACAACTGGAAAAAAAAAAAAGGAAAAAAAAAGAAAAATGCTACACACAAGAAAGTCTTACTGAATCACTTCTCTTGACATGTGTGAATTTTTTAAAAACTGAAATTAGCTGCTAAGTGAAATTATACTGCTGTACTTCTCACTGCACTGAACATAGGATGCTTGCTTCCATGCTCATAGCTGAAATACGGAGTGTGCCTCCTTGGCTCCTCTTACTGCCAACACACAGCTACAATCACCCATCAGGCAGGCTTTCAGCACTGAGAAGCTTCAAAAGTCAGAAGCCATGCAAACATATATTGCAATTGCCATGCTTTGGTATTAACAGAACTCAAGATCTACTTAAAATTTTCCCCCTCTATTCCATGTACTTGTCATTATGCATCGTTTTTGTTTATTGCTTGAATTTCTCACAACTTGGGTAATGAAAATTAACAAAGCATTGCCCTTGCACATTCTTTGTAGCAAACATTAGGATTTCACCAATAAAATACTTGATTAAGAACAAGAGTTTTTAGTGGTCAAAAAAACCCGATGACAGTATTTTTGTTAATTTTTCCTTACACTTCCATTTTGTGTGAAATCCTCTTCTAATAATACTACCAACATTTGGCCTAATATAGATATATTTTTCAAACACTGCATAAATCAATCTTAACATTAAATATGATCAAATTTATTCTAAGATTTTCATTAGACAATATGTGTTTATATTTTGTACAAATGTGCAGTTTCTTCTCACTGTCAGATTCCTCTGCCCACACTGGCATTTCCCACAGAGAAGACCAATTAATGTCCACTGTCATTTCAGTTATTGTATTGTATGACTACTTAATCATGTTCCAGCCCAGAGATTCTCTATAATTTCCTCTCACCCTCCCCTTCCACAGTAGTTAACTCTGATGAAATTCTCATTTGGTATTGAAAATTGAAAAGAGGACTTAAGAAATAGTAGCCTAAATTCAGTATTCTCACTTTCAGCATAGTTGTGTTGTACACAACACTCATCATTACATTGTCTAATCCAGTTCTGGGTCAAAGTGCTGCCAGGTTTTTATTTCACTTTATTTTAAAAGGTTATAGGTTTTGTTGACCAAATCCAATCACAAATTCATCAAGGTATTATTCCCCAAGGCAAAAGTCTATGTATTAGTATAGTTGTGGTTTTGAAGATGTGCTCATATTTTATAGGACAAACAGAGGCAATAGTTTAAAAACAGATGTCCCCAAAATCAAGAGATACTGTTCATTCACATCTATGATTTAAAGGGAAATCCTATCATCTGACTTCAAAAGCCAAAAGACTTCGCAGTTACCAAGGTGGATGTTTGGGTAATTGTGATGCAGGTTATAAAGATTCCAGAGATTTATAGCAAAGCACGGATACACGATGTGCAGTCGGAGTGGTGTGGAAAAAATGCATCGGCTCTCTGTTGTTAAGACTGATAACAAGCCTTTCTTTTGACACTACTTATAAAATACCTTCCAGAGAAGCTCCTCAGATAATATATTTTAACAATTTAATCTGAAGCTATAAAGACATGGTTTTTGAAACATCCATACCGAGATAAAATCTTTAGTTTATTTTCTTTCCCCCTGGGCAAATGGTCCTGTATACTGCTGTTACTTTGATCAGGTGCTGACTACAAGATACAAAACACTATTGCTGGTTCCAGATTAACTAACCTGGAACAGATTCCCAACTGTTAAATGCTGACATGCAACTAAAACAGCACCATCTGTGTCAAAAATCTACTTCATAGATGTCATAATAAAGATTGATAATAGAAATTATAAGTTAAAAAATATCTAGTAAGGAAAACTGTAGGTCATATCTCAGAAACAAATCATTCATTGGTTATGTCCACTTCTTGAGAGATCCAGTTTTGTAATTTCTGAGTTCTGAAATAATACTTTGTTTATATTTTCCCGATTGTTTGTACCTTGATTTGAAAGTATCCTGGTGATAGATATTGAGAAACAAACTCCTCAATCAGGAAACCCCTCAGAAGCAGCAGGAAAAAAGATGGTAGTTTTGTGGGATTGGTGTACCTGAAAAGAATGGATTGGTATCCCATGACGGCAGAGCTAAGGGATTCTCTGCATATCCTGACCTCCAAAACATTCATTTTTATTATCACAAAAAAAACTTCATAGTGAAGCTGGAATTTTTTGTACTTAACTTCCATTCAAGGACTAGAAAGAAATGGGCATTATGTCCCAGCACTGATTGCCATTTTAGAAGGGATGAGCTGCTTTCTGTGATTGCTTCCTCTGTAAAAGCTACAGAAGTTGTTCACACAACTAGGTTAAAATAGATTAATAATGAGTAGATGTATGTAAAATAGGACATGAAGTTAGAGACAGCCATCCTAAATAACTGGCCTGACATAACACAGAAAATCTGAGAGGCAGAGCCAAATCTCGAGTCACTGCTCCCTACCAACCACATTGTAACTGCACATACTGCTACTCAAAAGACAAAATCAAAATACTTTAAGACTGACATTGTGATAGAATTATCCAATCAAAGATGGTCACAGATCCTTATCACCTTAAACTTCTGGAATTAGAGCTCATTAATACATTCCATGTATATTCTGGGAATCAGGTTTTTTTAATAATCTACAACCTTAAAAGCATCACATCAGAACAAAGCAGTTCTGGAAATTGCAAGTGACTTTGAATAGATGGTTAACAAATCAACAAAAATAATATAAATAACTCTTGTGAGTTTTTTGCTTTTTAATCCTTTGCTTATTCTTTTTGTTTCATAATCCAAGTATGAAAAGGTAAAATAAATTGATCAATAATGTGTCTCTCTGCAGAATAATACATATATGAACAAATACATTTATGTGATACTACTGCACTAAACTTGCAAATCCATGGGAATGCACAAAAAGGGATTTTGTCCATTTACCAAAGGCTTAGCATGTAATGTGGTGCAGTGAGGTTTCCTGTTATGCACATTTAATTGTTTATATAAATACCCTGTAAGAATTTTTCTATAACTGTGAAGTACTATGAACAAGCTAAACTAAACTACATTTGTCAAATGAAGCTGCATTTGTCAGAAGAAACCTCCCTACCCTTTGTGATACACTATCCTTTCATCACACTTGTTTGTATATCCACCAATTCACAGATCCAATAATTTGTGGCTGATTCTTCCAGTTATTAGTGAGAAATAGTCCAGTTGAACAGCATAATTACTTAGACATCTTTCACTTCTGAAGTCATACTTGCTGCTTTAGATGTACCTAAATTTTATGTTTTCTAGCAGTTGGATTTATAGCAAACTATCTGTCATCAAAGGATGGGGATAGCTGTATCTACATAATGTACTATTATTATTATTAATAATAATTATTATTATTACTTCTTCAACAATTATTTGCAAAGTTGATGCAGAATTTCCACCCTATGTCATGAATATATCAATTTCTACCAATATGTGAAAAAGGTCTTGGAATATAGGTCACACCAAGGAGTCTTACTATTTAGGAGAACACACACCCCCTTCCCCCCCAAAACTCATGATGATATTATTGTTTTATTTCCTATAGTGGTCTTTTCTTTATGTTTTATTTAAAATGTTAATGGAGTGTATCTGCGATTCAGATAATTTATCCTTAAATCACTGTTCTCCAGAATAATGCACTGTGAGCACTGTAATACACAGGCCAGTCCTCTTAAAGAACATGCATCAATTCTCTTCCCTTATGAAGCACACTGCAAATGCCCTCTAACAGGGCACAGCAGCATTACATAAATCATCTTATATGAAAAATTAACATGACATCAAATATTTATAAATATTAATGTGTATGTTAATATAACCAAAGCTGTAACAAACAATCATAACCTTGCCAAGTTTCTTAGGACAGGCGCCGCTGATAATGATATCCATTATCTCTGGGGGAACACGCAATTATGAAAGTATACATGGGATGCTATATTGTTATCTGCTTTTAAGCTCATCCATTAAACACTCTACCTCACACTGGATGTTAACCCTCCTCTTAGCTCTTTGTCAGGTACTATTATCCTGTGTATTTACAAATCCATGTGAATGAAAGATGAACGACTCTTAAATGTCGTTAAATTTCTCTACTTCATTAACACATACATCTAATTTCATATCATACATCTAATTCTCATATAACTCCTTTACTCTGTGGCAATTACACCTTACAATTTCTGATATGCATCTACCTACCTATCTGTCTGTCTATCCATGTATCCCTCTGTCCTGTGCATAGCATAGTTCTCACAGGAATTTGCAAACTCTTTTGGTTTATCTTTTACCATCTTGCATTTATGCTATTATGATTAAAGCTCTGATGGTATTTCCAGTGGAAGTTTTAATTTTTCTGGCTTAAAAATAATTCCATAAAAATTAGATTCATACCTAACATAAAATACAATAGAATACATTTTCATCCTAATCAAATTTGACCAGTTGCTAGGAATTTCAAGTGCTTTTTATTATCATCACTTACTACATTGCATTGTAGTGACAGGAAATAAAATTTTGAGCCAACACCTCAAAATTAACCATGTTTCTCCAAGAGACAAGACTGAAGATTTTGCAGCTGTGCTTAGCACATGTGATAAACAGATGATGTCCCAGAAAAATTCTTTAAAGTTTTGAGATTCACACCTGGGGCTAAGTGATGCTGATTACCATTTACAATGAAGTCTTCACCTGGTCTGAACGAGTTGTGCCTCTTTTTTAATACATAGATTCAAATACATATGAAGACTTCTTCCCATTACTTATTTTTCAAAGGTCATAATAAATTCAGATTCAGTAAAACCAGTCACTGAAATACTATACACTGTGAATATCCTTTATCATACCAGACAAATAAAATCAAAATAACCATCTTCACATAATAACATTCTCTTCTGTATTATTACCAGTACTATTAGCAAGTGTGAATATAGCAAAGCCCATTTTAGACTTGTTTGAGAAAGCAGGACTTTAAAAACAAGCTTAACAGCTAGAATATTACTAGAATATTTCACTGAGGAGCCAATCAAGGTACAGAGTAGGTACAAGACTCACCCAAACTGGGGGACAAAAGGTGTCTAGCTCAGCCAGGCAGCACCTGGAAGCATGGGCTGCAGTGAAACTGTGGCCAGTGTCACTCTGTCACACAAACCCAATGTCCTCCCAGAGTGGTTCTTTTAAAGGCTCAGATAAGAACAACTTCTGGTTGAATATCAGTCTAATGATTCATCTTAGATTAGCAATATTTTTAAAATCTGGAAACATTAGGGATTAAGTGATTCACCCAAGAGAGCCAGCAGCTCCTCAGGGAGGAACTGAAAGGTGCTTGCTTTTTAAGAACTACCTGGGTTTGGATCAGTCACTTAAGGTATCTTCTCAGTTTCACATTGATCACTCTGAAGTGAAAAAAAAAAAAAAATGAAAAGAAAACCAAGAAGGACTTTTTTCTTTTTGGGGAGGAAGCATAGTAAAAGAAAAATACATAGGTTTTAATGAAAACATGGCCTGAGGAGTTTTGCCATTTAAAATAAGAATATAGAATGTTTTAATGATTATTTTCAATTCCCTTTTTTATTGGATTGCCCACTGTAAAATAGGGAAACCAATCCTTTCTATTACATTTGAAATCAGGCAAAACCAAAAACTGAGCCTGAATTTAGAAAATAAATTACAAAGGGCATCCTTTTTTTTTTTTTTTTCCAGGGGATTTGTACTTTTAAATTTGCTTACCAGTTCCTAAATGACAGCAGTAACAATCCTAAACTAATCCTGGGGGATATAGGTAAGTTTCTCTCTCTCCTTCTCCTTTTCCACTTCTCCAATTTATTTACTTACTTTTTAAGGGAATGGTGGTGTGGTAAAAGTTCAGGATTTAAAGATTTTGATTTAGTTACAGATCCCTGGAAAAATTAGGTTTTTTTTCCCCTGAATTTTATGGATAAATGGTATTGCTATCAGTTTTACCAGTGTAAAAGCTCATTTACTTTTTGTTTATAGGAATACTTCACAACAGATGCCATTTGAAGTTCTTATTAACCATTAAAGTTAAGGTACAATTATGTAAAAATACACAAACTTTTTTTAATACAATAATTTTTCATACACCTTATGTTTTTAAGACTGCAGATAAGAAAAATAATTCAGTGAGCATCTCAGACTAAATCTATTACAGTGGTCAACATCCTTTTAGCACAATATGAATAAAAGTATTTTTTAAATAAAAAAGAAGGCTAAAAAACCTACTCATTAGTCTATGTATCAAATGTAAATCATGACATAAATCAAAGCATAGGCACTTGTTTTAGGCACATACAGCATAGGCACTTCCTTTCATCTTTGGCTCCTGCTAATATTTGAGTCTGCCAGATGTATTTGCATTCCTGATATCACTACTTTCTTGTTATAACCATAAGTATATGACTATATATTTATAATTCTTTCTTGTTGTATAAAGGGTGCTATAAGTGTATCTCTAAGTTAGATGGAAGAGATTCAAATTTCAGAGGCTGTGTTGACTCTCAGTAGCAGAAAACAACATTCAGAGAGTGTGAAATACAACCCCTTTTCTCACACAATGCCAATCTGAACAGAACCTTTTTGCATGTGCAATTTTAAATCTCTACTCATAAAAAGTCAATTCTTGTCAAGTAGAAATATCACCCTTGACTGAGGTTAGAGACCAGCACTGTAGTTTCCCCATCACATAAAATCATCAGTACAGTTTTTCTTAATAATTACTTCTGTGGTTCTTTCCCTTTCTTTCAGAACACTGAAAATGGAGAGTCAAAACTCTTTGGTGATGTACATATAGTAACATCTAGTTCCCACCACAAAACAAGAGAAACTTGAGCATTGTAGCTCTCACATGTTCCTTAGCTCTGTGAAAGGCTCACATCTAACTGAAATTATTTTCTCTGTATCATAACCAAAAATTGCATTATATTCTTTCTTTTAATCAAGTATATTTTAATGTCAGAGTACTACTTAATAATTTCCAAATGAAGAAATACCATATTCCTGTAGTTTAGATACATGTTCATTAATGCAGACATTTTACATAAAGAAATCCTACTTTTGCATAATATATACCTCCTATATTCTTGTATTAATATTAACCATGTGGAAATATAAATGCTTTATCTAATTTCACTGATAATATTCAAGGTTCTTATGTATAAGGACTGATTTGATGAACAGTATCAATTTAAAGAATAGAGATGAATTAAAAATTGAAAATTTACTTTTAAAAAGAGTTTTGATCTTTCTTACTGATGCAGTGATGATTTTTAAACTTATTATTAATTTCCCTCTGAACAAAACTGTGATCTAAAAAAAAAATCCTGTATAAAATTTGTACATTTTTTAAAAAAGATAAAGCTATAAAAGTGATAGCTAAAGATATGTATATTTATTTTCTGATCCATCTGCAATCTCTTTTCTTTGTAGCATTGGAAAGACTGAAGCAATTTTTCATACAAGTGTGTAGCATGAAAAAAAACTATTGAAAGTTCCTTCTGAATGAAGACCTCTATTGGTCTTTAAAGATCCTTCAGGAAATGCCACTGAACCTATGTGCTTAAAAAAAGAGAATAATTCTAGAATAATATCCTTTTCTAATGTGGACACTGTGATACCTGCATGACTAATTTAGGTGTGGAAAGAAAACAGGTTATTCAAGGCATGGAGGGAAATATGGCTTTCACCTAAATGAGTGGAGAAACAGCTGGCCTTGTGCCATAGTGGACTGTCTTCAAAAATCTGCTAAAACTACGTTCAGGAGCAAATAAAGGATCTAAGGCTGATGAAAACTAAGCATGTTACCAAGGTGACATACTTCAGCTTGGTGGCACAGCTGTACCATTATTGAAATATCCTATTTCAAACAACCTATGAAGTGCTGTTGCTCAAAAGACAACCAGCTTTCTCCACCTGACAGACACTAAGATCATGTAATTGCTAACAGAAACAACACAATGGGCAGAAAAGGATGTGTGTTTTGTACAGTAAGGAATTAGGATAGGGATGAGAAAAAAAATTATGAAACACAGTAACATTTTTGATGCCTTCCTCACATCATAAACAAGCTAATATTGTACTTCTATATAATTACATTCTTAATTGTAAAATGATACTTATGAAGTTCTTAGTGCCAAGGAACCAGCTTCAAGAGGGAGGGTGTTTTCAGAGAGGCACAAAGGCCTTAGTCATAGGGATCACCCAAAGAAAGGGAGAGCAGCAGTTTATCATCTGTAAGGCAGCAGATAGATTCCAGAAGAGCTGGGAGGCTGGACATGGGCAGTGGGAGACTGCAGTACCAAAATAAGAGAGCAAAGTGTTCTCCAACCATGATACCAATCTCTTCTCTCTTGCTTATAACAGTGCTTTTAGATCTTATCTGTTGCCTTCCATTAATACAAGAACTTTGTTAACCATAAATACATGGTTAAGTAGAGGTTCTAGGTTTGTATACTCAAGGAAATAGCAATCAGATGAATGAGATGATATAGAATTCACATGTTTCTTCCTTGACAGTTTCTAGTTATCCTTTTTTTTTAATTTTTTTTTTGGTCAGTATTTACTTAGAATATTTCAGGCCTCAGACTTACTAAGGTAACATCTAATATAATTCAGTAAATGGGGTAAGCATATATTACAAGCCATTTTGTGAATGAGGGTCTTTCTCAAGGAATCCAGAATGAATCTTTTCCGTCACATTCCTGCGTAGATGTGATCAAATGATTTGCTGATTATGTTTTTGTTGGTCATAAAAAGCAGCATAGAGTAGAAACAGTGCAAAGAGAAATATTGAGAAATTATTTTGTGGTAGTATTCATGGAGTTAACGTGATTTTAATTTGAAATGGCTTAAAATTAACAAAGTGAGGTGTTTTGTTTTGGTTTGATTTATTTGTGGTTTGAGTTATATATTTACCTGCACAGCATGACTAAGACTTTTCAGCAGATTGGAATGGAATGGAAAAGGATACAGAATACCCAAATTTATCTGAGTCCCACTTTATCAATGTTAATGACATTTCATTTCACTTCTTTCCTTTAGATCTGAACTTGTCTTTCATAATCTAGATCCATTTTAACACTTGAAGATATATTTAAAAATATTTACATTTGAAAAGTATTTATCACAGCTGTTGCTGACTCAGCCCAGACAAGGGCACTGCCCTTCCTCCTGCAGCAGAGATGGTGCTTCAGGAACAGTGAATTATCCTGCTGAGATGATGAGTTTCTGAACAGCAGCCTCCATCAGCCAGCCAAAGCAGCTAGATAGAATCCGGATAGGAAAGTAAACAGAAGTATTGGGGGAAAAAAAAAAAGAAAAAAAAAAAAAGAAGAGGGGAAACTAGATTGGATCTAAAAAGCAGTATTAATAATGCATAAGAGGGAAAATACACACAGGAAAATTCCTTCAGAGCCCAGCTATATTGCCTAGTGATAGACTCATTGTTACAAATACTGCAGGATTTCTGCCCTGCTCCAAAGAGGTCATAGTTTGTTTTCACTGCAATCTGAACTAGGACTATGTCCATATTTCCCCACATAAGCCAATAGTAATGCTAGCAACATGGAGGGGCTGTGGCAAAACCAAAGGCAAATTCAGCTGCTGTGGAAAAAAAAAAAAAAAAAAAAAAAGCTACAGGCTAGGACTTGGGTGAAACTGGAAATGCAGTTCCTGGAAAATTTGGGAATCTCTGAAGTGCAGGGTGGTCAAAGACTCTTTAACCACAAACAAGCTCTCCTAAGCTGTACACAAAAAGCACGTACTTAGAGGAGTATAAGTAGAAATGTAGGGTTTTAAAATTGCTTGAGTAGCTCTATATATGAAACAGTTTTGGGTGAGAAGTGAGGCTAGCACTTGAACTTCTGACTTAGAGGAACACACTCAACCCTGCTCTTAGGCTCATTATACACTGCTACACTGCCTGCACCTTTGCACAAAGATTATTTTAAACATCACTTAAAAACTCGTGCTTGCCACCTTTACAGCCTTCTTCTACAGCATTATTTCCATCATGAGTTGCAAGAACCATTAGTGATTTGATGCTCTGGGATACTGTAACAATGGTCATTTCAACTGCTATACACACCAAAACACAAGAATTCTTCTGTCCCTTTTCTGGGACATTCATAACCCCTCTGGCTGTGGAGAATCACAAGGCAGATGTGGAAGCTACATTTAAAGCTTCATTTGTGCGATCTTAGGAATGAATTAAACCAATAATATTTTCCATGCCTTTTTTTTTCTTTTTCCCCCAACCCCCAGACTGGGGGAAAGAAGAGTTCTGAAAGTTTTGCAGCTCTTAAATGCATGAAAACACTGTTCTCAGAAGAACGGCAACGCATCAGGAGTATAGCATTCAATCTCCAAGGAATTTCTCAGTGTCTCGAAGTATAAACTTGATCAGGAGATGGATAATTCTTTAGATGCTGAAACCTGTTGGGACCAAGTTGAATCTTAACAATAAAAATTAATTCTTCTGGTGGATGTCCAGAAACAATCTGGATACCAAGTCAGTATTGTCTTTATGCATATCACAGCACAAAAGTACTAATTTTTATCACAAAGCAATAAGCAGCACCTTTTCCTTAATGACTCTAACAAGTAATTTTCTATAGATTTACACTTGTGATCCCTGGATAAAACCCTTTTGGAATCAGCATAACGATACACAAACAGAGAAACTCAACATTTCTTTCCCCTAAAGCTCAGGCGCTTGAAACCCCGAAGCTGTGTGTGGAGCTCTGGTGCTATTTCTCCACGGTTACATCAGATTTAACCGCGCTGCAGAGGTCAGCTCGGAGCATCGCCGTGACCAAGTACAAGTTCATCGTAGCAAAGGTCACCTAAAACTGTCCCTGCATTGAGAGCTATTTTGTCCTCCTTGTTTATTAATGCTGATCTACCCATACTGATGGATTTAGCTTGTAGGGGGCTGGGCAAAGTATGAGAGTCGCTATTTCTCAGCTTCCATTCTTCATTGATATCATCTTCAGCTACAGCATACTGGTACAGCACACACTCAGAACTTACAGGACAAAGGGCTCCAGTGCTGAACAGGCACATGCATTCATTCAGAGACTCAAACACACTCTGCAATGTGTTACTGCTCACAGACATCAGCTGTGGCATTATATGTTAACAAAGAAGTTATTTCAGTAACATCTCTTCAAACTTCATTGTCTGAAAGTGACAACATAAGGGCAGATGTTTACTACATGAAAAATAGGTTTATTTTAAAAAGCACTGGTATATTTAGAACAAAAAGAAAATATGTTTAGATATCAGTAATGCAGTCCCTATGCTTAAAAAGCTTCCAGTTTGTTTACTATGAGTTTAGTTACCTAAGTGCTTCAGAATCCCGAGTCCCCCAAGAAGGCCCATTAAAAACAGCAGAAATATATAGATCTGTCACGTAAATCTGTGCAGATAAACATCTCAGACTGAATATTTATTTTTATAAATCAGATGAATCTTTGCATATGCAGTGCTCTGCATTCCTGTCACTACAGCTAGGTAATTGAATTTACTAGCCAAACCCCTAGAATGTTCTTAGAGAAATTCCCAAAGCAGAAATGGTAGTTCATCATTTAATTCCCAGTGTAAATCCATATAAATTATGTGTTTCAATGTAAGATGTACTTTCAGGGGGGAAAAAAAATAGTCAAAACCCCCTCAGACCCAAAACACTTTCCCTTGGATATCTATTAATTAAAAAAAGAAAGAAAAACAGGGATATCATATACCTGAATAACTCTACATCAACAGAGAATAAACTCTTAATCCTAGTAACTGCATATAGGCAAGTGGGAGGAGAAAAGCACTCTAGGGATGAGAAAAGTGCTTGAGAAAAAAAAAAGAGAAAAATATAAAACTATATTAACTTTAAAAAATAAAGAATAAAACATTTGATAAGATGCTCTGAATGGTGATTTTGGAAATGACATGTTATCTGAATGTAAACTTACCAAGAGCAACCCAACAATGCCTGCAAAATGGGTTCTATTAACAGAGAAATGTAATATAATATACAAAAAAAAAATGGCACATCAAACTCATTGCAGTGCTCAGTATTATAGAAGAGGTTCTGGATTGTCCTTTACTAAAAGAAAAGGTTTTATTTCTGAGAAAAATTAAGACAAGACTGAATGTTTTATTTTGGATAGTAAAAAGGTGCCTAAAAGCCAGTCAGAAAATTAATGAATAACATTCATAGTTTGATGTAACTTGATTTAAATAAATAATGGAGGAATAGTTTTCCTCCATAGGAAAGGAGTATTACTATTCAAAAAATTAATTTAGGTTTACTTTGTTCTCATTTTGCTAAAATTCTCTGTTTAGCTACTAACATTTTGGGTCTCTCTCTAGTTTGTTGTGTAATTTTCTTATTTTAATTTCATCTGTTATCTGAACACACATAGATGCATATTCAAACTTTTTCTTGATTCACTATTGCCTGCTGACAACAAATATTCTTATTTAGCTCATGTTGAGTATGCATAATATTCAATATTCATATATTAGATGGCCTAAAGTGTTGATAAAGTCTAGAAAGTTTGGTATAATTTGAACAACTTCATGCATCTTATTGCAAAATCCACAAAAATGGAAAAACTAAATATGAAAAAAAGGAACAGCTTTTAACTCCATGTACAACATTACCACATATGTGTAGAAAAGAAACTCTTCATATGAATTGCATTTCAGTGCTTTGCAAACTAAAGTAATATATGATTTTCATTATTTTGCTAAAATTAAAGAATGAGCTTACAGAAGTATCTTTAAAATTTCATATTGTTTAAGCTTGTTTGGGCATGGCAAATCATTTCAGCATGATGAATGCCTATGCAGCAATCAGAAATACTTATAGACCCTGCAACACTTAAATTCAGAGCTAAGACAAACAAATACTCTCATTTTTATGTAAGCCATTATTAGAATTTACTTCTAAGAAATCTGACATACTATGTCCTATTGCTTTAATATAAGTTATATACTAGAAAATATGTTTTTCTTTGTGCTATATGGTATTCACAGCAGCAAAAGCAATTGCATAACATTGTGAAAGCACAAAGAGGTACAGCACATATGCCACTGTGGGTGAAGTAAAAGGATTTTTGACCTACACTCAGACAATCTAAAGAAAAAATACTAAGATAAAAGACCTTGGGAAATCCCACTAAAAATATCTACAAATGTCTTTTATGAAGCACTTTTAAAAGCAGTTTCTATTTTTACTTGAGAGCCACACAAGGAATTTTGAGTTTTGGAGGCTGTTCCTTTGGTGCATTAGCCATTAGCCCAGCTTTACATCAGTACAAGGGCATTGATTTCAGTGAGGTTTTCACCAGTGCTGAACTTAGCACAGAGATGGCTCAGGACTGAAAGATACACGGCATTCATCACCGAGGGCGGGCAGCTCACCACGAAAGTGAAGGAAATTTGATTACCTATTACAAATGCTGGAATTTCAGACAGCACTTCAGAGCTATAACATATTATTATTTCCTTCTCATTTGTTAAAAACTCTTTGCATTCATACGGAAAGGAAAAAAAAAAAAAGCACTCCATAATGATCATTCACTGGAATAATTCTTCATGCTTTTAGATCACACTACAGACTTAAAAGTTGCTCTGGGTTTGGTCATCATCTCAGACTGTAACAGGCTTTCTAAGCTGGTCTCCATGAGACTTTTCCTTTTCATTCACTTCTGACTGAAAAAAACTGATGGGATTTTATCTGTTTCATGGGGGAAAAATATATATATAAATGCCTCAATTTAAAATGAAGCTCTTGCTGCATTTACTTGATGCAAGCTTATCCTTATTTTCATAGGTTTCCCTAAAGCTGTGTTCAGGTTACCCAGAAATGTTGAAGTTTCCCTTTTATAGTGTAGGTTGTTTACTTTTCATGTATTTATCTATTTGGTAGGGATGTGTGAGTGAAAAACAGTTTTAAAACTAGTGGTTTTCTGTTACAGAGAAAAATATTATTTATTCCAAATATATATATAATGTATTACATTTGATACAGTTTAAATTTCTTCATTTTAAATGGAGAAAAAGCATTATATACTTAATGGGGGGAAAAAAGGATAATGTTTTTTGTTTCTTTGTCATTTATCCTTTATGTTAAACTTAATGTTGAATGTTAATCATCAGGGAGCCAGACAAAATTTTTCATCTTGGTGTCAGCAATAAACAATCAATGATATCCTTTCTTTTTGGTAGACAAGCATTTAGAGTGGAAAGCTCCTCTCACTTAATAAAATAATTATTTTTCTAAGGGTGGGAGAACAATCTCATTTGTACATTTGCTCTTCTCTTTCAGCATGCAGTTAGAAATAAATGTGTAATAGCCTATTTCTGACTGAGCAGAATGCATCACAAGGTGAAGTGAAATGTAGAGCTTCCTATGGGATACATCCAGTTTGAATGCTGGAATGCCATCTTGATATTTTATTATTCACACTATCTCTTATTTTTTCCCCTAGAGGTGAAAACTGTCTCTTCCTTGTGCTGTGCTCAGTAACTGTCCTTACGCACTTGTGTGTTAGGTGACAGAGATGACTCCTCTGTAGTGCCTGAGTTTTGCCAGGAAAGGTTGTTCATTGAGATGGTGGTTCTGTTCCCTGTGGTTACCCAAAGGATGAGCTGTATCCTGCTTGATTTTCTTAATTTCAGGGAAGCAGAGCCAGCAAATACATAAAGGAAAAAACTCTACAAATTGAAAAAAAAAAATCTGCTGTTCACTATCCAAATTTTTTCTCTTGACACAGTCCTCTGTGCTGCTGGAATTGAGAATACTTCATGTACATGCTGTTATCTGACTACTGAGTCAAATTTCTCATAGACACTCAAAGCCTACCATTTTCAAGTACAAATTCATAAGCCATAAGCTGAAAGCACACAAAAAAAGTTTCTTTGCCCATTATTTTCAATAAAACTTGAATCTGTGGGAGGAATTGCAGAAAATTTGCAAGCTATACTAGTGAAGTAACTTTCTTCCTTTATTTTAAAACTGAAGCAAAAGAATGGAAATGTTTTTCTCCAGTAAGTTAACATAAAGACTTGGAAAACATGATCTTCAATGTTGTATCTTCCTGTAAAGTCCAGGCATTTAGAGGATCTTTGTTAAGTGTTGTGATGGTACATAGACTAGATAAAATACAGCTTTTGCAGTTGGCATCCCTGAAATACACGCCTGTAGACAAATGCATGCTGCATACTGCTTTTACCCTCTCTTGCAGTTCCCCCAGAAAATTACAAAAAGGAGGAGAAATGGATACATTTTACTTACGCATTCAAGTTCGGACAATAATGGTCTTTTAAGTTAAAAATATGAAGTATATAAAGAAGCATCAATGCAAAATTCTTTTCATCATTAAGTATAACAATTCAGAATAGTGCAGATTAGTAAATAATTAATCCTTTGATCTTGTTCATTGGCTTTTTATCTGACTCATGCTAAAGCTGTCAACTGTTACACATCTAAGAAAATATCGTATGCATTCACTAGAATAACAGGACAGAGTAAAATGAGTAGTTTTAGATAATTTAATTAGGTTATAGGGTTTTTAATATAATTCAGTAAGTATGTGAACTTTTAACTTGTGTTAACTCAATTTCCTCATGCTTTCATTTACCATTTGTTGAGGACATTACAGTGATTAGCCAAAGCCCTTCCAGCTCTTAATGTTCCCAATAAATTCTGGTTTAAATTGACTGTCACTTTCTCGCTATAATAAAGTAGGTATTTGACATCTCAGAAGGAACTCGCCTACCGACTATTACATTTTCTTTAAGAAAATTTTCCTAGTTCCACAAAATCAACAGAAGTATAGTTATACTAAAGATTGTAATTAGTAACAGAGCAGGTAGATGAGCTGGACAAGTACATTTTCAGAGTCTCATAATTTTTATTCTTTTGGGAAATTAAAATGATACAGCATGCCTTTTGTTTGACAAGCTATACAACACTATAATGGTATTTGTTTTGTTTTGTTACCAGTTATTAGCAGTTTCTGAACTCCCTCAGAAAAACCAAAATATCCAGCTTGTTAGCAATATATATTCACTGTGGTGAAATACAACTGCAACAGCAGTGTTCTTTTTCTGTTGGGTTCAAAGATTAGCGTGGGCCAAGTGCCTCGAAAGCCAATCTGCTAAATAGCACACTACAAATTCTGCAAATTTATGTATTACATTTTTCCAAAGGCTTTTCTACCTTTTTTTTTTAATTAATTCATGTTATTGTAAGATCTATTCATTACTTATTTGGTCAAGTAAAGATCAGAATGCCATATGGAAGAGAAAAACAGGAGATTCATAGCCCTAATTCTCTCACTTCCTTATAGTACTATGTATTCATATCACAGACATGTATCTCAAAAATATTTGTATTTTGCAATCATGGCCCACAGAGCACTCAAAATGTGTAGGCAATGGTGTACTACACCAGCATTTTTTTGAGAACAAATTCTGCCTTCATATGAACTCTGCATACTGGTGGAGTTTTTTCCACTATGACTTTTTCTTTCTTTCTATTTTTGCTCTCTCTCTCTCTCTAGTTTTCTTTCCCCAGACTCCACATCTTGATCTGATTTTCTGCCTCATTTCAACACTTGTGGTTCTCTTAATTAATCTCTGATTTATTTTCCAAGACAACTCATTTTGAAAAGTGACAGTCTTTTGTTTTTCCTTCCTGCTAACTAGATCTTGCTAATGCCAAGTTGAAATCTTCTTAAGTCTCTTGTTTTGGGTTCTCCATGGATTCAGATGAAGAACACAGCTCTCAACCCTGCAACAAATCCTTCCTCTACAGATTGTCTTAGTTTCTTTGTACTGTGCTATTTATCAATATATTAATCAAGCATCACAAAAATAGGAGCCTCCAGTTAAGTGCCTGTGTTCTTGGTTTCTAGGACCCTATTGTTCTAAAACACTGACCTCAATGGTAAAACTCGAGTGTTTAGCACTTTTCAAGTATCAGCACTACTATAAGGGGTTTCAATCTGGATTTAGAGCCTAAACCCAGGTTACCTTTTTTTTTTTTTTTTTTTAATTTTTCATGACCCTGCCCTAGTTTTGCCTCGTGGTAATTTCTCTTGAAAAAGTACTTTGACATCCGCAGTTCCTCAATCACTCTTATACCATTATCCATCCCCCATTAAAAACTATAAATTCCTATTCTCTCAC
The DNA here is from genome assembly GCF_963662255.1 of Cinclus cinclus. Taxonomy (NCBI): domain Eukaryota; kingdom Metazoa; phylum Chordata; class Aves; order Passeriformes; family Cinclidae; genus Cinclus; species Cinclus cinclus. The sequence goes on from NC_085050.1 coordinate 33,120,426, forward strand.
AAAAAATGTTTTTATATTCAATATTTTTATAGTTCAAAGCTTATTTATTTTTATGTGAGCCATTTTTCTTTCATGCCAATACAAAAGGAACTGCCTTCTGACATCTATCTTCTCTCTTTCTTAGCTTCAGCAACAATAAAATTTGTAATATTCTGCATGAATAAAATGCAACCAAAAGAAATGGTCTTGTGTCTTGTCTTCCCCCACACACCTTTTTAGCTCATAGAGCTTTACATCCAAAGCAGTATTTATCCAAAGATTTTGTATTAAGTAGCTGAAATTTCACAGAGTAATTATATAAACAAAAGAAATACTATTTTGAAATAAATCTATAAAATAAATTCACAACGTGGAATGGCATTTGCACATATATTTTCATAATAGTAGACTTTGGGAACACACAAGTCTTTTAACCCTCTGTCTGCTGTATTACTGTAGTAGAGCAAAGGAGAGTCAGACTATAAAGGCTTCAGAATGTTGTATTTATCTATTAAAGTATTTAGCACAAGGAGGAACTAACAGAAAAAGAAGACTTACCTGCAAACACAAAAAAGAATTTGCAATAATGTGATCTGGCTGCATGGCTGATATTTTTTATTTGCATTGGAATTTTAATTTTGGCAGGATTATCAGACTCAGAGCATATATAAAAATAGATCTTTTAAAATATATAAGGTCAAATTTTGGATGAGCTAAAATTTGATAGAGTACTTTAAGCTTTTTTACTGACCTTACATATGTATTTATTTTTATTCAAATCCTCGGTGTTTTGGTAGCAAGCAGAATCTTTAATTGCTGTGTATTTTTAAGGGAACTCTGAAAACAATCACTCCAAAAATTGGTTTAAAACAATAAAAATGCATCACAATTAAAATTGCTGATTCCATTCATAAATTTTAGCTATTATTCTTTTTCATTTTCCACTACGGTCCCATAATTTCCATTTTAAGAAGAAATAAACTGACTATCAATAAATACTATATCTTAAATCTCAGAACATACACTGCAATTGAAGAGGACTTAAGAGTTTGGTTTGTTGGCCATTAGTATGTTATTTGTCTACCTGGATTTACCTGGTCCATTTTGTCTTCAGCTCTGAGTGTAACTTTCCATAACCAGATCTACTTTTAAAGGATTAAAATTAATTTTCCAATTAAAAAGAGAGCAAAAACCAAGAGAGCAATGAAGTATGTAACATCTGTAAAATGGGTATGGTTCCTGCAATTTTTCAATAGCCAATAAGAAAAGGATACTAGGAGGGTGTTTGGAGGCTTTCTGTTCCTGGTGACCCTGATGCCTGGAATCTGCCTAGAAAGACTTTGATAATCATAAGGATTCAGAGTAATTTCTGAGGACAGAGTTCTGATGTAAAGACACCAGAACTGATTAGGTGTAGAGGACACAGGACTCACCTGACAATGGGAACTAGGTAGGAGAAGTTTAGAAAACACCCATCCAGCAAACAAAACCCTCTGCATAATGGGTAAGTGAAAATGAGCTTGCATGACATGAAATCTGTGAGCCCAATGTTTATCAAAGAGGAAAGTGCTATTCCTGCACTACTGAATAGCTAAATTATTTAATCTTAAGAGGTATCAAATTTTGCAGCAACAACAACTCAGCAGCTTTCCTGCCTTTATGCAAATAGAAGTATATAATCAGATATTAGAAACAGCACAGAAAATGAGAATCCTCACAAATATATGCTTGAAATACTGCTGCTTACAAATCTGACCCATATTTCACTGGGAAAATATTGTTAATAAAGTACACCTGACAAGTATGCAGGAATTACTGTATCAAATAAAATGATAACAGCACTGAACAGCACCATTCCTGAGCTTGGCAACAATGCTGTAAAGGAACTGCCCTTGCCTTTACAGCTTCCAGGAAGGTTTGAATGGGTACATTTTTTGGTATGCAAGACAGAATATAAACCTTAAGTATTTTGAGGCAAACCTTGATGATCTTTCTGTCAGAAAGACACTGCACAAGTGTAACACACACTTCTTAGAAGTAGAGTGAAATATGCTTTTTAACAATGTCTGTTTAACAATCACCTGTCTGTAAACAAGATGGGAAAGGGAGAACAAGATCTTTCCTCAGGTTAGAAGGAAACCAAGCTTCTTCCTAGAATCCAAGTAATTATGTCATGTCTGCACAACACCTATGACACGGGAGGGGAACTATGATCTACCATGTCAGTTTTAGGACAGCTGCATCTTGTATTTTAAAAAATGATGGATTTAGTATTAAAATCCTCTAGCATATTAATATATGTATTTGGCTTCTGCTATGCTTCCTCTTACCCTCCTGACATTTCAAGAGTTCTCTGCCAGATCTTAGAAAATGCTCTCCACTAAAAATAACTGCTGACATTAGCGAGGGGCATGCACTTATCACATTCAGAATAGGATTTTTCATATACACTTACTAGTGCTTTATAATTTTTGTAAACTTCAGCTCTGGTTGTTAAAAAATATAAAGGTGTTCCATAGCTGCATTAAAACAAACAAGTTAAGCTATTACAGTCGAAATAGTTCAACACCAATATATTGTGTTGGCGTTTTGGGTTTGTTACCTCATTATGTGAGCAACTCAACTTCTAAAGGAGAAATTCATGCACATTACTGAGTAACACAAATCTGGCTTCTCCTTTCTGACAAAGGGAAATAGAGGCTTATACATTAATTTCCTGCAGTCATCACTTAAACTTCACCCTAAGGCTTCAGGAACCCCTCACTTCTAGTTGTTAAATGAACTCTGAACTATAATGCTGCTATAGGAGCTCTACCCCTGAGCGTTGCAGCTCTATCCAGCTGTCACACCCAAGCTCGTTTCAGTTTGGTGTGGTTTGGATCTAGTTGTCTTACACAGTCATGGCAGAAAATTTATTTATTATTTAATGTCTGCAAAAGAGTATGACTGCTAATCAGTCACTAGGAGGCTGGGGCCCGTGCCCACCATGAAAAAACTTCAGTTGGTTTGCTCCAATACTTTGGAATTTTCATGTGTTCTAGTCGATACTGGTCCTCCAGCAATGTGAGGTATTTGCTACATGTAGTGACCAGCTTCTACATTATTTACCTGACACAGGGCAGAAGGAGCATCCAAATCACTGGCAGGCTGCCTGAAGACACTATGCATCTGCTGTGAAATGTTATGGAAGGAGTTCTGCAACTTCCTGCACAGACCCCATCTAATATTTGGTATATTAAGTTAATAAACTTCCAACCTGCTATTCAAATCCATCTGTTTTCCTCTCAGTCTTCTTTATATCTTAATCAACATTCAATCACAAATGTTATAAACAGAATCACAGATATTATATGTAAAAACTTAAACACTGAAAGGAAAAAATAATGAAGACATTTCTATAAATGTTTGTACAAATCTGGATACCATTTTGCAAAGAAGAGCTTTTTTATTTTTTCCTGAGAAGACTTTCTAATTCTCCTCTAATCACATGATAAGACTCAGAAACCTGAAGTTATGTAACTGCACTGATCCTAAGGTGAACAGGTCAGACACAGGGTGCCACCAAACAGAAAAATTCCTACTACAGGTAACACAAGGGGTCCACACGCTGTTAGAGTTTCATGGTGTATATCTGGTCAGCAATATAATATACCTTTTAAAAAAGTCTGCTTAAGTAATAAGGGATTATCTTAGCCCAGAGGGAGAGGAAGCATAGAGAAACTTCAGGTTACCTAAAATAGAAATATTTAGCCCATAATGCTCATTCTGCCATGGCTCCACCACTGCTGTGGCATCTGACTGACTCTATATTATTATACTGGAACCATACATCCTTCAGCACCTATTAGAAGAGCTGAAAATCAATACAAATAATAAAGGGTGCTTTTTTCTTTTTTTTTTAAATCAGGAGACTATAGAATACATGGAAACGGAATGTCTGCTTTCATTACATTTTTCTGACAAACATTTTCTCACTTCCCCATTAAGTAAAAAAGAAACCTTATTATTACCTTTGTCTAAAGTTAGAGTTCCTGAATTATAATACCTCATTTGCTGCAGAACACATATCAATTACTAATTCAGATTCTGAAAAGTGAATGAATTATCACATTCTTAAATAGATTTCACAGGAGATTAATATGCCACAGTTTCCTCTTCCCTAAATTTAGGATACAGACCTTCCTTCCTAACTGTGCTCCTTTAAGAGAAAAGATATGATTGGCTCAGTCAAGTAAATAAGATGACTCAGTGCTGTCTGTTATCTGAAAGTGTTAAGAACCACCACAAAAGAAGAAATCTGTCACAAAGAGTTAAACTGGAGGCGAAAAATTTTATGTAGCCTGGAACATATGAGACACCATTTCATTTTTACATCAGATTCTGTCTGTTCTGTACCAACAAAGTTACATATAAACATAGCTGAAATACAAAGCACTTTCAGTTGAGTTCAAACTGGAAGAATCTTCTTGATGGAGCTTATCTCAAAATCAATTGAAGTCCAAAGTGTCTACGCAAAACCATTAATCTCAGAATGTGTCTAAACACTATCCTGGAGACAGGCTACAATTTACAGTTCTCTGTGACAGGCAAATCACTGGTAGAGTCCTGTCATTTAACCCCAATGATTTCTTTGGTAGGCATGGAAGGAAAGGTTTTCATATTGCCCTGTCATAGAAGGGCTACAGAATATGTCAACACTATAACTTTGCATAAAAATTAAAGCAATATACAGGCTTTGCAGTTATGAAAAAAGATCAGCAAGGTGGGCTTTCAGATCAGTGTCATTGAAAAAACTCACTACATGAAGAGAGCTTTGACATTTTGGGGAGGGGGGGAGATATGGAGGTGTTTTTGCAGCCGGTTTTTGCTCTACATATTTTAACTGCAAGATGCTCTCTAGTTTTATATAAGCCCACAGTGCAGTTTCAATCTCTGCTTACTTAATGTTGCATGTTTGCTAGCAGTAGAGAACACCAGCACGATGGTCAATCTTATCTGCTCAATAAACACAAATCTTGTCAAAATTCTAAAGGTCCCAGATGCATTAAATTTGAATTATGCTTATTTAAAGGGAACAGTATCTTCAGATTCACAGTTTAGGTGCTTCACTTTAAAATGTGTTTCATCATCACAAATCAAAATCTATGTAACCTAGAAACTGCCTTAAAGTTTGCAGGTATTCCCAATATGTTTTCTATACAGTGCTTTCAATTGCCTTCACACACATCTATTTAGAAACTGTTTTGCAAAACACAACGAGCCAAAGTGATTATTAGTTTTAATTTTGCACCTGGTACATTACATTTGCATTTGAAAAAAATGTTTCAAGATACATAAATGAGAAATCATACTCCACACCTGCCATCATTGCAACTCTTTTTTGTGCAGTGTGCCAAGTAATTATGTTCCCATTGTGTAAAACTCTTTGTTTACAACTGTGTTGCTGGAACATTACCTAAGAGATACTACTGCTGGGTGATAGAAAAAACTGAGTGCCAGAGAGACACACATGGAATTCCCAAAAGTAACCTGGTGCTTCCTAACTTGACTTACTCTGATCTGCCTGCAGAAAGACTTACATCAGCTTTGAGGGACATACATGGAAGCTATGGAATTGCATTTTCCTTGCAGGCCAGAACTGGCAGTAAACTTACCAACGAAGGAGACCTGGGGATAAACAGGAATTCCTGTGTGCTTAGAAAACTGGGCAGTTTGGCCTCAAGAGTGGCTGTAGGTAGAGCCAGCCCAAGGAGACACAAGCCATGCACTTCTCAAGTGAGCAGAAAGTGGTGTAAGGATCAAGAAACAAATCCGGGTATCGGACGGAAGAAGAAGAGAAGAGACCTTTAGTTCTACTTGTTAATGTTTGTGACTTTCAAATATATGTTTAGATTTATCTTCTTTATTACTCACACACATTCATAATCGCAAACCTGGTAATCAACTCATCAGCACCTGAATTTGGTTCAATCAACACTGAAAAATTCTACCAGACTACAACATTCACTACCTTCTGCTCAAGTCTGGCCAGATAGAAGTAGAAATTATGCAAGATTTCTTTAGATCTAAGACAAAAGACTTCTAAGACTTCTTTAGATTTAAACAAAAGAAATGTTGCCTACATACTCACAAATAACAGTATGGTTTGACCCAATCTATAACAACTCCGTATTTCTCTTCTCTGACAGGCAGACATATATTAATGGAACTCCTATTTGGAAACTCTCAGAAATTAAACTCTGCTCCAGTTATGAGAGTAAAAACAGACAAAAGCCTTCATCCAAACCCCATGAAAGCAACAATGGCACCAGTGGGGGGACAGGAACCAATTTGTTTAGATTCAGCATCTAAGTTTAGTAGGCAGAGCAAATCATTTAAAATGAACAGATGAGGAATAACAAGTATTTTGCAGTATCAGTGATAAGCACATAACAAAAGCTTTGACCATTAATCCATTAGCACCTGTTCATTCAAAATTAGCTATCCTTAATTAATGATAATAGTATATTTTTTAATACTTTTGAGCTTTGTTAAGCTATCAATATTAAATTAGACAATCACAAATACAGTTAACTACTAATTAAAAAAATAATCAGCAGCATTCTGCAGCAGGTGAGGTGTTATTACCCTTAAACTAGAAAAATACTATAATTTTTACATTTGAAAACAAATTTTCATAGCAACTGCCTGGCATTGTCCCTTGCTCGGTGAACTTTGTACAGCATACCTGAGTCATGTAAAACTAAGTTGTCACATCCTGTCAAAACCAATATTTTCTTCAAAGATTGAGATCTGAAGATTGCGTGTAGAAGAACTGATTGCACTTGTAAATGGCATGGATTACAGAAGGCACCTATTAGCATTTCTGCATACCAGTGTAATCCAGACACCTCAACTTTGATTATCATCACTGCAACATATGGTAGTTCTGAGCCCTCCCTATGAAAAAGCCCTTAGTGTGGCTGAACTCTTACAGAATGTTCACTAATCTGGACAAAAGCCCATTAGGGCCAGGGCCTTTACATAATTTTAATTTTCATTTTGTAGACTGTAACTCCTTAGTTCTATCATTCCATTTTTCTCAGCTTCAGGTTTTCTGTGTGCATGAAATTCCCCACCGTAACCTTAAATTATTCTGTCCTTCTGGTGTTCAGTGACAGTCTCTGAGGCTTGAGCTTTATTCTCCTTCAGGGTTCATTCTTCTTCTAAATACTCATCATCCATTGCATTCTATAAAGAGAGTTCCCAGCAGTAGTTTTTAAAATAAAAGAGAAAACGTTCAGTATCTGAACATTTAAGGCTCTAGTGTCAGTACCTGGAATGCCTCCTGTTGACAATGATGGTTATCACTGGGGGCAACTGAGATCTGTTCATTCTGAACTGTCTTCAGAAATCAGCCTTATCTGATTGTTCTTTCAGATCAAAAGAAATAGGAAGACAAAGTAAGCTGTGCATATTCTTTCACTCTGCACTTTGTTGTTAAAAAAGGAGGAATCCCACTAGGACCCATAAACCACTTTTAGATATCACTAATCTTTGCTATGGATTTCTATATTTCCATTTATTGTCAGCTTACTTACTGGATTTTTATATTTTAATGACATAGTGCCCTGTTAGGAATTATTGTGAAAAACATATAACAAAATCTAGATAGACAAAAGAGCATTTATTGCTTGAAGGTAAGTGACATGTAATTCTCAGCATTTACATCTGAGATTAAACCATTTTTTCCACATGACAGAGATATATTCAGTAACAGAAATACTTGCAAAGTCTCCATAATCTCACCTGGAGTTTCTGTACTCAGGCAAGGCTACCCTATTTTTAGATATCTGTGGAAGGTAGCTTGTATTGCCTCTTACAGCCTCAGTCACTAAACATAACTACTGTCATCAACTGCATAGTGAGCAGACCAGGCGAATACCATCCTCCATTTTATTTTTTTTTCTTTCAAAAACAGCATAGTTAACTGACATTGTTGCTGACAATTGGTGTGCAAAACACTACGTGTCAAAGTTCCACTTAAAAAAACCCAAATTGTAATGGAGCTGTGCAGTCACACTGAGCTTCACATGTGCTGGAGTTACAATTTTTGGGGACTTTCCCAAAACTCAGTAGGACCCTGTTGAAGATCTCTATTTTTATATAAAAAACCATTACCTATGTGACTGGTTCATAACATATTAATAAATTAGCATATATTCTACACTGTTTTGTAGTGTCCGACACAGCTATTATCAAGTGTATTACAATTTTAGCATAGAGTTTTGTACATCTGGACTTCGGTTCTTAATTTATATACTGCTGAAAAATTCTTGGGGAGTCTCAAAATAGCCAACCAGTTCCCTAATTTCTAGCGAGTTTCACCTGGTTCATTGACTTGTGTCATCCAAATGATCTCTTCTTATTTGTTTTTCTCTATTAAAGGGAAAATCAGATCCATCACCGTCTTAATGGCATCCATAAACCTGTTCATCTTTCTGTTTGTATTAATATAATGTTAAAATGAACTTTGTGAACAAAATTTGTGCAGTAGCCTCAAGCATACTGAGCCAGCACAAAGCCTCTTCTTGATATCTGAACTGATACCTGAACCTGAGACCAGTTTGCCATCAACTCAGAAAGAAGTGTAGCATGCATGGAAATGTCCTTCCCCATCACTGTTAAATGAAGAATATGACTCAAACCTCTTCAGAGTTGATCTGGAGGTCAAATTTCCCTTTCAGAAAACTCTACCCCTTCCTACAGAGATTGTTAAACTACATCAAAAAATCAAAAATTCAAATGTTGTTTCTTATTTTACACAGAACATACAGAAATCACAATTTATTAAGACAGAAGCAGAATGTTTGGGTTAAAAATACAGTCCTTCGTTCTTTCAAGAAAAATACTCACTTTGTTCTTTCAAGAAAAATTGAGTTCTACTAGCTTCTGGTTCAGCTCCAAGTACCAACTTCAGGTTTTCTTGATATCTACCCTTTCTGACTTAGCTCACTTGGTCTATTCAAGTTAGATGGTTTCAATAGACTAAATACAGTATAAAAATCTATCACAAATTAGCCTTAAAAAGTTGTTCAGAGAGCCATAACAAACCACAAGAAAGAGATTTTAGTCTCTTGAAAGAAAATAAAATGTTTTTTGAAACAATAGTTCATTGGCTTGAAAATAATTGTTCTTTTTTATCTAGCACACTACTCAAAACACCTACACCCTAATTAATTCAACTGCATTCATAATATATGACAAACCCCAAGTTCTATTCAACTGTAAACATTTTTTTCCTGAAAAAAATGCAGAATTTTCTACATAGAAAGTAAAGCATTACTGTTTTACTATCCAGTTAGTATAACTTTTTTACAGAAGGGCAATGACAACATACTCTAGATTTTCACACCTGGGATATTTACTCTCTGATACTGGACTGAATACCCTCTCTATCAATGTCAACAAGCCACAGAATTAAAATAAAGTTTTGCCAAACAGTAAAAGGTCCTAAAAGGCAGTACTGAAAATCCTGGATTGTGCTGATGTAGAACTTCCCTAGGCACAGTACTTTTCCCCACTGCTCTGTACTCTGAAAGGGAACCCATGGTTTCACCTGTTATCTCTGCTAATGCACCAAAGGAGAGTCCTACCAATAAAGACAGAAATAGTTCCTCAGGACAAAAGCAACTTTTCATGTTTTAAGAGGAAAAAAAAAAAAAAGAGAGAATCACAGTATCATTTAGGCTGAAAAAGACCTTTAAGATCGAGTCTAGCTGTTAACCCAGCACTGGCAAGCCCCCACAAAACCATGTCTTTAAGCACCACATCTGCAGTGGATATAGTTCCCAGAACACTTCATAGTGAGTCACTTGATGATGTGTATCCATTAGGGCTTCCCTGCCTTAGCACTATCTCTGCAGCTGCCTCTTGCTTGTGGCTATACCAGCAGGTTGTTCTGAGGCTCAAGAGTAAGGGCTGATATCCATTTTCTGCTCCAGTCCCAAGAGGTTCAGGATCTTGATCTCATTGCAAAACAGGAATGTGGCTTAGGAGTGGGTTTCCACCTGAGCTTTATAAAGGAGGCATCTCTTTATTCTGCCATTAAACAGGTTAAGGACCTGCTTAATAACCTCACAAAATTAAGCTAATTACTGATCAAACATCTCTGGACACTTTTGATTAAATATATGATGTTGATTGTGATGACAACAGACTAAAATTTAATAGCTTCAATATCTTCTTTGCCGTGAGAGACTGAATTAATAAATTAATACATCTCCAGGAGAGGTTTTCAGCAGGGGCTGGAGGTACACCAAATTCCCCATGACTAAGAATGTTGAAAAAATTTTTCTTGACATGGTGGAATCTGACAAGCAGAGGAGAATCCTGGCTCCAATCCACATTTCCAGAAGTATTTACATAAAATACTGGGCTAAATCATGATCCTTTCTCCTACTGCTCAGAATTTGAGAATACAGAAGTTTTCCCACTTTCAAGGAAATACTTTTTATAAAGATAGAAACTAGCACCATCATTAATGCCATCTTGGATTTTGAATGGGAAGAATGAGAAGTAATCTGTTCAGAAAGATAATAATGTCCAGGAATTCGGGCCTGTGAGACTTCCAGGCTGAACTTGATTTTTATCTTGAACCTTCAGAGAGGGACCTCAGCTTTGAGGGAAGAGAAGATTTCAAACTCTTCTTCAACCACTTCCGAACCATGGCTAAGATTTTTTTCTTGTTTGACAAATCATTTCTTACATTCACAACTAAAATGCCAAGCAGTCTAGTTTTGTGCAGAGATGATAGAAATGTTTAAAAATATAAAAACATCCATCCAGTGCCATGCTGACTGACTGTTGTGAGAAGATGACAGTTCAAAAGACTGAGTATGATACCTGTTCATTTTTTTTGAGAACAACTTAAAAAAAAAGTATTTCCTCTGGCATGCCTCTCTACAGCTCATAAATATAGGTAGCCTGACAAAAGCTTGATAGCAATGTTCAGCATTCATACCTGCATTTAAACACAGTAATCACAGAGATGCTTAACTGTAGAAAAAAGGAAAGCAAACCACAAAACAAAAGAATAAAGTACGTGTAGTACCACCAGGGAGATGGGCCTACTATCAGCTGGGAAGTCACCTCTGATTCTCTTATCAACAATGCAAGGACCTGGGATGCTGTAATATTTAGTGCATAGACAGAGTTAAGTTACAACATGAGAGCATAAGTCACTGTAAAGTCACCTACCAAAGGACTAATGCCATGGATGTGCAAAAAATGTATACAACACAGTGGAAAGGATAAGCTCTTTGTATTGGGTGAGAATATTGCAATCTTAACAGACACTCGACACTCATGTACATTGTCATGAAAGGAAAGTAAGAAAGGTTTTGCCAATAATTACTTCTGCCATAAAACTTTACCATCAGAACATCTGTTAAATCTAGAAATCTACTAAAAACACAAACTTTAGCACAGCATACAGCACCATTTGCCTCTCCTGAATACAATTAATACAAAATGCTAGTATTTAAGCTGAAGCGATGAAAATAAATGATCGCAAGAAAAGTAATGATAAAAACTGTGAACAAAGACTTCTACTGAAATTAATGTTTTGTACAGAGTTATTGATTTTAGCTTCCTTATTTACCATAGTAAAAGCTCATAAGATAATGGTCTAGAAGAACAGGGATTTAAACATATTAAAAAATTGCAGGACTCTTTTTTTTATCCCTTTAGTTGAGGTTTAGACTGAGGACTTACATTATTGGGAACTGCTGACAACTGCAGAAACACAGACTTACTGGGAATAATGCTACAGGGCTTAGCCAATGAAATAGACCTGGAAGCCATTATGGGGAGTACAAAAGAACCCCCAAAAAACAGGTGCATCATCACAGGACAGCTGCTGCAGCAGCAGCAAGAGTACTGAGGGGCTGGTCACATCTTTCAGGACACACAAAGCATCAATATTGTACCAGCCTTGGAAATAATGTAAAGCCATTATTTATTCATGGCTTTAGGTTTAATGATGTAGAAGAAGAAAGGAGTTCAATTGTACTCAAACAACAACAACAACAACAACAACAACAACAACAACAAAATCACAGCATAACTGTATGTCTCTGATGATAGCTTTGTGTAAGAGAAGTAAAATCCATCTTCTGCGTGACTGTTGGTGAGATCATGTATGTGAGCATTCACTCAGCAGGGTATGCCAGTCACATGGAAGATACAATGGCCTGGTACTTACTTGGAGATCATAATTTTTTTTTAATATTATCTTTTGGAAATAAAAACTATGTTTATTTAGTTTACTTAAGATGCGTGCCTGTGTTGCTGTCCTCATGTGGTTGAGATTGTTCCCCTTACTGAGTAGGATACAGTAAGTTACAGGTGAATTAGAGAAAACTGCAGTAGGGGACATTTAGATTTGTAAAATCAAACTGGATTCCTTTAACCTGTAATGGTCAAATGGACAAATGGAAGATTACATCTCACATCGGTCCATTTTACAAACACATGCTAGTTTTGTCTTTCAGGTCTTATCCAGGGATACATTTGTGTTTCTACACAAAAGCAATTCCAAACAGTAGCAGGTACAGATGTCACAAAAATAGTCTTTTAGCTTCTCTCTCACAGGAACATTACAAAACACAAATTCATGTTGGTTATTTTAGTTCAAGTACTTATTCCAGGGTAAAAGAGAAGAACCTTCAAATAACTAAAAAGAATTAGAAGGTATGACCACTGCTCCCAAGTTTCACATTTTTACTAGAGTACCCTATATACAGCCCTTCCAAAGTGGAAAACAGACTAAATTAAATGCTAAAAAAGCAAACAATTAAGGCAATGTATTTCAGTAGTGTAGGTATCTGAGAAAACAAACAGCCAACCAATACATATTCTTAAATATTCCGCTGAACCAGAATTACATATACAGCCCAGAACAAATGGAGCATACCTGCAGTTCTCTACATGTAATTTTTCTTACTGAAATGAGCATAATCTAATCTAACGATACTTGGTCACAAACCACATTTGACTAAAACAAAAGCAAATTTAAGAACACATCTGTATGTATATTTGAAACTATAAGTGTTATTCTGGACATTTTTACTGCTTATCTCTCTTATGGCCATAATAAGCACAAAGTAAGATTTAACTTTTTTTTTGGTTTTGCTAGGAAAATCACATTTAGAACCTACAAATCTTTGTTAGTAAAAATTTTACCTACCAGTGCAAGTCCTAAACTATATTCTGATAATAAAACAATAAGGATGACTAATACTGCACAGAGGAAGTACATGAAAATATGAAAAGTGTCCATCCATTCTAGACCTATATTTCAATATTAATTAGTTAATATTAAAAAAAATGGTCAGTAGCATAATATGCAACATTAGAACTGCAAATATCTTTATATCTTTTCTTGGTAGTATCTCTTATCTCACAGTTTCATGAATGAGATACCATGCCCCTCCTTACTTATGCAGTCCTTTTGTCAGATAGGAAAAAATAAATATATTACTCAGCAATTAAAGCACACATTTAAATTAAATATGACAACATAACTAGGAAATGAGAAAAGGATAAAAGCTGATAGAAAAAAGTCTGATAATGAAGCCTCTAGTTCTGATGACTGATACAATATCTAAAGCCTTTTACAGGGTAGTGAGATTTTCATTCTTTTACATAGAATGAGAGAAAGTGAGAAGGGGGGGAGACAGGAAGAAGAATCTGTGGTCTGTAAATGATCAGCACAAAAAATAAATTACGGTCAAGTAACTGAACTTTTCTGATGTGTAAATTGAATCATTCCCACACGCTGATGTTTTATAATTAAAAGACCCTTTTCACTGTGGGAAATTTTGCTGAATTTTGTATTAAAAGAAGAAACAAACCATCAGTCAGGAGGAGGTAGGGGAACTCAAAGAGCTCAACCTATTAAACTTGAAGAGAGTAGTTGAATTCTGAATGACTTGCTCTAGGAAACTGTAGCTCTTTTAAGGCAGCTACTGTAAAAACATTAATGAGCAGAACACGTTTCTGATCGCTGTTCTAAAATCTTTTGTAGTCATATAGAAGAACACACACTCCATTTGGTGTCACAAGATGCAGAATATGGTTGTAAATGAACTCTTTTTGTAAGGTTCACAAGCTAGAAATTACTTGACTTTGGTTACCATTGAGAAAAATCACTGAGCTAAAAACCAAAGGAAGAAAACCCAAAGTCCACGTACTTGCTCAACACAGTGCAGTTGCTAGGTATGTACTGATCAGACAGGTTCAGGTTTCCGCACAGCCAGATTGCTGCCAAATTCAAACATTTTTGAGTGGACGCTATTTCAGAGTTTTGGGACTGGATGTGCTTTCAGATGAGTTGAGATCATGGCTACAAATTGCATTTTCAACTTATTAATCTAAAGAGGGGCATCATACAAAGCATCACAACATGGCACACACGGGCAACAGTATCTACTTGTGGAAACTCGAGAAGGCTTATAAGACAATAAGTCATTTTGAGAAATTTGTAATTTATTCAATTATGTTCTATCCTTGATGAGTCTGGTAACAGGGTGGAGAATTTATCACCCTGGATTTTCCTTCTTTCACAAGCCATTTATGTCTGTTAAAGTTTGTGCTCTGTGAATTTCTCCCTACTTATAGTTTTGGTGTACACTGCTATTGCAGCAACAATAAATGAGATACAGCAGCATAAACTGTTGGTAATGGACAAGTCAGTAGAAGACTGTACATACTTCTGTCAGTTACACAATGGTGTGCCATTACATAGCTCCCACCAGACACTAAGGCTGTAGGGTGTTTCATCTTACCTTCAGCTTTCCATGTGAGTGGATCTCTAATGAGCCAGGAATCTGCAATAAGAACAGATATGAAGATTTTGGTCAAACATTTTTATTTTGTAATTGTTTAATGATCATTATAGAATACCTCAGTACCTGTCTCAAATCAAGACAGGATATGATAGATGATAATATTTTCTCTTCATTATGATTTTTCTCTTTGCATTGTGATATATGATGTGGTCATACACTGCGTATCTTTCCTAAAGTCTAAATGAGATGCAGAGTATCTGTAATAAAATATTTATTATAGCTACTGCTGGACTGACATGTTACTACACTTGTAAGATGCAATTTTATTTCTCTGAACCATATGGAAGTGTTGATTGCATGTTGAATACTAAATGCAGAAGTGGCATTTCGGAGATCCATGCTCACTGCACCTCATTTACTTTCACATATGATTCCTTCAGGTCACACATGAAAATGTTCTTTCCTTTCTGTCACTGTGGGAAACAGCGTTCTGAGAATTTAAGAGAAAGGTCTACCTAACTTCAGCACAGCTGACATGAATTTTCAATTGCAATTTTGTTGATGTATGAAACAGCAAATGTACTATAAATCCCACTGCTATAGCTTCGCAAAGCCAACGTATTTAACAGTAATAAACATAAAACATATGGAAAAGATAATGATTTGCCACAGACATAATGGCACTTAGAATATATACAAAGAGCTATTTTCAGACAGTATTTTTAATAAGCATTGCAAGCTTACAGTGTTCTGGAGTAAACTATAAAATGATTTTCGATTTTAATAATCAGGAAATTGGGAATATTTCACATATGAGGATGGAGCTTTAGTAAATTAAAAGGATGCACGGAATACATCCCTTACTACTAACAAAAGTATCTGAAAATCTTGTTTAATTCTTATCTTTCCCACATTCCAATGAAGTTCACATTGTAACATCTGCCAAAGGGGAAGCAGAAAAAGATACAGTATATCTTGCAATGAACAGCCACAATGTTTTGTTTCTAGAACTCCTCTTCAAACAAGAATCCAAGCAGAATACACAATTTTTCTCTCAGCCTTTAAGGAAGCTGTGATTTTGCCAGTGATAAGAATAAATTACGATGATGGCTGGAATGTGAAAAAAAAATGCACACTTCCTGTAATTGTGTAAAGCTTTTTCCCCATGACAAAATGTTTTCATTTTATCATGCTGTCAACATTTTAAAAATATGGTGTATTTCACCTATATTTTTTTTTTTATTTCAAACAAAATAGGTCAAGTGTAAAAGCTGAGCATTTCCTGGGATTTTTTTTTAAAGGTATGTGTTCAACTCAGTGACCCAGGAATTAGAAGGAAGAGTATCAATATGATCCAAATAAGGGTAGTGTGCTTGTTTTGTCTAGAAGTATTTTCTGGAAATAATTTTCTTTACAGTAGCTAGCATCAAGTCAGCTGGCAATGCACAAGGATTTGGATGATAGCTGACCAAAGGGATATTCCACCATATCAGATTATGCTCAACCAAAAAAAAGCTGGGGAAGGAGAAGGAGGAAAGGATGATCAGAGTTATGGTACTCTCTTCCCAGAGAGCTGTTATGTATGATGAAGCCTGGATTTCTTGCAAATGGCTGAACATCTATCTACTGATGAGAAGTAATGAATGAATCCCTTATTTGGCTTTGCTTGACCTCACAGTCCCTGCTGTACCTATTAAATTGTCTCTGTCTCATGAGACATTTGACTTTTACCCTTCTGATTCTCCTTCCTGTCTCACCTGGGGACAGTGAGCGGCTGCAGGGAGCTTGGCTGCCTACCTGGGTTAATCCAGAACAAGCAGGAAAGCAATTCTATTATATTGTCTCCAAATTCCTGACAGGCAGTGATTAAGAGGATAAGCATCCTAATTTTAACTTCTGTAAAACAGACTCAGATCACAAGTCTGATTTTCTCTACAGCCTGAAAAGTGGATATATATTGGATGTGTGCATGCAAATTCTATCAGAACCACAAAAAGCATTTCCTATGGTATCTGTAAATACAAAACTAGATAATAAAAGTCAATGAAAACTCTCCCACATATTACTGAGGCACATGTCTCTCTAAGTTTAAATCCTGGATTGTAAACATTTTTTTTTCAAATATATGTGTAGACATACATACAATTGAATATACAGCTTGACTGTACAAACAACATAAACATGAAAGATTATAAATACTAAAAATATAATTGCAGCAATGTAAGGGCACAGTACTGAAAATCTAAAGTCTCAATACCAAAAATGTTCTAAGGCATGGTGAACAGTTGCCACATCATTGAGTCACACCTTGTGACTGGTATAAACATTGTGTTTGGTATAAACACAACTACAAAACAAACAGACTTGTACCTAACCTCCCAAGCAAGTGTCTAAGCATTCTTATCTGTGTCATCAGAGCATCTGCACCAAAGACCTTAAAAAAGCCTGCCCTTGAACTCCAGACAGAAAAGAGCTTGAAGGCAAACCTGAAATGTTCATCCTTGTGTTTTCTATTTATGTTATCACTTGCAGGAATAATTTCTAAGGTGTGGCTTTACAACTGTCAATAAAGTATAAGAAAACACAGAAAGCTTTCTATCTCTGCTCTCTTGAATATTTCCTTTTTCCTAGATTTAGATGATCTTGTGCTCAAAATTCTTACCTTCATGATTCCATTTCTTAGTGCTTAACTGTCCTGATTCACTTAATGAGCATTTCTGAATATATTCTTAGCATTGCACACTTGAAAGTCAAGCTTGGTGACACTCACTGCCAACATATTTAACTCCCTTTGATGCTCTGATCTTCATTTACTGGAGCGTGATCAAAGAGTGCTGCCCTCAGAAACACGGGAAGGAAAACTGGAAATAGCAGCCAAAATGCAACAAATAGCAACACAGGCTCATCCCCAATCAGCTCTAAGGTGCTCAGATGTGGAATTCATCAGTCTCACCTGATTCATTCCAACTAACCAGGGTGTTGGTTTTAAAAGGAAATGTACTCTTTGGCAGTTAATCTACAGCAGTTCAGCTCATGCACAAGCTCTCACAGCAGACCTGGGAAAAGTCTCCCAGCATTGTGGAGGGCACTGGTACGTTAAGTAGCCAATCTTCAATGAGAAAATTAAAATTGCACCCAATTGTTCCTAACTATGTTCTGGAAGAATACAACAGAAATTAATATACGATGACTCTGGTTTAGGCAAAGGGTAGCAATAGCTTTGCCTCCCCTCAGATGCCTTCCAGAATGCAGCAGGTCTCAATATAGAACATTTGGAGTTAGGCAATAGCATTGTTTTCTAGCAGACAACTAAACAGTGATTCTTGCTCACCACTCATCAGTGGAATATTTATTACACATTCTCAGATGAAGCCTTTCATCCCAGGGAGAAAATGGAAAACAGAAGAGATGGAAAACATCAATTCTATTTCATGTAAAAAAAAAAAAAAAAAAAACCTCAAAAAAGCTTATAAAACTTTATTGCTGCCTGTCAGATAAAACACTGAAATGATCCAGTACCTCCTATCTGTTTGACTATCAACTTTAAATATCTACCAGCTTGGAACTTGAGTGGTTATATTGCTACATTAACATCTAAGAGAAAGCATGTATTATTTTGAACTGGGGAAGAATACCTTGCACATCACAAAAATAGTTTTCAGTTTCAGGACACTGAACTGCAACTTCATCCTGTTTTGCTCAGTTTTATGTTGAGATAAAAGGGTAGTGAGTTTTCCAATACAAGCATTCTTTCTCTGTCTTTGTTGATAAGGATTCCTAAAAAGTCAAAGTAACAATGACTCAAGTGTTTGTAAATTGACGAGTTAGCATAAGGTAGAGCTGATGTTGCTATCTAACAAACAATCTATGGCACAGAAATGAAGCAGCTAAGTACCTTCTCACAAAATGGCACCCTCCACATAGAACAAGTTATAAGGAACAGAACAGATTGGGCTAGACACTATCACCAAACTGAAGAAGCATCCTGACTACTTCTGTGAATAGTCCTCCCTTCTAAGTTGTATTTAAACCATGTTCCTAGATGCAGCTGGGAAAAGTCCTGAGCCAAAAATAATGTAGAACATTTTTATTTATTAGTTTATTGAAATGAATCATTGGCAAATTGATCCAAAGTTCTTAGTAACAAACTAATTATAAACAAACAAAAATTGTAGTTCTACAGAGAATAAATAACACCAGGTTCTCAGAACCAACCTTATTCAGTATGGGTGGATAGCCCTTACAGCCTGTTATGCTTAGCAATGATCTGTTGCCATAATCCCAGAGCAGTGCCAGGAATCAGGGACCACAGTGGCAATAGAAGCTCTGTATGTAAAGGACTAGATCTGATGTAAAGGACTAGCTCTGATGTAAAGGACTACCTAAAACCAAAAGGCAGAGTGATAACCTGAGATCTTAGAAAATCCACACAGGTCAAATTCACGTAAAACTTACAATAAAAATACACCAACATTTTAAAAAGATATAGTTATAGATAGATATTATTTGCAAAAAAAGATATAGCTATAGATAGATATTATTTGAAAAGGTACTTTAGAATGACCCTGCTTAAACAGGGACCAGATGGCTCACTGCAGCCTCTTCCAACTTTATCCATTCTGGGATTCTGTGATATCTATCTATCTATCTATCTATCTATCTATCTATCCATCCATCCATCTATCCGTCCATGGATGTATAAGACTATAATCACGCATATAGTTTATAGAACAAACATAAATGGAAAAATATGTATAAAATACTATGTATAACTAGATATTTATGTCTATATATTTGTATAAATCTAGTTTTATACACCTTCAATTATATATAATATACAGGATTGTTCTGTACAAAATTCTTACATTGTTGTTTGTGTGAAAAAAACCAAACATACTCTGTAGCCACATTTTTTTATAACCTTCTCACAGTAAAACCCAATGACAGAACAGTATATTAGTAATTATGATTTACCACCTTCTACACAACAACGCATTTTTTATTTAATTGCAACAGAAGTATATCTATAAGATCTCTACGGAACTTCAACATGCTGTTAATTAATTTGGTTATTAACAGCGACGTGTATTCACTAGAGCTCATGACACTAAATCTGAACGGTTTTGAAAGACAGCCTTGGAATATGCAACATCATAACCTTAACATGTAATTACTTAGAAACTATGTACTTCACTCATGCTGCTGGGGGTTTTTTTCTTAAAAGGTTGTTTAGTGCTTTTTCTATGTCTATGATACCCTTTTCCACAGAACAGACTCTTAACATATTATTTTCGTGTTCACAGTAATACTGGTAAAACCTGCTGAGATGCTATGAAGATGCCAGCTACCTGTCATACATGCTTAAAATAATTGGTATCACAGGAAAAGTGACACGAGAAGAAGAACCCTTAAAGAACAGGTCTCTCTGTGATATAATGCAAAACATATGTTAAAAATATGTGCAATAATTAGAGCACTGTGCATCTGTCTTCAAACCTGGCACAGCTGAGACTATTTGTAAGTATGAAGTTCATGCTACGTTATGGGCTCTTTTGAACAAAAGACCTCTTTCTTCAACTGTATGTTCACCCATACCGTGCAGATTTTTCACATTATCCCACACAAAGCCCATTATCCAAACCAAACAGGTAAACAGACCATATTTTTGCTATGAAATATCTACTGGATTTTTCTTAATGGAAAATAAAGAGTAAAGCATGGAAAAAAAAGAGGGTGAAGGTAGAGTTTAAGAGCACAAGGGATATTTAACTGCTTAAATTATTGTGAACAATACTACAATAATTTATACACTTCTATTAGGTTTTCAACAAAGCTCCGAATAAGCATAACCTAAAAATGTTCCTCATCTTTTCAACATGGATTTATTTCTTAAAGAGAAGGACTTTTTTTCTGTTTACATGGAACACTTTTTTTTGCTGCTGATGCCATTATCTGGCAAGGTTTTACATGCAAAAGTCAATATATATTTTTAAAAAGTCAAAAGAGGACTGCATATGAGAAGGCAATGTTGAGGAATATAATGAGTGCATCTTTACTGTACTTAAAGTAGTATCATGATAATTATTAAATACAAAACTATCTTTTCTGCCCATCCCTTGATTGTGCATTCTATAGATCATGATGAATATTCAAATGAAGCCAAGACCAGCCAATGTGCATAGTGTGATAAGATGGGCATATATGACCATACATTACCACTGAATGCTTAGCAGAATAAATTTTAGCAGTTTTGAGAGAATATATTTGAAAGCCAGTTGTCAGAGAATTTTAGTAATCTAAAACATCTAAAATCACAAATTATTGTCAATTAAATGGGGTATGGCTTTTAAAGGAACTCTATTTCACCAAGGACTAATCAAATAATTACTTTTTCAATAAATTCTGAGATTAAATTCTGTCCCTGGAAAAGCAGTGCTATTAAGAAAAGACAACAAGAAGCTGAAAATCATGTTCAGCAATATCAAGACCCCTGCTATTAACCCCAGTGCTGATCCCAGGCCAAGTATGCAACATTAAGTGGTTTTTGTCCCCTCAATCCAGCTTCTGGCATCTGTGAAAGTGGTACATTGATTTCACCAGTTCCCGTGTCTACACAAGACATATG
Source organism: Cinclus cinclus (assembly GCF_963662255.1). Classification (NCBI taxonomy): domain Eukaryota; kingdom Metazoa; phylum Chordata; class Aves; order Passeriformes; family Cinclidae; genus Cinclus; species Cinclus cinclus. The sequence goes on from NC_085050.1 coordinate 33,141,861, forward strand.
AACACACAGTAATTAACTCAGACTCTTAAGTGCTATTCTAAAATGCAAAACTTTCTTCTTCCATTACAGATTCACAAGTCGTATTTTTTTCTATTATGCCTTATCTATGTTTTATATGTGCGATACCTACTTAACTATTTCTATTGAACTTAGAAATTGTACAGAGCGAAAAATTTCTTTTAAATCATTCAATTAGTATTGTGTCATATACTTCTATCAACTTTTCAAGTTAAGCAGAAATATAATCACTGTCTGGTAGGTGATAAGGTTAGTACTAGGTAAGTTGTAATTAGAGCAGAAAATTCAGTAACAACTGCTGTCATATATTTTAGAAGTAATTTTAAAAGCCTCAAAAAAATAAAAATTAATGACAATAGAATGCAATTTATTATTTTCAATGATTTCTTGCAATGGATGTCACAAAAGTAATATCCAAGTCTAAGTTAGTTTTGAAATATGCAAAGTCGAAGGCCAGGGCTACACCTGGGTGTGGTTTTGGATGCAATGTCCTTTTCACTTCTTTTTTATTTTTAAAGTCTTTTTAGGAAGGTATAAATCACTGAGGATGAGAAAAGAAGGCTAATCCTTTAAAGATTTTGATGGTCTGCTCTTAAACACCTATAACTGGATTTACTGAAAGAAACCAAGTGAGATATTTCAAAAGTTTATGCAGAACCACACACATATGCCTCAAGCATGCATTTTTCAAATCAAACTTTCTAATAGTACTTTGCAGGGATCTAAATCTTTTCTCCAGATTATTTTGGAAGTTTTGAATAAAATAGGTAAAAGAGGGCAGGCCTTTAAATCCAAGAACTGCTTTGGAGTAAACTAAAGCTCTAGGCAAATATGATTACTGATAGAAAACAGTGGAATATAACTGCTCTTATCAACCTTGGACACTTAGTCACTAAATATCAGGAAAAAAGTCAATATTACACCAACTGTGCACTTAACTAAGTTGTTTCTGTGTTCACATGGAGAACACAAAAATCAATTAATTGTGTGAGAGATACAATCCTTCTAGAATTCAGCCAATGCACTGATTTATTAATGCCATTGATTCCACTAAACTAAATATGAATATGAAGACCTGCCACGTCAAAATGTAGCTCACAGTTTCCAGGTTAAAGATTTGATTTTCTTCTTCTTTTCTTTATCCTTGAGAACAACTCTGCTAAAAAAAAAATTGGAATTCTGTGAAGAGATCTATGCCAGTCATATTTCTACAAGTCTGAAGAAAAGTGCTTGGTATTGGCTTTTACTTTCATACTTAAATATTTATACACAGAAACCCCTTTTCTAAGATCTGAGACAAGATGGACACAAAATATAATTGCAATTAGAGATATGCTGAGCTTCCAGAAAAAATATGTCTGGAGACTAAGTCATGAAGAATACCTGCTGATTCCTAGGTAGTGTAGGTACTTAACTCACCTGCATGCTGTGCATCTAGTTACTGTTCGTATTTCACAGGAGAGATCTATTACCCATATCAATAGTGGGCAACCAATTATAACCAGAACATATTACTTCAACTAGCATAATATATTAGGCTGCAAGTGGCAGATCATGAACATGATCTACAATAATTAGAGCAAACTGATAGCAAGTTATGCATGTGTGTGATTCATCAGAAAACAACATTACATGCAGAAAATCAACATTCGCTGCCACATTAGGCAGGCTGGAATCTCCACCTTTCCCCTGCAGTTTGCAGTGACAGGAACACCAAAGACCAACTTTCATTGTTTACACAAAAGTACTAATGCTTCTGCTTATGAATTATGATTTTTACTGGCAGAATTTCCATCCTCCTAATGGCATATACCTTGTGTACATCTCTAGGGCAAAACACATTATCATGAGTAAAATACCAAGCGAAAAGAAGGCAAAAATATAGTGTTTGTTTCAGTGCAAAATACATCTATTCTGAAAAGCTTCCCACAGACTGTATCTAATTTATGTCTTCTTATTGGTCTGAAATGGTTTTAAAAATTCATGTTTCCTGTAAAACATAGCAAAGTCCGATTAAACTTTTTCAATACAGATTTAATTAATGCAGGCAAGAATGAACATGTTCAGCTGGAATGTGGGAAAACACCAATACTTCAAAAGATTTTTAGATGAGATTTCTTGTTATGTGCACATCCAGCATTAGAAACCTAATACAGGTGTCTGTACACTGAGGTATACAGAAAATACATTGGCAACAAAGCAATTACAGTCAGTGAGACAATCTACTAAATCAAATCGAACTCTTTCATCACCACTGAACTAATGGTGGTGGATACAGTCAAGTGCCATCAGAAGGTCTCACATACTTTACAGTTCTCTTTCTACAGATAAGATAGAGATTTCTGTTACCAAAGGTAGATAATTTAATAGATTTTCTGATCTTCATATATTAGTCTTACCAAAAACAAGGGTAAGAAGGGCTTTCAAAGAAACAGCTTGATTTCTGGATGACTCTTTCATGTGTATTTGGATTTGGGGTATTTTCAAAAGACAACAGAACTATTGTGCTATGGCATAACTGAGATAGTTTTTCTTTTGTTTCTTCATGTTGAAAGATAACGTATCTTTCATTACCAGTTTGATTTTCCATTGATATTAATGAAAGTTTTTCTGCTAATCTGAACAAACTGCTTAGACATAACTATATAATAATATGTAGGACTAACAAAGAAGTCCGGAAAATGTCACAATTCCACCAAATTTAAAACCCACACAAAACCCCCAGAATACCAATAGTGCCTCACATCACTTGCAGTCTGAAAAATGGCATTTAGGAAGCAGGTGACACTACAAAGAGTATTGGGGACTTCTCTGGGAACACATAACTCAACAGTCCTCTCTGATAAGCTGTTTCATCAGGGAAAGATATTTGTCTGAAACAGATGTGAATGCTACACAGAAGAATGAGTGAAATTGTGTCAATATATATAACACAGTCTGTGTGGGAATAAAAACCCCTTGCTATACATTCAAAACAGTGGCTTCTAAATCCTGCTTCAAAAAAGAAATATGAGACTAATTGTGGTTAGTTCTCTGAAAGCACCAGCTTGCAACCCCAGTCAAAAAAGCAACACCAGAATATCAGAAATTATTAGGGGCAAAAAAAGCCAACTTGACCAAAAAACAGAGGAGGAAACTTTTTTTTTAAAATACAATAAATCTACACACTTTATCTTCATGTTCAACACTGAATTTCTGATCACTATATCTTAAAAAAAAAAAAGACATTAAGATGTAGGAAAGAGGCAAAAAAAAAAAGGTAGAAAGAATATAGAGGGATTTTGAAGTCATTCTGTATAAGAAGATGGTGGAATAGACCAGAGCTCATCTGCTTGAAAAAGAGATAACTGAAGAAGGATTTTATAAAGGCCTATATAAATATATAAAGGGAATCTTCGTTACTATGATATTGGAATAGGAATCTTTCAGTTCTAATACTACAAGAGAGGTTCTCAAAAACAAACACAATGGTTTCCTAAAGAAAAAACATAATTAAATTGTGCAAGTCACCATCCCGAGACAACACACTGCACAAGCATGAATAATACTTCAAAAGGTCTAGTGGGCTCATCAATACTAATGGAGCCCAACACAAGTCTGACCTCTGACATAACAGAGGGCTCCAAGCCACTGCCTGCCCAGTGGTGGGAGGGTATACACAGGGAAGAATTGCCTGGATAAGCTTCTTGTACTCTTTCTTTAGAAGTCTCTTACTTTTTCTACCCAATGTGTTTGTATCTCATGCATCAAAAGCTAGACTAACCTCTGTTTAATAAAATACCCATTTTCTTTCTGGAAATAGGAAATACAGTAGCTCTCATTCATCACCATTACTAAACTGTTAAGATGCCACATTAACTGAGCTCACTGTAATAGAGGTTAGATAGGAAAAGAATTGTCTGAAAGCAAGATAGCTGACAAAGTGGCAAAAGCCAGACATGGATGAGTTTCTCAGAGCTTGATTTTTCAGTTATGTGATTTAATATTTTCATCAGTGATCTTGCTAGGGAAAATAGTAGGAGCAGACTGATGACACTTATGGATGACACAACGTAAGCAGAGGTGCTCCAATACAGAAGATGACAGCTAGATCATACAGGAAAGAGTGGATGACCTTGAAGACTGGTGTAATAGAAATGGGATGAAGTTTGCCAACAAGAAACTCAGGATTATATATAAACAGTATTTCTGTTAGGAACTAGAAGCTTAACATCTGGAAACAGCAGAGAAGAACCAATTATAACAGCTGATTTCAAGACAACCACACACCTTGATGTTACACAGTAAAAGCTAATAAAACAATAAAGGCTAATTCATTCTCAATCTTTTTTATTAAATTTTCAGTTCTCTGTTTTATCCTGAAACTTCCATGGTTTGATGTATTCAGATTTTCTAATTTTAAATTGCAAAATAACCATCTCCAATGTCATCAATAACCCAGTTACTCTTTGCTCATGTAATCAGCATACAAATCTGGGAAATATTTCTTAGGTTGTAGCAGGCTACCGTCTCCGAAAAAAGTAGTTTTCAATACTGAAAAGCTAAAGAAAAGGCAGATCTTATGAATGTATAAAAAATGCTGATCTTTTAGACATAAATCTGAAAGTCATATAGAAAATAATTTACCATCTGCAATACTTATGGCTCCTTATGCCATTTGCCTTGGAATGCTTTTGCTTTCATAAGGAAATCCCAAGACTTATTTTCTAACGCTAATTTATTTTTCAATGTCATCACTTTCAATTGTCAATCCCATTATGACAAGGGATTTTATTCAATAAATATTGGATGCAGAAGTCTAAATGAATTACAAATCACATCACTGAGAGGCAGACAACATAAAATTGGTGTGTCATTTGCATGTTACTCACAAATTGTGAAAGTTCCCCCGAAACTTCTTGTGAGAACTAGGGAGGGCTCAGGTGCTACTCTCAGGAAATCTGATTTATTTCATGGAATTGGCTGTACACACTTGCTCTGTTCTTGTAATCTTACTATGCAACTTCTACTGATAACGGCTTCAGAAAGATATTTCAGCACAAGCAGACACCAAATTCAGCATAGCAAAAGTCAGAACTGAGCACTTGAATTTACTGATGGAAAATCAGCTCCTTCCTCCACAGTGTGGTGTCTAGAGTTTAGCTTTTGGACCAGAAAGTGATTAAGCCTTGAATGTTAGCAAAAAAAAAACGAAGAACAAGCTAAAACTTTCTAGTTCTCAGGGGTAATGAATTAAACTTTAAAGGAAGTTTGTTATAAACAACACTGAATGTTCCTATGAGACAGGTCTCATTTAAAATTTGCCTTAAAAGTAAAGATTTAATAAAGTTTCAAACATTTGTCCAAAAAAAAAAAATCCAGACACCTATTTTGTTTCTTTAGCTTATTGTAATTTATAATAAGAATAGACAAATTCAAGCATTTATCTTACCTTCTAGAAGAAAGAATTGTACATTTGTTCACAATACCCTGGCACTGCCTCAGATTTTAACTGAATTTTTCAAGTTGAAGTGTCAGTCCTACACTAAGTATTTTTTGGGTTATTTTATTCTTTTTTCTTCTTTTCCATTGTTACAAAAAAATAGTTGTATTGAAAAGTATCTTATAAGCAGAATTTCAAAAGTGCATGTATTATAGAGCTTAGTATCAGATTTTTATAGTGTAACAAAAACATATTTACACACACATACACAGAAACTTATGCACAATATGTAGAATGGCTTTATCCTGACTTACTCAAATTTAACTTAAAAGTTTTTTTCACCTTCAGTTTAACAATGTTTCAACTTCAATTTCATTTGAAAGGAAATACCTCAGCCATGAAAATTTACCAGCTGAAGTCCTGTTGATTTTTGTTATTAATATAAGAGTATGAAATTGGTCTCTGATTCAACATTTATGTTTTGTTATGTTGGTCAAGGAGTTATTGACTATTCTCAAAATAACTATTTTTTTTCCCTCCAAAAACGAGAGAAATTTTCCTAGTAAAGGACAAGTCAGGATAGCAAAGCAAAAAATATCTTCTGAAAAATCACATGTGGGATAGGTTTGTAATTCAGTAGTTTGAAACCTAATCAACTTGTTTCCTATAGCATAAAGTATAGACTCAATGAAAGAAAATACTCTGGATGAATTGTAAATAATTAAGTTAATGTGGTGTAATACAAAGTTACCAGTACACTACTGTAATAGGGATTAAAAAAAATACTGTACTCTTTTAGATCTGCTTCACAAAAATACTTCCCAGGTACCCAGAATTCTTTGCAATCACTTTGAATATAATTTCATTCCATGACTGTAAAACAATTTTAGACTTTATATAGGGAGTTCATATCGTGATGCATAACTGATACACTACTGTAAAAATAGGTAATATTTTATGGCATTTTTCAAGTAAATGCTTAAGAATGAGAAGTGAGATCAAGTTATTTTAATGGCATCCAAAGTGAAGTTGAAGTTTATTATTTTCAATTAAATCCTCTGAATCAGGGATTAATTCTTTAGTGTTTACTATTTTTCCATCACTAAATTCTGAGCTTTTCTTAGGAATTGCTACAAAAAGCAAAGTTTTAATTTCTGAAGAAGCCCAGACACCATTAAAACTCTCCATGTCTGCACAATTTTAAAGTAATGCAGGGCTATTTTCACTGTCATAAATTTGTATGTAATCCTATTCTGAGCAGCCTCTATAGTTTATTGATTCTTAGATTGTGTGAAGATGCTGGTTTAAAATTGAACTATCCATCCAGTAACATAAATTAAACATCAATTTGTCTTTTGTGTATTGCAAAATATACATTTTGAATCTTAAATGTATTTGGAAAAGCAAGGAGCATATTACAGACAAATCTGCTAAAGCCACACTTATGGTTTGGTTTATCACATTCTGTGTAAGAAAATTTACAGAATAAAAGAATAGCCCCGCGGGAATGCTGTCGAAACACTGGACATATATTTGTAAATTTTATCAGATCAATAAAGAATATTTGAAGACAGTAGAGTGAGGAAGAGTCCCTGTTAAACTTCACGCATGCAAACTGCTGGCAGCTCAGCAGTACCACACCAGAAACTCAATGGAACAGTCAATAGAGTGACTTGTGCATCTTCAGGGGTAATTCCAAAGACCTAGATGAGGAGCTTCCTGCCTGCTATCAATTACACACAGGTTCTCCCAGTTCTTTCAGGAGGTGGAAGAAGGTAACCTTGTATTTAAATTAGAAGGCTGAACCTAGATCTTAAAGTCAGACAATGACCTGTGGATGAACACACTTGTATTTTGTTCTTAATTTGCTTGAAGACTCTAGCATTATTTCATGGACATTCTACTGATGTGAGAGACACATCTGTTCTAGGAAGTAATTAATTTGTTATGTCCAGGGCAAACTTCCTTTTCACAGCACAGCTTAAGATGCCATTCAGTCTTTTTTAATTATCTGCTACTCAGCCAAAGTACAAGTTAATACTACATCTCTAAAAAATACCAAACATTTTATCAGTCAGTATGTTTGTATCTGACAAACAAAGAGAGAAAATATGAACAGGGAAAATCTAAGTCCAGGATTCCAGGTTGTAATTTCTTAAAGATATACAATGAATAAAATTTAGGACCCGTAGTCAGGAAAAGAAAAAGAAAAGAACCAACCAACATTCCCCCTTCCCCCTTCCCCCCCCCAATAAAACCTTATCAACATGCCTATTAAGACAATGAGAAAAAAAACTAATTAAAGTAAATTAGCTTAATGTGCACAAGCTGGATAAAGACAGATCACTTTTAAAAATCCAAGAAGATAATGGTACCCATTTGGGATATGTTTTTGGCATTTTTCATATAAATTGGACAGTTTTAGAGGATAAATATGGTTAGAGAAGTCCTTACAGGCAATTATGTCTTTACAGTGCTGGTGGCTGACATCATAAAAGTATAATTTTAATTGCTATTAATTGTGTTAGGTCCACTTTTATTGAATACTTAATGCCATCTCTGACAGTTGGTGTAATTTATGTACTTTAATGAAACTTCTTAGTAGAAGTTTGGACTTCGAGGGTCATTTCTACTACGTTCAAAATAAGGCATTTTATCAGCTAGGGAAGTGCAGGTTATTAAGACACTGATTTTTGCCTTCTCAAAATTTGTTCATTTTCATTAGCTTTATATGGATGACTAGAAAACCAATTTCTGTCTCATGTTTTAAATGTATCAGGATGTACTAAATATTATTGTAAGAAACTCTTACAGCACAGTTTTCCCATATGAAGCAACCTCTCTGTTTAATAATGAAATTGAATTAAGAGAAGCTGATGAACAACTAAATGACACCAACTCACATTAATATTTCACCATTTGGGAATACAAAAAGGGTAAAAACAAGCACCTTGAAATCTCTGGCATTTGACTC